>NC_058134.1:190024978-190038323 GCF_016433145.1 Gracilinanus agilis
TATATATATATATATGTATATATATATATATATACCATTTATTATTTTTAGGAAAGGTCCTTCTCTTACTATACTTTCTAATGGTTTCAATAGGAATGTATGTTGTATTTTGTCAAAGGCTTTTTCAGCAACTATTGAGATAATGATGGGTTTTTTTTTGGTTTAGTTTACTTGTTGATATGGCCAATTATGTGAATGGTTTTCCTTATGTTGAACCATACTTGCATTCCTGGTATAAATTCCATCTGATCATAATGAATAACCCTCGTGATCACTTGCTGGAGTCTTTTTGCTAGTAATCTGTTTAAGATTTTTGCATCTATGTTCATTAGGGAGATTGGTCTGTAGTTTTCTTTCTCTGTTTTTGTTCTACCTGGTTTTGGGATCAGTACCATATTTGTGTCATAATGGGAGTTTTGTAGAACTCCTTTGTTTATTATGTCAAATTGTTTGTATAATGTTGGGATTAGTCCTTTGAAGGTTTGATAGAATTCACTTGTGAATTCATCTGGTCCTGGGGATTTTTTCTTAGGGAGTTCTTTGATATCTTGTTTCATTTCTTTTTCTGATATCGGATTATTTAAGTATTCTATTTCTTCTACTGTTAATCTAGGCAATTTATATTTTTGTTAATATTCATCCATATCTCCTAAATTGTTATATTTTTGCCATATAATTGGGCAAAATAGTTCTTAATGATTGCCTTAATTTCCCCTTCATTAGAAATTTGGATGCTATACCATTTGGTGCATACATGTTAAGTACTGCTGTTTTTTCATTGTTTATAACTGCCTTTTATCAAGATGTAATTACCTTCCCTCTCTCTTTTAACCAGATATATTTTTACTTTGGCTTTGTCAGAAACCATGATTGCAACTCCTGCCTTTATTTTCTCAATTGAAGCCCAATAGGTTTTGCTCCAGTCTTTACTTTTTACTCTATGTATTCCTGCCTGTCTCATATGTGTTTCTTGTAGACAACATAGGGTAGGATTGTGGTTTCTAATGCACTCTGCTATTTGCTTCCATTTTATGGATGAGTTCATCCCATTCACATTCAAAGTTATAATTATCAATTGTGTATTCCCAGATATTTTGATTCCCAATACTTGTCCTACCCCTTCTTCTTATGCTATTTTCTTTTAAACTAGTGGTTTGTTTTAAATCAGTCTCCATTATCCCCTCCCTTAGTTTACTTCCCTTTCTACCTCTCCCTTTTTTTCACCTCTTATTTTTTAAGGCCTAATTAATTCTCTCCCCCTTCTCTTCCCCTCCCCTTTTGAACTCCCCACCTTTTGCCCCCCTAGGTTTATCCCTTCTGACTTTCTCTGTAGGGTAAGATAGAATTCAATATCCCAATTTATCTAGCTACTCTTCTCTCTCAAGATAAAGTCTGCTGAGAGTAAGGTTTAAGTATTTCCTATTAAAGTTCTCTTCCTCTCCTTCTTATAATAGTATTCATCCCTTCCCCTTCCCATGCCCTCTTTGTGTGGTAGAGATTATCCTATTTTTCTCATTCCTTCAAGTTTCTCTTGGTGCCATCTTCTATCCCCCCTTTTTCCTGTAGACCATTTAGTACTCCAACCTCTCCATATGAATAATTCTTCTAATTACTGTAATAGTGAGTACTATTTTTGAGAATTGCATTTAAAATTTCTCCAAATAGGAATACAAATAATTTGATCTTATTGAAGCCCTTAATGATGCATATTTTAAAAATAAGAGTTTTCTTTCTTTCCCCTCTCTTTCTTATTTACCTTTTCATGTTTCTCTTGATTTTTGTGACTGGATATCAAACTTTCCATTTAGTTTTGGTCTCTTCTTTGCAAATACTTATAAATCTTCTATCTTGTTGAATGCCCATACTTTCCCCTGGAAGTATATAGTCAGCTTTGATGGGTAGGTGATCTTTATAGACCCAATTCTCTTGCATTTCTGAATATCACATTCCAAGCTTTGAGATCTTTTAGCATGGAGGCTGCCAGATACTGTATTATCTTGATTGGTGTTCCATGATATTTGAATTGTCTTTTTCTGGCTTTTTATAATATATTTTTCCTTAACTTGGAAACTCTTGAATTTGGCAATTATATTTATGGGGGTTGACTTTTGTGGGTTTAGTGTAGGGGGTGATCTATGGATCCTTTCAATGTTTATTTTGCCCTCTTGTTGAAGAAAAATCAGGACAGTTTTCTTGGGTAATTTCTTGTAGTATGGCGTCCAAATTTCTATTAATTTCTGATTTTTCAGGAAGACCAATGATTCTCAAATTGTCTCTTCTAGATCTGTTTTCTTTATCTGTCATTCTCTCAGTGAGATATTTTGTTTCCTTCTATTTTTTCTTTCTTTTGACTTTGTTTTATTAGTTCTTGCTGTCTTGCAAGGTCATTGGCTTTTACTTGCCCAATTCTGGTCTTCAGAGACTGGTTTTCTGCTCTAATCTTTTGATTTTTCTTTTTGAATTGGTCTATTTTGTTTTCCTGCTGTTTAATTTGGTTCTCCAATTTGCTTATCATTTCATTTGATTTTGGGGCATCTTCCTCCAAATGGGAATTTCTGTCTTTTAAATTGTTAATTTCTTTTTGAGCTATTTCCCACTTTTCTTGGCAAATATCTTCTATCTTTCTCATGATCTCAGATTTGAACTCTTCAAGAGCTTGTGACCAACTTTAATTTTTTGGTGAAGTTTTGGATGTGTTTACTTATTTGTCCTCCTTTGCTGTCAGCTCTGTTGTCTGGATTTTTTCTGTGTAGAAGTTATTAAGTATTACTGCTTTTTTCTTGTTCTTTCTCTTGCTTAGTTCTTGGGCATTGCTTGCCATTATTATGCTGGTTTTTCCTTCTCAGTCAGAAGTCTGGGTGAGACAGGGAGGTTCTCTGTGTATAAAGCTCTGGAGAGGATTTTGCCTGAGGCTACTTTACAAGCCACAGTGCCATGCGGCCCCTCTCAACTATATCCTCGTGCCCAAGGTCTGCACTCTTTAGGCTCCTGGGGTCTCAAGTCTAGCTGTTCTCAGGGTCAAGCTTCTTGGTGCTCCCAGTAAGCTGCCAGGTCCCCAGATATTGTCTCAGCATGCATGGTTTCCACTGTCTTTCACCCCACCTTACTAGGTTTGCTCCCAAGGTCCAAGCTCAAGGTCCATGCTCAACGTTCGCATTCTTTAGCCTCTTGGGGTCTTATCTCTTGCTGCTCTCAGGAGCAAGCCCTTGCTGGTCCCAGTTAGAGGCCAAGAACTTAGTAAATGCCCCATGCTTGCTCTAAGTCTTGTGTGCTGGCACTGGCATTGTAGGTGGGGTACAGGAGTTTGGATCAGCTCATGTTTTCTTGGGAGCTATTTCACCCACTTATAGCATGGAAATGCCCAAATCCCACATACCTTCAATGCTGAGCTATATTGTGGGGTCCCTTTCATTCATCTGCATTTGTTTTTTGTGTCCTTTTGAGGTATCATGTATGAGTTGGTTAGGAGAGTTAAGCACCCTGTTTCTACTCTGCAGCCATCTTAACCTGGAAGTCTCAAAACTCATTTATTTTAAATATATACTTAATATATTTATTATTATATAATATAAATATATATTATTAGTATATGCTAGGTATATAAATTTTGTCCTCATATCTTGGAGGTCTATTCTTCCTTATATACCTTGGCCTCTGAGGAGAGTCATGTCAATCTTAGTATCATTGCTAAATAACATACTCCAACAAACTTCTTATTTAGATGTTGCATGGCTGACGTATGAGCTCTTGTTTTGACTACCAATGCTGTAAGTCCTGAAGGTTCCCAAAGGTTCCTTCTTACTTTTCAGAGAATTGATGTTTCCTTGACTACACACAGACTTTGGAATACTGGGATGCTCATCTGTCTTTTTAATACTCTGAAAGTTAGAGAGTCCCATTTCCTTCATCTAAAATAGAAAGGAACAAATGCAATTAGAAGGAACTAGACCCTTTTGTACAGCCACATGGTTTCAGGGGGAATAAGACTCTAGGTCTTCCTCCTAACTGCATTGTTTTTAACTAGAGAGCATCAATGAAGGGATCACATAAAAAGTTCAGAAGTAAGGAAAATCACCAAAGCTAACCCACACCAAGACTGACAGACTTGTGTATGCCATCACATATAATCGAAGACTCTTTTCCGCCATGTGTTAGCCAACTGGAATTAGCTACAGAATGTCCATGCATTTTCTAAAAATTTTCTAAGGCAATTTCATCTTATGTTATCATGATTCCTCTGGAAACATGCTCCCTAGCAACTTCACATATGCAGACACCATTAGAATCCTCTGCACATATGGCATTTTCCTCTACCCTGAAGGAACCACCAATACAAAGATTAAGCTATATAGAATTAAGAAATTATCTGCTATATATTTGATGAAAAATTTAGAGGACTATTTAGAAAAGTCTCTCTGAGATGTCTATATACTAATAGAATGATAGAATAATCTGGTACTTATTAAATGTGTATGTGGTGTTCTATTAATGTTTTAATTTTAAATGCAAAGTGAGACCAATTTGGCTTGAGGCTGAAGAAAGAACAAAGCTGATTAAAAAAAGTGAAGTTTCCTTTTTTGATAGGGATTTGTCTCCACCAAAAGGCAGCAGAAAAAAGTGGAGCCTCAGGAAAGATCTTAAATAACCACTTGATCAAAATCAATTTGTTTTTGAGACAGATAAAAAGTAAGTCTTCACCTATTTCTCATCTTTAGAGCAACTTATCCTGTACTTGGAAGCAAAATTTTAAAAATTATAAGAGAAAGCCTATTTACTCTTATGTCATTCTCTGGTAAGTGTTCCTGACAATTAGCTCCTGACAATTATCTTTGATATAAAGATAAGGGGTTATATATGTTCACAAAGAAAGTGTGATTATGGATAATTAGACAAAATTGAGATTAAATCTGCACAAATCTGCTCTTTTTTTAAAGAACAGAAAAATGGCCTTAATTCCCCAGAGAATATAAGAAAATTTAGATTTGTTGAGTTGCAAAGAAATGTCCTTAAGAATGAAGAAATATTCTGTGCATTATAAAAAAGAATAAAAATATATCCATTTTGCTACAAACACTAGTCAAATTTTCTATTAGGTAGTTGTCAAATTTATATTCTAACCCTGTTCACCTAAATACATATGTGGCTGAACTCTTGCTATTACTCTTAATAATAAAAAAGCAATTAGGAAAATGCATGTATTGTGCATCTTTTTAGATTTCAATTCCAGATTGTTTGTATGAGTAAGGGCTTTAACCTTAATTATGATCATTATTATTCAGAAGAGGAATTTAAGCTCCACAACCATGCTCACATTTAACAGACTTTACATTTCACATATGCATCTAAAAGTTGTATTAGAAATTAGTTCCCTTATATGAATAAAAGAAGTATCTTTGGAATATTAGATTAAAGATAAATTATGTGAATGTGACAGACTTTCCATTTCTGTTGCCATTAGTTGGAGGATCTGAGTAATTAGAATATAAATTCTATTTTTTCCATTGAGGAATCTATCTGTCTTTCTGTCTGTCTGTCTATCTATCTATCTATCTATCTATCTATCTATCTATCTATCTATCTATCTATCTATCTATCTATCTACCTATCTATCTATCTATCTATCTATCTCTCTATCAAAATCGTTGGATTTGCATCTGGTGATGAAAGATCCAAGGCATTTTATCCAAGTACTAGGTGGAAAATTTTAATAAAATAACCTTGACTATTCAATTTTCTCAAACAATTTTCATTTTTTCTATATAAATTTCTTACAGTAACAATGGTGCTCAAAAGATATTGTAGGAACATACACATATGTCTGAAACAACTGCACAAAGACTATTCTGGTGTGGAGTACTAAATTTCATTGCACACCTTTGCACAGGTGATCTTTTGGAAAGAACTCTTCATATATGCTAGTCAGGAAGACTGATTTCTGATCTTGACTTTGACTCTATATGGTGTAATGATGGGCAAGTCACAATCTTTAGTAGACTCACTTTTCTCATTCATAAAATGAGGTGATAGGAATAGAATATTTTAGCTTTTATACAAATAAGGGTCATAAGCTGTGACTCTCCCTTTTACAAGATGAATTGTGAGATTTTTTCCCCATGATGTGCAATAGATGTTTAAAGTGGTTTTAATTATTATATACCATTTCTAATTCATATAAATCATGGTTCAGACTTTTGTCCTCACAACTAAAAGTAAATGACCCTTGACTTGTTAATAATGCATATGCGATAGTTATATTTTAATGGTTCCAACAGAAGAGTACTTTATAATGGAAAGTTTCTTCTGAATAATAGTGCTTGATCAGGAGACCTGTGCTGAAAGGAGAAATGCTACTAAAAAGAAAAATTTTGTCACTTAGAAGAAAGCAATAATATAATTTATTTAATTTTTTTCTTTATTTTATTACAATAACAAATTTATACACAAGTTTTTCCAAGGTTACATGTTGTTTCTCTCCCCTCTTCACTCCCCTCTCCCATAGTTGATAAGTAATTTACTGGATTTTTCATGTAATAATATAATTTATATAAGCAGAGTAGCTCAAGTCAGTTCTATCAAAGTGTGGTTTGAGACGTTTATGAAATCAGTCAGAGCTATGAATAGTACCCAGATATCAGTATCTAATATTCAAATAGCACAAACTGTTACTTGTTTCGAAAAAAACACTCTAATAATATATTACAATAGAGTCTTGCTAGTTTTAATCACTTTACTTTTTAAAATAAAAAATGAAATAGTCTTTTTTGTTACAGCTTTGACTAAAGCAATTAATTTGATCTAGTAGGCACATTGAAAGTAATTTTTATCCCTCTTCTTTGGTCACATAGATTAGATCCTTGATTAGTGTTAAGTCCCATGGAAAACTCACCAAGGAAACCATCAAGGGGTAGGAACATTTGTATATGTGACATTAGTGCATCAACTGTTTCAACTGATCTATTCAATGAAACAAATTTTTTTTTAGTGACTGCTCCCCCAAGCCCAACCCAAATGGTCAGTTGTTTGAATGGAGTATTGAGCAGGCAATTTAAATGGAAGTTTCAAGAAGGTGTATTTTTTTCTTTTAGTACCATTGGAAAATTTTTCAATAGTGGAGTTTGACAAGAACAGGACATAAGTCAAACCATCTAAGCAAACTACTGAGAATGATGTAGGAAAATACAACTCCTCCCTCAACCAACCAATTTCACAAACCAGTAAGGAAACAAATATGTGAAGACTTCATGTAGCTAAACATAACATTATTTGACAATATATAATTTGTTTTATGTTTTCCAACCAATAGAATTGGAAAAATCCTTTAGACATCATGCTGTAAAGGGAATTTACATACTGAAATAAACTTGAGGTAAGCCTGAAAATATTTATTCCATTCAAATTTGGGTAATAAAACTTCTTATAGTTTCTTAAGTGCATAGGAAGCATATTTCTTTTGTAATTAAGTTGTCCACAGAGCAATCAATTAAAACTGCATATATTATTAACATACTATAATTTTAAAGTGATAATAGAAGACTTTTTTCTTCTAATCTATAGTCTTTTCATTAAAAACATCTCTTAATTTTACTATAGATAGTAATAGATAGTGACCATCTTACTCAAAGCTATTATTTAATAATTTAGCTATGTTTAGCAATTATAATAATTCAATTGTTATTAAATAATTCAGCAAAAGTCTTACATGAGATTTTTCTTTTATACTCTTAGGGTAAATAATCCAGATCACACACATATAGCATAATCAGTAAGAAAAAGAAAAGTAGTCTTGAATTTCTGCTGAAAGGCAATGATAATATTTACATGTATATATAGTGTGTGTATATACAAACACATATATTCTAAATAGCATCTGTTGGACTTGAAAATTTCTATATGTGAGGGGAATGGGGAATCTAAAAGTAGAAGAATGATTTTTATAGCATATTTGAGCTTAATAAAATGTATAGGAATTAGACATAACTAGGGCACCATTTATACATATTGGAAAATTTAGAAGGCTTTATGAGCCTATGGGTTTTAAAAGATTGTGCATGCCTGGGAACTACCTCTCCCAGCATGCCCCAGGGGGCGCTCCCCTCTATTTCCTGGTGTGGGATTGGACTTGAGTGGACTAATCCCATGCTAGGGCAGGGACCACATTCCCTATTTCCTGGAATGGGATTGGTCCTGAGTTGGACCAATCCCGTGCAGGGAACAGGCCATGCCACCCTACTTCTGGGAGGGGATTGGTCTATATAAGGACCAATCCTGGCCTGGGAGGAGCCTTTGAATCTGAGAAGATTTAGAGAAGTGGGAACTCTAGTCAGTTTCAGCTAGGGAACTCTGGTGAGTTTTGTTTTTCTTTTAATAAAGAATTAAAAAAAAAAAAGAGATCAGATAGATAGTTTTTCTTTTAGCTTTTCCCCCCATAAGCCCCTTTTTAGATTTAGTTAGTTTCCCACATTCTCCATTATAAGACTCTTTTTTCCATACACAGCCCTGACTTAAAATACTTCCTAATTAAAGAGTTATTGTCCTGACCTTCTTTCCTCTCTCCATACAGCTCTTCCTCTATTTAGTCGCAGCTCCCATAGAATGGTAAATGATATGCTACTTAAATGTTTTTCTTTCCTCCATAGCTATATCTCTACGTTCTATTTCCTGAAGCAGTAAGTTCTTCCACAGCATAGAAACTTTGAGGTAAGTAGGAATAGCTCCCATAATTGCTGTAACCCAGTAGGACTTCCTCAAATGATCTCCCCTTCTGATCCCAACTATCCAACCCCAACTGTGGAGGTGGCAACTTCTTCTAAGGGCACAATTTCTCATTCTCCTGAACCCTTCCCTTGGTAGCAGTCAGGCTTTCAGTAGTGTAATAATATCTTTCTAGTACTCCTGCATGTTTAAGGTCAGTTACTTCTAAATAATATATTTTTGGACTCTGCTTTATAATCCATTCTCTTGTATGCTTCTATTTTATGGCCACGTTCATCCTTTTTACATGCGTGGTTTATGAGTATTTCTCTCTATTCTGTTTCCTTTTCCTACTCTTCATTTTGCATCCCTTTCTTTATAAAAAAAGGATATTGAGAGAAAAAGAACGTGTTAAGTTCTAGTACTCTTGGTCTGACGTTTTCTACTAAAGTTCCTCCACTCTTTTGTCTTTCTCTCACCCAGAGCATAATCACTTTTGCTTTTTTTTTTCCTTTTAAATCCTTTGTAGTCCACCCACCTTATAGTTTGTTTTCCTTAGGATGGATCTGTCCCTTACTTTAGCTTCCTTTTCAGTCTTCTCTCTCCTTCTTGTCACCTTTTCCTATTGTTTTCCTCTTGAGAAAAATGTATTTATGTGTTCAGTTCTGTGTGAATTTATATATGCATGAATGTACTAACCTCCTTTGCTTAGTTCAGTGAGTTTGAAATTCAAATGTTTCTTGTTCCTCTTCTTTTTCTTTGTTTATATAGAAGTCTCCTTGAAAAAGAGTAGGTTGGTGATATAGTGGATAGAGCACTAAGCTGGAGTCAGAAAGATTCATCTTTCTGAGAGTTCAAATCTGGCCTCAGACAATAACTAGCTGTAAGCCTAGGCAATTTGTTTAGCTCTGTTTGCCTCAGTTTCTTCATCTATAAAATAAGCTGTACAAGGAAATGGCAAACCATTCCAATATCTTTGGCAAGAAAACCCTAAATGGGATCATGAAAAATCAGACAGGATTAAAAATCTGAATGACTACCTGCTATATCAAACCCCAAATCAAGTTACTCCCATTGTCTTCCTGATCCCATTTTAGCCACGTGCTTCTAATTCTGACTAGGTACACACACAAAAAATTTCCTATCTGACCTTGTTTCGGCCTTTCACTATAGAAAGGCAATTCTTTTATTTATTCCTAAATTATTATTTTCTTTTGCTACTCATTCTGTTGATTCTAAATTTTTTTCTCAATCTCTTCTATCACATTTTTTTCATGGCTGATGGCCTCTTTTATTGATAAAAGAAGCTATTCACATTGAATTCCCCATTCTCCCCTTCTCTATATACTTCACAATTACCCATCATTTCCTAAAAAGCAATAATGTTTCAACAAATGATTGCCTTTAATATTTATATATTTATATGTATGCATATATTTCATATATAAGTATATGAAATATATTTATAATGTCTATATTAAGTATCAGTGAATTCAACATCCCTTTGGATTTATTGCNATGAAAAATCAGACAGGATTAAAAATCTGAATGACTACCTGCTATATCAAACCCCAAATCAAGTTACTCCCATCATCTTCCTGATCCCATTTTAGTCACATGCTTCTAATTCTGACTAGGTACACACACAAAAAATTTCCTATCTGACCTTGTTTCGGCCTTTCACTATAGAAAGGCAATTCTTTTATTTATTCCTAAATTATTATTTTCTTTTGCTACTCATTCTGTTGATTCTAAATTTTTTCTCAATCTCTTCTATCACATTTTTTTCATGGCTGATGGCCTCTTTTATTGATAAAAGAAGCTATTCACATTGAATTCCCCATTCTCTCCTTCTCTATATACTTCACAATTACCCATCATTTCCCAAAAAGCAATAATGTTTCAACAAATGATTGCCTTTAATATTTATATATTTATATGTATGCATATATTTCATATATAAGTATATGAAATATATTTATAATGTCTATATTAAGTATCAGTGAATTCAACATCCCTTTGGATTTATTGCCTACAAACAAGTATTTTATTCTGTTCAATTTTTCCACATCTCTGTCTCTTAGAGTTCCTAGCTTTCTTCAAGACTCAGTTCAAGTGCCATCTTATACACAAGACCCTTCTTTATCCAATCAGTTGAGAAGCTCGCAGCCTCTTGAGGGCAAGGACTGTTTCATTTTTTACTATATATCTCTTGAACCTAACCTGGTGCTTTAACCAAATTTTAAAATGTTAATTATTTCAGTTTTTGTTTTAGATCTGCCTCGAATCAAATTCCTTGGAACAGCATAAAATTCCTTGGAATAACATTACAAAGCTTCTTAAAATAATTGTAACCTACTAAATAATTCTCTTTCCATTAAAGCTGTAGTGAAAGTGAAGCATTGCTCAAAATATGTTTCTATCTTACACCCTCAAAATTACTGTGAATCAAAAAATTCTACGTCAAACATTTTAGGGGGTGAATTATTATTATTCCATAACTGCTGGCTTTGAAGAGAAATTTGGATAAGATACTCAAACCTAGCAATTGCCATATATTGGCATTCTGTCTTTCAATATTTAATTATTCAATTTGTCACCATTAGTTTCATGAATTTGTTGACTTTCACACCCTTTAGTTAACACTCTTGGAATTATGAACAATTATTCACAAAATGTCTAGCAAGAAATTTCCTATACATGAAACGATTTGAACATTTTAAAAAGGCGCATTACAAAGTTAAACAAACACATAACATTGCCCCTTCTGTTTCGAAATTGTGTGAAATAACAAGAGATTGCCAAAACAATTTTCTACTAACTTGCCTGGAGCAAAAATATAGTGTCTTGAAAAGGAATTTTGAAGATAGAACTCAGCTATCATCTCTCATTTTACAAATGAAGAAACTGATTACAGATATTGAAGTATATGCCATAGGTAACTTGGATTAAGGTTTGGCAGACACTTTGTCAGCAAAGCTGTCAAGTTGATCTCGATCAAATCTAGGTCTTAATTTAAGCACATTACATTATGTAGGCAGATATTTGATATAGATATAAAGGAAATCTTTGTAATGTTATTTGAAATGTAATAAATAAATTTAGAAGGTACATAATCTATTTTCACTGACATTTTGGGGAAGAGTTTGAACACAATTCTTTTGAGGATATAATCTATATGATGCCTATTCTATATGGGATATATCCTATGTGAGCTTTGTTTGAAAATTTCTGAAATTCTATAAGTCTAAGCTTCTACCATGAAATCTCCTTTCTTCTCTTAGCTGGAATACATCTTTCCCTCCCCAGAACTTTCATAGTTCCTTTTTATCCTACTTTCTTTTATATACTGTATCATATTCTAATCCAAATTAGAGTTGGATTTCTGGATTCATTTCTATGAATGTTTCCTTACTAGAGCATAAGGTATTTAAGATCAGGGACATGTTTAAAGCTTTGTAATTCACCATATTTTACAATATCCTTGTATTTTGGTACTTTTTAAACCATGTTTTTTTTTTACTCTATTTCATTATCATTTATTTCTTTTGAATCATAAATGGTCATAGCATTAATTAGAACTGTGAGGTCTTTTAGTGTTTTTTTCTTCACATTTTGGTGTTCATGTTGTACATTGTCCTTTTTTTAAAACATTTATTAATATTCATTTTTAACATGTGTAAAAAGTGAAATTTGGGAAATGTATAAAACTACATTTCCCGTGATCCAACATGGTCCAACTGATTTCCGTCTTCGCAGGGGAGAGCTTAAATCTCGTGGGTTAGGAGGGAGTGCTGGCTCTTTGGCGAGTAGGCCATGGCCAGGAAACAGGAGACAAAATGGAGGCGGCAGTTTTGAATGCTTACAAGCACGTGGTCTAATGATTTTATCTATCAGCATGGCTTTAATTAAAATACTAATTTATATATTTATACAAGCCTTTATCATTTTTAATACTTACACATGGTTACATGATTCATGCTCATACTTTCCCCTTCACCCACCTGCACTCCCCCCCACTCAAGGCCGATACACATTTCCACTGGTTTTAACATCTGTCATTGATCAAGACCTATTTCCAAATTATTGTTACATGCATTGGTGTGTTAGTTTCAAGTCTACATCCCCAATCATGTCCACCTCAACCCATGCGTTCAAGCAGTTGCTTTTCTTATATGTTTTCTCTCCTACAGTCCTTCCTCTGAATATGGGTAGCGTTCTTTACCAAAAATCCCTCAGAATTGTCCTGTGTCATTGCTTTCTGCTGGTACAGAAGTCCATTACATTCTATTTTACCACAGTATATCAGTCTCTGTGTACAATGTTCTTCTGGCTCTGCTCCTTTCACTCTGCATCTATTCCTGGAGGTCTTTCCAGTTCACATGGAATTCCTCCAGTTTATTATTCCTTTTAGCACAATAGTATTCCATCACCAGCATATACCACAATTTGTTGAGTCATTCCCCAATTGAAGGACATACCCTCATTTTTCAGTTCCTTGCCACCACAAAAAGCACAGCTATAAATATTTTTGTGCAAGTCTGTTTATCTATGATCTCTTTGGGGTACAAACCCAACAATGGTATGGCTGGATCAAAGGGCAGGCATTCTTTTATAGCCCTTTGAGCATAGCTCCAAATTGCCATCCAGAATG
>NC_058134.1:190045439-190116204 GCF_016433145.1 Gracilinanus agilis
CCCCCCCCTCTCTCTCTCTCTCTCTCTCTCTCTTTCTTCTCATTCTTCCTAATAGTAAAACTTATGCTGGTTTCTACTAAAGGTGTGATTTTTGACATTCACATTTAGAGCTGAGATTACAGTTAGAAGTCCTAAGAATCTAATAATTCTAAGTAATGTGTCTATTGGTGGGATGAAATTGTTCACAAAAGTCCTTAAAATAATGAATCAATGATAAAGACAGGACTTCTAATCAGATTCTGTTTTTTTCCCCCAGGGGTGGAGGTAGAATATTTCTAGGATCTACAATGTAATATGATAAAACTAGTATGAAAACAGAATAAAGAGGAGCATTGGGAGAAAATGTCCAGAGATTAAAAAACAAAACAAAACAAAACAAAATACGAGATTAAATCTGTTATTATCACTTTCTCAGTGTTAGGTAAGATAAACAAGTTATTGGTGTTTTAACTGAGATATTTGAATACAGGACAAAAATAGAACTTGTAAATTTTTATTATTCTTCATTTTGGGCAGGTGAATTGCTTTCAGAGTCATAAAATAATCTCATTTGAAATGTAATATAGAAGACATACTACTGCTAAGTCTATGCCCCAAAGCAATCAAACAAAGTTTCTAAATGTATAAAAATATTTAGAGTAGCTCTTTTTGTTATGGCAAAAAAATCCTCTTGAAACTAAAGGAATGACAATCAATTCAGGAAAGTCTGAATGAATTATAGAATATGAATGTGATAGAATGTAATTATGTCATAAGAATGAAGAAATAGATTACTTCCAAGCAACATGGAAAGACATATAAACAGATGCAGAATGAAATAGAAATAGAAGAAAAATCATGTTATAACATCAATATTATACAAATAACCAATATATATTTCATTTATGTATTTGTATATATTTTATGTGCTTTCATAAGTTGACGAAGCATAAAATGAGAAGAACTAGGAGAACAAATTACACTAATGTATAATTCTGTATAGATAAACAATTTTGAAAACTTTAAAAGCAATGATTAATGAAATTTGTTATGCACTTCCTGACCAATAAGGGAATTTGTTTTTATGTTTCTCTTTTTCCAGTGGGGTAGGAGTTGGATTGGTGGGAGAGAAAATGGATTTTTTTTAACTAAAAAGAATATTTTTTGAAAAATAGAGAAATCTAAACCATACAGTGAAAATTATAATTTTGGTACAACTTTAGAACAACTTTGAATTAAAGTAGGTCTCCTGATCAGAAGCAAAAGTGATCCAATCATACCCTGATTGGTATGATTAAATTCTGCCAGTGATATATCCTCCTATCGGTCATTAACTATCAATGATAAAATTATAATTTATTGAGGATATAGGAAATGTTACAATTTTAGGTGTTCTCCCTCCATTTCCTAATACTTAGTTATCACTGTAGGAGCATATGGGTACTAGATAGGATGGAGGGTCATTGAGTATTTATGGGTAATTATGGCAAAAAAAAAAATCAAGAAGTAACCAGCCCCATTATCACAACTACTACTCAATATTGTATTAGAAATGTTAACTATAGAAATAGGAGAAGAAAAAGAAATTAAAAGAATTAAAGGAATTAGAATAGACAATTAGGATATAAAGCTATCACTCTTCACAGATGATAAGATGGTATATTTAGAGAATTAACCAAAAAAAACCCTTATCAACACACTTACTTTAGCAAAGTTGTAGGGTATAAAACAAACTCACATAAATCATCAGTATTTCTCTAAACTTCCAGTAAAATACAACAGCAAAAGAAAGAAAGAGAAATCCCATTTAAAATAACTCAAAGGAATATAAGATACCTGAAAGCTCACCTGCCAAGACGAATCCAGGAACCATATGATTACAACTACAAAGCACTTTTCACACAAATCAATTAAGATCTAAACTACTGGAAATATATTAATTGTTCATGCATAGTGAGTCAATGTAATAAAAATGACAATTCTACTTAAATTAATTTACCTACTCAGTGCCATACCAATTAAACTAACCTAAAATTATTTCATAGAGCTAGAAAAAATTCATCTGGGAAAAAGAGAAAATAATATCAAGGAAATTGAGAAAAAATAAATATAGGTGGCTTAGCTGTACCAAATCTCAAACTATGTTATAAAATAAAATATAAAAAACCATCACAGAGCAATATGGTATTGGGTAAGAAATTGAGTACTGTATCATTAGTATAAATTAAGGCACTCAAAATGCAATAGTAAATTATTATAGTAAGCTAGTATTTGATAAACTCAAAAATCTAAGCTTTGGGAAGAACTTGTTATTCAACAATAACTTCTGGGAAAACTGGGAAACAGTATGGTAGAAACTACGCAATGACCTATACATCATACAATATCACCATATGCCAAGATGAATCCAAAATAGATACATATTAGAAATAAAGAATGAAACCATAAACAAATTATAGTGGCACAGAATAGTTTACCTGTCAGCTCTATGGATAAGGGAAGAATTTAAGTCCAAACAAGACATACAAAACATTATAAGATATAGTATAGGTTACTTTGACTACATTGAATTCAAAAAGTTTTTGCACAAACAAAACTAATGGAACCAAGATTGGGAGGAAAACAACAAACTGGGAAAAATATTTATAGCAAGTAAGTGTCTCTAACAAAGACTTCACTTTTCAAATTTATAGAGAATTGGTTTAAGTCTATAAGAATTAAAAAAAATTCTCCAATTGACAAATTGTCAAAAGATAGGAATAGGCAATTCTCAGATGAAATAAATGAAAACTATAATTGTCACATAAAAATGTTTCAAATCACTATTGATTAAAGAATTGCAAATTAAAACAACTCTGAGTTTTGATCTCATGATAAATGTTGGAGGGAGTGTGGGAAAATTGAGATAGTATTACACTCCTGGTGGAGCTGTGAACTGATCCAACCATTCTGGAGAGCAATTTTTAACCATGGCCAAAGGGCACAAACTGTGCATATCCTTTGACTCAGCAAAACCATTACTAAGTCTTTATCCCAAAGAGATCAAAGATAGGGGAAATGCAGCTACTTGTATGACAATATTTAAAGCAGTTCTTTTAATGATGACCAAGAAGTGGAAAATGAAGGGATGTCCACCAACTGGGAAATAATTAAACAAATTGTGTCATGTGATTGTAATGGAATACCATTGGAGTGCCACAAGAAATGACAAACAATATGATCACAAAGAAACCTGCAAAGACTCACATGAACTGATGCAAAGAGAAGTGAGGGGAATTAGAAGAACATTGTACACAATAAAAGCAATAAAGTATGACGATGAATTGTAAACTATAATGACTACATTTTCATTCAAATTTATGTTTTTTGTAATAGATCTTTAAATGTTCTTGCTCTTTTCTTTTAATATTTTCTCGGATTACAATTAGTCTAAGGTTTATATTTCCTTTTTTGTCTTCCTTTTTCTGCTGTATTTCTTTTAGTCGTCAATTAGGAACTTCTCAAATTTGTCACAACCTCAATTTACTCCTAAATTTTATTTTTGGTCTCTGGATCTTCACTCAGTCTGAATTATGTTATTTTATACTTAAATTGATGCTTTTAGTCTTTGGACATATTTTGCTCCCTAATTGCTTCATTTCTTCACATATGTTGTGTGTAGATATGCTTTAAACTAGAATCCTCCTTTAATTCCTTCAATATATTTATGACCCAATTTAATTCATCTGTGTAGTTCATACATTGATCTTTTTATTAGAATTCTCAAAGTTTATTCCTTAAATATTTCATTAAAGAATTTCTTTATTGATTATGCTTTTAAATTTTATTACTCATATTTATTTTTTAGTGATGAGAATCCCAGCAGAAGAACCAATCTTTTATATGTGTCCTTAACATAATAAATTTTTATTTCAGTGGGCTAGGTAATTTCAATAAGAATCAGGGATTGGACTAGAATCAAGAGATTCACTGGTCCATTTAATAATAAGGAATAGCATTAGGAAATGGGAAGATAGAATATCCTTAGGTGGGAAAAGACAAATGAGTTTTTTCAGTAGCAGAGGAGGATCTATGAGGGTTGGAAACTGAAGAATATATGATTGATCACTGATTTTAGCTAGGGCAGGGAAATCATACTCCCTTTTCTCATACACATTGCCTCTCTTAATTCCCCACCCATGATAGATGTGGGGCTTATATGCTATTTCAACCACCTCACATATTGGGACTCATCTGATTTTCTTTACTTTCTTTCTGAATTAAGTCGGTTTAGAACTATATCTATGCATTAAAGGTACTTCATTGGGAACATTTCTGGTGTTCTATATTATAGCGACCTAAAGGATTTCTCCTCCCTAAAAATACTATGGGATAACCTTTGTGCTCAGGGTTACAGAGAAATCTTATCCTTACTGTAGAATATATGGAGAGATTTTTCTGGACGTTTGAATTGAAATGACCAATGTAAAGAAAATCATAGGGCAATTGTATTCTAGGATAGTTTGAATTCTTATCTAAAGGTGAGATGATAGCTTCCATTAAACTTTAGTTCCCTAATCCCTGTGGAGAGAATATCTGATGTAGAAGTTTTTTTTTTTTATTATTTTTTTCTGAGAGGGGGAAACTTGATTATCCATTTTCTTTTTTCTTATTCTTAATTTTTCTTCCTTATGTAGGATTTTATATTTTTAATTTTATTTTTGTTTATGATTTTCTTTTTTTCCCTTTGTATGTTTGGGTTGGGCCAGTCCATTTAAAAATATTAAAATAAAATAATTTCTGTTCATCTTTGTAAAATGTCTTTACTGAATCTGGTTAACTGTATTTTGTTGGGGGAAGAAGATGACTATGACCTTCAAGTCTACTTTTCAGAGCTTCAGCATTGGTCCTCCCTTAAGCCTATAAATTTGAGAAAATGTAAGATATTTGCCAGATACTTTGAGACTCTTTAATGAATGGTTTTGGGGAAGCTCTTGAAATATCAGTGCTTCAGTCTCCTTAGGGTCTCAGAAAACTTTCTTGTGGGATTGCCATTATGGACAACTGTGCCAACTATATTCTTGTTGATTTGCTTAGAACAGGAAATATTTAACCAGGGAAAATTATACTGAAGCTGAATGAGTCTAGAGTGGTTATATGAAGGAGCAGACACACAGAAATTCACTTAGAAGCTTCTGGTGGTTCAAGGACTTGGCAATTTGCTATTTGGGCCTTTTGCTGCTGTTGGCCAAAGGCTCAACATTTTAGAATAAGATTGAAAACCCTGAGTGATCCCTGGGTCCTTCTCCAATCTTATGTCAATAGCAAGGTAAATGAGATCAGCATCTATTTAGAAGAAAAGAGGAAAAAAAAATACCTTTCTGTCTTGTGCCTCAGAACTTTAATTATCCAGAAGACTGAATGTGACTCTAATGAAGGGAAAGGAAAAAAAATTGGTGTTATGGTGATCTTTCCTCACATGGAAGTGAGTGATAGAGATACAACTAGGTGAATTTATAGCTGGGACCCTACAGCTCCTTACTCTTTCATGTTTTCTTCCTAAATAGATGGCTTCTTGGGTTTGAAAGAAAGAGGTTTGGAAGGATACATTGTCAGAAATCACCAGGATATTTGGTTACTGTTGGCAGAAAATGGAAAGTTTCTACATTATAAGGACAGCCACCACAAAGATTGACCCAAACATGGATGTTTGATTGAATAATGCCAAGATTATGTGAAATATTAAATGATGCTTGATTAGAAGGCTTGAAAAATTGCTTTGTTTTTGGAAAAGGCTTCATTATTACCTTCCTGTCTAGTGTAAAATTGCCAAAACTAGATAATTGTTTTAATTTTATTAACATACGTGGGGATTCTTTATGTTAAACATTCTTTTTTTCTTGTCTATAGGAATAAAGAAACCTGTTGCATTCACAATTCGTATTGTACATCAAACACTTATTTTTATACTACCTTCCCACCCAAAGATGTAAGTTGTAACCTAAGCTATTAAAAAAAAAGATTCCTGAGATTGTTAATGAGCTGATAAATATGAAAAATGGAAAGTCTCTTTCATCAGAGGCAGGCTGCCCAGGGCTGAACTTGGTCTGATTGTAGGCCATGGCTAGTTATAAAATTGGGAGGGCCAATTGCCCCAGTTCCAGTTGACTCAGCTAAGGATTTCTTGTTGCCTCAAGGCTAGACTGATATTATGCAAGACGGAATTATGCAAGATAATTGTTTTTGTTTCATTTTGAATCTAAGTGCAAGAAATTGAATGCTAATGAGACTTTTTGACTATATGTTTGCTTCCTCCTTAGTCCAAGTAAAAGAAAGAGGAAAAAATTAAATGTCTTTTCTTCCTTAAAGACCCTTAATAATATAAATAAATATATCATCTCTACTTGTTTGAATTTGAAGAATGGATAGAATGTGGTTAAAAGATGACAACAATAAAGATCTTTACTTTTCTAATAAGATTTTCTATTTTATCAGATTTACTTGCTACTTTAAAATGCCAAGATAGAAGCTTCCCAGTTCTATTTTAATTATTTATTTCATGTAGGATATTTGAGATGAGGTTTTAAAATGTTTTTATAATTATATATTATGATAGCAGTCTATATCTACTGGACAATGGAATTTTCCTTTTGTGGCTCAGATACTATATCCTACAATCAAACAGAATTTAAATAAGGCTTTACTCTAAATTTTGACTTTTGCAGATAAGAGGCTGCACAATCCCCAAAGGGTTACTATGCAGAGACTGATGTTTACTATAAACTACAGTTCAATTCAATGTTCTGCCATTATTTACTTTTTGTTCCATATATCATCACCAAAAAATAACAAGATAATACAAAATATATCTTTATTCTAGAATGATTTCAGTTGATGATGATGATGATGAATGAAACAAAATAGACAGCTTGATTTTCCTTAGTTAAATTGAACACACTGTGTCATGTTCAGCCACAAAAAAGATTAGAAAGTGAAACTACAGGGCAAAAGAAAAGGCTTATGTGCAACCATAATGATATTCAATGCAAAAAAAAAAAAACATGAGAAAATATAGGATGACATCCCAAATGCTTTGCTTGTTGTTAGAACTGGAAAAATATAGTGATTATAAGAAAATCACCACTGGGACCATTGGGGCTCTATCACATTTCTGAAGACGTTGTATGTATGGAGCATAACATCTTACAGTCAAGGCCTAATTTTAATACCAGACATTGATGTTTTAATTGCTCATCACTTAATTTCTTGAATAAAAAATGGTTGTCACAATTTCTGGATGCCCTGAGCTGAATATCATTCTCTTTTTTCCTCTTTTCTTTTATCAAAAAATTCTGAACATCAATAGATATTTTTAAAAATGGGGATGAATCAGAAGAAATTAAAAGGTAAGTTGAGAAAAATTATAAAAGTGTGTTTCAAACTAAGATGTAGGAATGATAATCCAAAAACAAAATGAGCAAACTGAAAATTTTCACTTCTTTGATAGTCTTCTAATAGTTCGTATTTGGGACTGGTCATCACACCAGCATCGTCTTTGGGTGCAGAATAGTCATTTATGTAGGTACCCTTCTAACAAGCTCATATCTTGATGGTGAATTCTTTCTAGGATTGTTCTTTTGGGAAGACTTTGTCTTACAAACCTCTAAGGTATATTTCTTGTCATTTAAAATTTTTTATTTGGCCAATTTCTTTGAATTTCAATGGAGAGGGTAAGCTGGAATTAGACTCAGCCTCTCATTCATCTTCCCATTATTTTTTTTATTGATATTTATGGGAAAAAATTTAATTATTTGAACTAAGAACTTAGAGATGAATGGGACAATTGCCATACAAACATTATAAACTTCAGAAAGGTAAATAAGTCCATGTATAATGAGAAGATAATGCAGATGAATCAATTGTTTCAGACATTAGGAAAAGTGACCCATAGCTTACCTTTGTGCATAAAATATGAGTCAGAAAAATCTGAATTTACTTCTTACAATTACCCAATAAGGAACCCAGAGCAAGTCCTTTAACATATATGAATTTGTACATTTGTATCTTTAAAATGGAGATGAGGATATTGTCAGTATCAATTTCATGAGGTTGTTATTATGATAAAAATGATTATTAATCTGAAACATTTTGTAAACTTTTAAGTATTAGGTAATGCTGTTCTTCTTATAATTATTATTTTAATTCTTACGTCTTTTGTTTGAAAGTCACTGATAGAATAAAAAGAGGATATTTATGGGCAAAGATCAAATGATTTCTTTTAAGAAACAAGGGAGGAGGAGGAAAGAATTAAATTAATAGTATTTGGAATGACTTGTCTCAATTGAATGTTATTCAATTAAGAAACTTTTATTAAATATCTATTATATGCTAGGCATAGTGTTGAGATAAAAACAAAAAAGTGACACATTTTACATCTTCAAGGAACTTAAATCCTAGAATAATATAGTCTGTTAACAGATATATAAATAGAAGTTATTTACCAAATACATACACAGAGATTTGTCAATAAAGCAAACTTGGACCTTAAGGTGATTTAGTAAATCTTTATTTTCTTAGACTATATCTTAGAATCAATACTGTGAATTGATTCCAAGGCAGAAGAGCAATAAGGGCTAGTCACTTGGGGTTAATTGCTCAGGGTCACACAGCTAGAAAGTATCTGAGGTCACATTTGAACTCAGGACCTCCTGTCTCTAAGCCTGGATATCAATCCACTGAGCCATCCAGCTTCCTCCAAACTAGGAGTTCTAAAAGGCATAAGTGAGGTGGGGGAGCCCTCAAAGTATAAACAGAGAACCATAAATAGATCAGTTTTCCAGGGATATAGAATGTGTAGGGATCATATGATAACCCTAGAAAAATAGGCCTGAGAAGGACTTTAAATGCTAAACAGAAGAGTTTATATTTTGCCCTAAAGTTATTGGAAAGCCACAGAAGCTACTTGAGGTGAAAAGTGATCTGGTAAAATCTGTATTTTAGGATCTGGATGAAGAGTGACTGGACACCAGAAGGGTAATTAATTAGGAGGCTATTTTATAACCTCAATAGTTCACACAAGAAGTAATGAAGTCATTGCTTAGGAAGTGTGTATGTAGATGCATGTGTGAGAGAGAGAGACAGAGAAAAAGAGACAGAGAGACAGAGAGAAAGAGACAGAGAGAGAGAGAGGGAGGTATGGAGGGACGGGGGAGGGGGGAGAGAGTGAGCAGGAGAGAAGAAGACAATTATGAAAAATGTGGAGTATGTGGAATGAATAAGCTTAGCAAAAAATTGTTTGAAGAAGGGGATATGAGTCAAGAGTTCAGAATAACCATGAGGTTTTGAAATTGGGTTCTTAGAAGAATAGTTATGTCCTTCACAGAAATGGGAAAGTAAGCAAGATGAGTATGGGAGGTGTGATATGCAGAAATGGGTAGCCATTTTCTGTAGGTACAAAATAGCAGTTTGCCACTTTGGAACTCAGAATCTGTCAAAGCAGCCATGGACATATGCCAAGGTGACAGTTAGGGACAGGGTATAAATTGAGGTCCACAGACCCCTGAGTGTTCATTCTCTCTTCTTGGGTTAGAGAGGCAGGAGGTGACAGACTGGGCTCTGGGAGGTGGGAAGTTTGATTAGGCAGGCAGGTAGGATCAACCTTTATTGCTAGCTATATCAAACACCTTTATTGGCATAGCCAATAACCTCTATATCTAAGCAAGATAATAGAGCTAACTTTAAGAATTACAACAGCATCTGACCCAGGGTATTACTAGCCCTGGACTCAGCAATAAACAGATACAGAGTCAGAAGGAGACCCCCAAGGTCCTTTTGTACTCTGCTCCTTAGGGAACAACTTGAGTTTTAATATTTATTAGATTTCAATACTTAGGCAAGATCATTCAGGGTTTCCATGGCCCACTTTCCTTCTCCCTTTACCTACCCTCAGTTTATCAAATAAACCCCATTTGATCTCAAAGCCTTTATTATCTTTGAAAGGCAATAGCTTATCTTTATTGACAATATTTAAATTGGTGTAGTTTGATCCTGGTAATATCTCTAACTGGCTATAGCCGTTTTCAAGCCAGTGGTAACCCTTCATTATAACCAAAGGTTTCAAGAACCAACATTCTACTTCCTGGTTACTTCTACCCAACAGACTGGCAAGATTGGTTTATAAGGCTTGTGGTTAGCAAGAGAATTCTCAGGCTTAAAGGAGGCTTAGCCCAGCTGGTGTGGGGGAACAAATCTTATTCTCACATCTAGCTGTGCATAGGGCTTCTCCTTGAGCTAACCTCATTACCATCCTTAGCCCCCTACTGCTCATAACAGAGGAAAGAAAACAGTTCTATTTTGACCATTGTTCAATTAGAAATATCTATGGAGCATCCAAGTGGACATGTTAAGTAGGCAGTTGGAGATTCAGGATGGTAATGGTTTGATCAGGAGGCCATGAAAGAATAGGAATATGTGTGTCAGTGTGGAATCTAGAGACCCCCAAACTTGCAGCCTAGCTAGATCTAATGATCACCATGTTAGTTAACTCAAAGAGTCTCTCCCAGAGGGAAAGTCCAACTTTGGCTTGTCTCATACTAACAATAGACCTTAAAGTAGTTTAAGTGGGGATGGCTAATCCCATCAGGTGTTAAGTATCTCTTTTAGTCCCAATGACACTCACCCCTTTTTCCCTAATTAAAAAGGGTTTTTTTCTTACTATTTAATAGTTCTGTGTTTTTTTCCAGTTTTACATGTAACTCAAGGTGCAGAGGAGGCTGTTTCTAGTGAGAAATATTATTTGTAATAGATTCTAAAATATCCTGAGAAAAGAAAAGAGTATGAAAGAGAACAATTGAAAATTTTTCTTTATTTTTATTTTTCAAGGAAAGATTCTTAAAAATCAACATTACTGAAATTAAGAAAAAAGTTGAGATGAATCGGGCAGGAATGATGGGGTTCCCCATTCTTATCTGAGCTGGGTAAGAGTAAAATAAAATGTGTGTGTGTGTGTGTGTGTGTGTGTGTGTGTGTGTGTGTGTGGGTGTGTGGGTGTGTGGGTGTGTGTTGTAATGCAGGATTGCTGCAAGAATCTCTTGCACTTGCAAATCCACCTGAGGCAATCCTGGCAGTTGTGGGGAATAGAATGTTGACCCAGCCAGAGTTCTGGTCTCAAAGCAAAATTAGAGCTGGGCTATAAATATCCCTGGAGTACCAACTGAAAGGCTTTGGGGCTTTTGGCTTTTGGGCTTTTGGCTTTGGGCTTTTCCCTTGACATCTCCCTTGACATCCTGCTATCCTCTGCATCTCCCCATTGGGCCCTGGGTGGAGGGAATTTTGGGGGGTGGAGATCGTGGGAACTAGTTTCTATAGGCAGGCAGGGAGAACCTTAAACCAAGCCATCACCTCCTTGAGTAATCTGCCAGACCTTATTACATCAGAGTAGTGAAATCCATCCCCTGCTGAGGGCTGCCTCCCTCAGCCTGACTTCTACCTCCTGTGACCCTCCCCCACCACCGGTTTCAACCTTAGCAATTAGTTACCAGACCTTATCCTCTTCCCTCAGCTTACCCTTGGCTTTAATAAACCCCTTTGGCCTTTATTCAAAGAGTTTCTGGTGATTCATTATACCAACAACTAGGGCAAAGGCTGAAGAGGGAAAGAATAACTTTCCTTTAAATCTTGAGGGCCAAACCAGGCATCCATCTTGGGCAGGAAGTGAACCAGCTTTCACTTCCTGTAGCCTAAGAGTTTCTCTCCAGAAGGGAGGGGCTCTTTACTCCTCCCCTCAAGAGAGCCTAATAGTAACAGGGAGGCTGAATAAAACCTTTCAGCCAGACCCAGACAATCTCTAGTCCACCCAAATTATCCTGTACTAAAAAGATAGCCTCCCTGCCTAGGACTCAACTGATACCACCCAGAGCCCTCAAGCACAAGCCTCCATTTAGCAACATTCATATTTGCCTTTATAACAGTGTGTGTGTGTGTGTGTGTGTGTGTGTGTGTGTGTGTGTGTGTGTGTGTAAAGGGGGAGGAAGGGAGGGAAGGAGAGAAAAAGGGAGGAAAATGGAGAGAGGGGAAGATAAGAAATAAAGAGGAGAGACAGCCCTTTTCATTCACTGGCTTTTCAATTTCAGTCCACACCCTCCCCCAATTGTCCAGGGTTACACCTTATATCCCTTGACTTCCCCAGGTCAGGAATCTTGCCTGCCATACTAGCAAATTAAGACACATGATTCTGTGATCCTGTTATGTAATATTTCCAGGATCTGATGGTCTCCTCGATATTTATGCTTGATCATTTTTCTTCTTAAAGTAGGTTCATGCCTCTGCCTTTCCTCTTTATTTTCAGTGCCAACTGACCTTGAGTTCACATATTTCTTCTCATAGGCCAGGCTGCCACCCATGAAGGCAATCATTTATTTTTATTGTTATTGTTATCATTGTGGTTATTATTTTTATTACACAATACCTTCTCAGAGAAGGCAGCCTCCCATTACATTAATCTTCTCTACTCCTGATCAAACTCTTTCTGATATCCCTAACTCCAATTATAGACATATCTTTCCCCCCTACCCTTTACTGTGGTTCCCTCTCTTTCCCCATGTTGCTGAAGTTCTTTTAATGTTCATGAAATTTTAATTTTTTTTATTTAAACATTTTTAATTAATTAATTTAGAATATTTTTCCGTGGTTCCATGATTCATGTTCTTTCCCTCCACTCCTCCCATCCCCCTCCTGTTGCCAATGAGCAATTCCACTGGGTTTTAGATGTGTCATTGATCAAGACCTATTTCCATATTATTGATATTTGCACTAGAGTGATTGCTTAGAGTCTACATCCCTGATCACATACCCATCAACTATATAGGGTCGTAATAGACATCCCTCACCCTCAATTACACTCTATTCCATTCTGTTATTTTATTCCATAAAATATGTTTTGTAGATGTAATTCTTGTTCAGGTATGACTTTCAATGGCCTTTTCAGTTGCCTCCAACTTTCATACACTGAGAATCTGTGTTTTCTGTGGTTCCAAATTCTGGGTACTCTGGAATGCTGCCATGTCAGTTCCCAAATGGAATGTGTTCTAAAAATACCAAGTGCTTAGATATTATAAAATTGCTTTCCAACTTGCTTTCCTAAATGATGTTTTGTTGTATTAATGTTTCCTATCATGTGCACAGTTTTAATTGAGCCACTAGTGTTGCATTAAGAAGGCATGCTGGGCTGACATAAGGCCCCTTCCAAGTACAGGGTAGACTGAAGTTCTGAAGTTTTGCAAGATTGTTAACATGCTGGTTTAGAGCTCCAAAACTTTCATCCCTCCAGATGGAACATTGTTAATATTCTGGATTTGTGGCATTGCACTATTTTGAAACAAATAAAATGAAGCAGTAAAGAGTAAGATTTTTTTTTCATTTTTGCCATATGGCTGTTTATTTCTCTTTGTTGAGCCTAACTGTGAAATAAATGGTTTCTCAATATGGGACAGCCACACATTCACACCAGGTGCACCTGGTTAGCACAAGAAAACCTTCTTTTAGATGGCTTAAATTTGCAATATTGTAATTTGAGAAATTTTCCTCTTCATTTACAGAGCTTTGGGGATAGGTCTGACTCCCAGGACATGTGAGAAGAGGATTATGTGCCAAAAGACTTAGCTTAAACAACAGCAAAAACAACAACAATAACAACAAAATGACAATTGAAAGGGGCAAATAATGATTTTATCTCACAATTGAAAATGAGATTTAAGATTGAGAAGGAGCTTAAATATTAAGAATGTTTAACTAAGATTAGGAATAATTTCCAGGTTTTAGCCAGTAATGACTATAGGTAAAAGAGACTTTTAGCCTAACAAAAATTCTTAATGTCAATAATATAGAGCATTTCTTTACTTTAGCTTTATGATTGAGGTATAAATATTTGAGTTTTTGAAATGATGGAGCTCTAAATATTACTTTTTTCCTTTGTTATTTAGCATGAGACTGTCATCAGGACCATCTTCATAAAATAAGGACACTTGTTCATAATTAGGTCAGAAATTAGGTCATAAATGAGCACATTCTATGACCAAAAATCAATCTTTGTCACACTGAACAATTTGGAGAAACTTAGTATCTTTCCCCAATAGAGATTTTTAATATATATTTTGCAGATATCTCTGCTGGGCCAGGACTACTAACATTAGATTGAAAGGATTCCTCCACTTCCCTGAAACTTTCCAAATCAAGCGATTTAGGGATACTGGTGAGTGTTTATATCATGGGACTGTAAATATCTCTTATAGACTTTCCCTTAGAGTTAACAGTAGTAGGTTTCCCACAAAGTTCACGGCTCATTACAAGAACTTGAATGTGAAATAAGAATACAGTATTTTTGTGAGTGAGAACGAAGAGTACAAGCCAACAAGTATTTATTATGTAAAATGAATTATTTTACCAAGGTCTCAATAAATTATTTGTTGAATTAATGAATTTATTTATTGAATGACAATTCATTACTAATTTTTGTATAAAAAGGTATATAAGAGAGGCATGAATGATCCTCCAAAAAAGTCTTACTCTGAAAGTTTATTGTACCATGAAGGTGACCTTATGTTTTGAATTCTAAATGACCATTCTAGAAAAATGAAAGGGCTATAAAACTCTACTAGATTTCTAAAGCATATAAACTGTGTCTTCTGTACAAGGACTAGATTATAAATATATGAAGAGACATTGTAGGAAGGTTGACATCTAAATGATGAAATCTTTTACTATGGTAATTCTTGGCAGATGAAAAAATGCAAAGTGGTAGTTTTTGGAGAATCTTCCTCATTCTTCAGTGAGGGTGATGGTAGAAAGGCTCATAGGATCATAGCGTTAGAGCTAGAAGGGTCCTAGTCCCAATCCTTAATTTTCATATGTGAAAAATCTGAAGAACCAAAGAGATTAAATGGCCAATATAAGGTCACCCAAGTTATATTCAGGTGAAATTTCAACCTAGGTCTTCTAAGTTTAGGAATGGTACCTTTTTTCAGATATCCTTTCCACATCATGACTTTCCCCATAAGATTCTTGAAATATCTCTGGCCAGCAGAAGAAATTAAATGGGATTTTTTGAGTTCCCCAAACAACAGGTGAAGACCAGCAGACCACACAGAAAAAGCTTAGAACTCAGAAATGCATGAAATATATGCTTAGTATTGTATAATACATCATATTTCATTTTCAATGCTATAAATATGCACAAATTATTTTTAAAAGTTAAAATAAGTAGAAAAAATTAAAGTTTGTGAAAAGAAAGCCAGTAGATGACACACAAAGTTAAGAAATGTAGAGATAGCTTAACATTGAATTACATATAGCCTATGACCAAATATTTAACCCAAATTTTACTATAAGATATCGTAAACTCTTCACAAAAGAAAACAAAAATCTGGAATTCTTCTCTGGTATGAAGACAGGGCCAAAATTTTTTATTGGGATTTTCAAGATTGTGGGAGTGCACGGTGCCCCTAACCTCCATGACTTGGAAGGGATACCTGTAATTGTACTGCGCTGTCTCCAATAAGGGGAAACATGATACTAAACATAAATAATCTTTATAACACACACTTTTAACTGTAAGTACTCTAGAATGATATAATATTTTGTCTTTTTACTTTAAGTAACTTGTAACCTAATAGAATACCCAGTTGGCTCTGTTAGGCAAAGTAGGTTTTCTCAAAGCCAGATTATATTTATGTAGGAATTTTCTTACAAGAATCTGATAGGTTGTCAGGAAATTGATAAGGTCCTATAATTCCATTATCTCATATTTAGTATGAAGAAATTGAGAAGTAGAAAAATAAAGTTCTTTCTAGAAAGATTTTGTTGTAGCTCAGTTGTTTCAATTGTGTTCTACTCTTTTTGACCCCATTTAGGGTTTTCTTGGCAGAGTTACTGGAATGATTTTCTATTTTTTTCTCTAGCTCATTTTATAGATGAGGAAACTGAGGCAAATGTGGTTAAGTGACTTGCCCAGATTCATACAGCTAGTAAATGTCTGAGGCCAGATTTGAATTTAGGAAAATGAGTTTTCTGTCTCCAGACCTTACTCTCTATCTACTACACCACTTAGTTCCCTTGTCTGTCTGTGTCTGTGTGTCTATCTATCTATCTATCTATCTATCTATCTATCTATCTATCTATCTATCTATCTATCTATCCATCTATCTTTCTATTGAATTAGGTAGAAAGATTTCTCAATTTGGCATATACTACTAAGACTATTACTAATACTGCTACTAGATGATGGTTTACAAAGTACTTTATACTTATCTTCTTATTGTAGATGAATTGATTTGTTTCTTTTGAAGATTTTAAATTTCTTATAATCAAGATATCCATATCAACTTGTATTTGCCTCTCTCTCTTGCTTGATTAAAATATAAATCTTTTATCCCCTTGATATGAAAAGTCTGTGATCTGCTACTCTTAATTTTGTATGGTATTATCTTTAACATATATATAGCAAATCTTTTTGAAGTGGTAAGGAACTGAACTGGAAACTAATGTACTACCCATCCATTGGAAAGTGGCTTAACCAATCATGGTGGAGGAATGTAATTTATGTTGTGCTATAAGAAATGATCAAAAGGAATCATTTCACAGAAACATAGGAAGACTTTTATTAACTGATCAGAATTAAGTGGACATTTTATATGATAGCAACACCATTATAAAGACTCTTCAACATTGAAACACATAAGAATACATACCATTGCAATGTCTCCCACAAAAAAGAGAGGTGATGAATTCAATCTGCAGAAGGAGGAGTTCATTTTAGTACATCGCCAATTTGAAAACATTTCATTTTTGACTCTACATAGTTTGTATGCATGTAAATTGAAAATAAATGCTAAACTAAAGAACTGTTAATATAATATAGAAAAAAAGGATGGAAGAAAGGAATAGAAATTACCTTTTCTCTTAATTGGGGTTCACAAGAAAAGCATGGAACTTTTGGGGAAAATGGGAGTGAGCCCAGATAAACCTCATTCTTATCCTAATCAGAAAAAGGAGGTCTGAACCAATGTACACACACAAACACACACACACACACACACACACACACACACACACACACACACACACACACAGTTTCCTTTTATTTCCCAAAAGGCACTACTCATTTGTTCTCTTTGGCTCGAAGGGAGAAGAGTCTTCTTCTCCAGTCTCATTCTCTGATTCATCTAGGTAGATTACAGTAGTTATTGATGTGGAATAATTTGCCCTTAATATCTGAGTATGTGTAGCTCCTGGAACAATAATATTCTGCCAGATTGAAGAATATTTTATATAAGATTTTATGTGTATAACAGAATAATTATACTTCTATTTTAGTTTATCATTCACTCTAATATGGACTTCTCAATCAATTTAAATGAACAATTTAATTGTTAATTAACAGTTTAATTATTGTTTTATCTGAATTTCCATACCATTTGAATGAATAAATAGACATTTGTGTAAATATCCTCTGTACTGACCATAAAAAAGTCATTATAGTTTTATCAATTTTAAAGACACAATAAATGCAAACTTACTAAATTCCTTATTAATAATTCTTACAAGGCTTATATAAACCTATAACTATTGCAAAAGAATATGCATCATTTTTTTTTTATCCTGGGACTCCATTCTAGGAGGATAGGGCCATAACCAGTAGGCAATGGGTCACTCAGGGTCACCCAGCTGGGAAGTGTCTGAGGCCAGACTTGAACCTAGGACCTTTTGTCTCTAGGCCTGGCTCTCAACCTACTGAGCTAGCCCAGCTGCCCCTACTTTAGGTTGCAGTTTCTTTAGCAGATGCAGTTTTTACAGGGTGGGGTTGCTAGCCCCACGCCCAACCCTCCTCCTTTTTTTTTTTTTTTTTTTTTTTTTTTTTTTTTTCATCCCGGCTAGGGACTGTCCTTGGCCCAGGAGTGGTAAGGGTCATTAATGCAGCAATTTAACTACTTGGTGTCGATAATAGTAATTGATTGAGAGCTATGTCTTCAAATTCTTTCTTTGATACTCAAATCATCATAGGGAAATCATGACTTTTCTGAGCCTCAATTTCTTCACTCATAAAATGTGGATAATGATATTTTATTATCTATTTCATTGAGTATTATTAACTCTTTTTCTCTATAATCATCATCAATCAAGTTAACCAAAACTATTAAAAAAATGTCCTCCTAATCCAATTAATGCGATTGGCAAATATATCTAGAAAAAATGTTCTTGGCTTTGTCTTAGAAAAATGTAGAGAACAGTATTAGACATAGGAAAATGGTGTCAAAAGCAACTATCATAGATTAAATTCTGGCAATATTTGTAGGACAGACACTACTCCTATTGATTTAGAAAATTGAAAATTTTGAAAATATATTTAGGGTTTATTAAAAGTAGAAAATTTACCCTTATTTAGACAATCAAATCAATTTGACTTCTTTTACTGATACTGGACAGATGTTTTTTGGAAAAAAATATTTTATCAAAATGGTAGAGTTGGTTTCATGTATATAGCTTCATTGAAATTTTATAGATTTTGTTTTTGGCCATTTAAAAGTAAATGCTTTTGCTATATTTTATCCAAAATGCTAATGTAAGTCCTAAACTAATAAATATGTTGGTATTGTAATAGAAAGAATTTTCCTAGTGCTCAGATGTTATACAACTAAGAAAATAAATATTGAATGTAAAGACTTTTCCAAAGTGTTTTCCTTTGTAACCATAATTCTATTATCTCTAATCCAAAACAATCAAACTGCTATGAAGTGTGTTAAAATGAAGTACTGAAATTTTAATTTTAAATTTAAAAACAATAGCTTTTTATCATATAAGGAGGTTAAAAATTTTTTTCCAGTGTGAGATGATATAAAAAGAAGTAAAGAAAAACAAAGAATAAGCAAGGAGAATAATTCTGTTTTTTATTTTTACATCAACATTTTATAAATACTAGAGGATAGCATAGATTTGTGAACAACTAATTATCACTCCTAACACACACATAAGTTTCTTAGGCCTTCCCAAGCTATAGCCTAGGACTAAGAAGTTCATAAATGTTAAATTAGAAAGCTTTGCTTTATGATGCAAACCATGGCTGTGACCTAAAGCAAGAATATACAATACTTTTTTTTTCTGTTATTCTGTCACTTTTATTCCCTTTGATGCTCTTTCTTCACTTTCAGGAAAGGAGCATAGGGAGTTCAGATTTGTGGCCTACTCCCCTGTTGTCCTCTATTCTACAGGCACTGAAAACCAGATGAAACCTTCGAGTGCACACTGGTGCACACAAACAAAATTCCTTTCCTTTCATCAATAACTTTTTCTCTTTTATAAAAGTTTCTTCCAGAGAGCAGTAAAGCTTGTTATTCATTCCATCCAGTTTCAGTCACCACCTTCTTGAACAAGATGAGAAATTATAGAAGTCCCCACTTTTTTTTTTCCTTTATATGTATGGATATTCTGTAAGCTCTTTATTCCTCATAGTTTGAGGTGCTCCTGAACTGAGTGAATCTCCATAGGCATACTGTCTCCAGCAGATCATAAGGGGTTCTTTGGCCCTTACAACCTTTTTGGTTATATTTTTTATAGCAGCAGTTCCACTATAGAGATGATTCAGCATCTCCATGATCAAAACTCACACTTGTAACTTGGTCAAAAGTATTGGTCAGGGATTAGGAAGGAGAACCAGGAAGAGACCAATTGATTTTTTTTTCTTTTCCTTTTTTAAATTAAAATTTATGCTGGATTTTTCCTGAGAACACTGCAGATATAAAAGTTTTGATATAGAAATATTAAAGTTATAGCAAAATATTTGCGGTTTTATTGTGTTACTGATGACTCCTATAGGTCACAAGTCTGGACAGAACCCTCAGAAATAAGAAAAAGTAAATTGAAACAAATTAAAAATCTTTCTGCTTTCAAGTAGCACTGCAAATATATAAAGTTATATCTAAAATTTCTAGGGAGAAATTTAATTTTGATCTCACCATTTTAAGATGAATCCACAGAATCTGCATCATATGTGAATTTAGCTTAGCTTTCAAGGATCCAGTGATTTCAGATTTAATTTACTGCCACCAATTTCTTAGAAACACAAAGGTTTGGGAAGTCAAAGGCAGGCAAGTACCTGAACCAGAGGACTCATGTTGAAGTAAGGTCCTATACAGATTAATCACAAAATGACCAAGAATGTAAAAGTTACTTGAAGGCATATATTTCAAGAGATTCAAAGATTTATATCCAAGTACTTCTGCATCTAATGAAGAGGTTTTGGGACTCATGCTATGAGATTATTCCAACTGGGAAGACCTCTGCCTCAGTCTCCCTTCAGTTAAGAGTGACTAAAGTTGAAGCTAACACCACATTTCTTGCACTGGAGAAATGCTCATCACTAAAGGGACTTGTAGGGTTACTCGTAGGGCCAGGGGCTTGATTAACTGCTCATTTCTCTGTACTAGAATAGGACAACTATGAGATCTGATATTCCTTCCCTCCATGAGTCAAGGGCATCATCATTCTCCGAGTTATTATTATTTCTCTCTCAGGCATGTCCCTTACTCTCCACATAGTCATCACCTCAATTTAGGAATTAGTCCTGGTTTCACATCTTGACTATTCTAATTATTTTTTTCTGCATGGTCTCATCATACTTCAAACTACCAAAGCGATTTTCCTAATCTATGTTTAAGATCAGATTTCCTTACTCAAGAAACTCTGTGATTCCTTATCAGATCAGTTTGACATTTAAAACTTTTCATAACCTCATCCATTCCCGTTTTTATTGTCTTACATGCAATAATTACCTGCATCACATAATAAAACATCATAAGGGGAGGGGGTCGAGACAGTTTGGAAGAAGAGAGAAGCATAAAAAAGGACAGTAGAAGTGTATAGAAATAATAAAAAAAAAAACAACCCAGTGACTTACAGAGCTACAACATGTACTTCAATGTCCAGAGGGCACTTTTAAGAATGGAAGAGTCTAATAGAAGAGAGGGAAAGTTTTTTTTTTTTTTTTTTTTTTTTTTTTTTTTTTTTTTTAATCATCAAGATACAAACCCTTACTGTTTTTTTGACTGCAAAAACAAAATCTTTGTTACATGAAAACCTCACAATTTTTCCTCCTCTGTGTGCACTCTATAAATTGAGTATACTTGCTATTTTGCATATAGTATATATTATATCTAGTCTATGCTTTTTTCTCTTGTCTCTCATTCCTGAAATGCTTTTCCTTCTTACCATTTCCTCTTAGTTTTCAGTTTTCCTGGTTTCCTTCAGAACTCAACTCGAATCTCCCCTTTTACAGTAAGTCTTTTCAGGTCCCCTCCAGCTGCTAGGTCCTTCCTCACTGAGGAACCTTTCCATCGATTTCCTTTATACATAACTTGCATGTACTTGGTTTTTATATATTGTCTCTCCCATTAGAAGATATGGACTATTTTTGCCCTTTTTGTATCCCCAGAATTTAACACAGTGCCTGGTACATAGTAAGTGCTTAATATACATTCTTGTACACTTATTGATTACCATCATTATCATCAAAAATTTAAGAGAAGAAATATCTCATATGTTCTTTTGTTTTTGAACCACAAAACCATGTTTTATTAAGCCTTCTATAATAGCAGAAATATACGATTAATATTTTTATAACAATGCACAAGTGTCAAGCAGAACATAGCATAATTTATAAATCTACTGGAAACAACATGCTTTACTGTAATATTTAGTTTTGCCTTAAAAATCTTCACATAAATATCAATGAGGCTGACCTCAATTAGTTTGTCCAATATGAAAATATCCTAGTTCATATCTTTCTCCTTGTAATCTCTCTAAGTATTTGGCATGCCTCAAAGGAAAAATATGATAAATGTCTAAAATAAGATATTCATCCATATTATTCATTAGAAGTGATATCTCTGGTCAGATTTCTTTTAGAAATAAAATAGTCTATGAATAGGGTTCTTATCTGAAGCATTTTTCTTACCTCAGCCCTATATAACATCCCTTAGTTTCACCCACACCTCTCTAAAAGAAGCCATCATTTTCATCTTCTCTGCAGTAGGGATGTAATTTACTGTTAAGCACTTGGCTTTACTTTGACAAGGACCTATTAGCGTCACGATAAGTACGGTTCGATGTGGTTACTCAGGGTGCTATAGCTGGACGAGCCACTGGGTGGAGATACAGGCTTGAGCTGCTTCAATTCATTCATTCATAGGTGTAACAGAAGCAGTTGGTCATTCCAGGAGGTTGCTTTCTACAACCAGCCGCTAGATGGATCTCAAAACTTGAATCATACCACCTCACTACAGGTGCATGCACAAAACACGAATTTTCATCAACGACTTTTTTTCCAAGAGATTTTCTGGACCTTCTAAACAGGCATGAGAACAACTCAAGTGACCACTCATAGATCTGTTAGGCACCCATTCATCCCATGGAGATTCTCATCTATTCTTTAACCTCACACTATATATTTCTCTTCCACATATAGATTTAGAGTACATCTGTTGAAGAAGAACCAACTTTAATGAGTTTGAATTCTATTCTGGGAAGAGACTGGAATTGTTCTCTCCTTCCCATCTTCTCTGTGTGTTTTCCCTTTGTAACACCAAGAATTTTTGTTTTAAATATAGAGTGCTGGATAGTGTGTGCTGGCTTATAACTTTGTATTCACTGTCTGGCTGCCCCTGCTATACAATATCTCATTGAGCCTTTGAGTTACCTTCTATGCACCAGAGTAATAGGCATTGCTGGTTTTGGGTAGGTGTCATCTTGGTCATCTCATACTTTTCCCAAGAAGTATTTGCTTTGGTTTGAGGAGATAAACTTTTTCCCCTTCCATAAAGCATGGGGAATTTCTTTTAAAATGTTTCTCTTATAGGGGTGATGGAATTATCTCATGCATTCCTCTGGTTTTGTTCTGTTCTTCATATTCACCCAAGTACTAAGCTCCCTATTTTTTTCTGATGCTTAGAAGACCCAGAGAACTTCACGGGAAAATTCAACTAAAGCTATTTCAGACTTGGGTAAATATTACATTTTACACCACTCCCACCTCTCTCTCTCCCTCTCCCTCCCCCTCTCCCTCTCCCTCCCCCTCTCTGTCTGTCTCTCTGTCTCTGCCTCTGTCTGTCTCTGTCTCTCTGTTTGTCTTTCTCTCTGTCTGTCTGTCTCTCTCTTCCTCTCTCCTTCTCTCCTCCCTCCCACAAATTCTGTGCCTGCAAATGTAAAATGATTAAAATTCCATAAATATCTACATTTTCAAAGCCCAAATCTTATTTTTCATACGACTCTTGGGAACTTATATTTCTCTTTAAATACTTAATATACTTCTCTTCAAAGCACTAAAGCTCAGCTTCATGAAGCTGTTGAAAATCTTCTCTGTAAAGTGTATTTGTGGTCCTCATGTAGGTTATAGGCTGACTAAACATGAATGAAGGGGAGACAGTGATTGATATCTCTGGTATCTTTTCCATTGCTTTCAATGAGACACTTTGGTACCCAAGGGGGAAAGGAGATGTCATAAGGTTTGCTTGTAATAGGAAATAGTAGATTAGAGTTACATTTATTTTCCACGCTAAATATTACTGACGTAAGGAAAGTATAGCAGTGCCTACTTTTATAGATATACCTCATGTCTCCCCATTTATTAACTTGCTGGGTCTGTACCAACATTACTACTTCATATTATTTGTGACATATCTTCTAAGATTGCTACTCTTCAGTTCTCTCTTGGCCCTACAAATGTGGCCACTGTTCAATATAATCTCCACCGACTAACCTCTTTTGCTTCTACCACATTTTTCCTCTCTTGAAAATTATTCCATTATTCCAACCACAGACCTTTTTTAATGAGCGTTAGGAAGGAACCTATTGTGACTATGAAATTACAAGTAATTATGAAACTATTATACTAAATTAAGACATGCTAATTTGTAACGTGGATTTGATACATTGGACCTTTGCAGAAAAATGAAGAATTATTTTGAATTCTTACACTGAAGAAACCTGAGCAATATTAGGAATATGATTTGAAATAATTTTTTCTAACTTCAGATTTCAAAAGAGAATTTTGAGATAATATCAATTTCATCAATATAAATAGAGAATTCAAAGTTGGAGTGAACTTGAGTTCAAGTCTTGTCTCTAATACATAATAGTTGTCTGGTCACTGGAAAGTCATTTAATATTTAAGCCTTGCCAAGTAACTTTGTAAGCCTTAAATGATAGATGAATTGCGAATCTGCAATGGTGGAGGGAGAAGCTATTATGAGAATTGCAAAGATACCCATGAAATCACCCCCTCCGAAATATGCAAAGCTCACAGTTATTAAAACCTTCTCCATTAGTCAAACTAATGAACTCAACCTACAAAAGGTACTCAGAAAATTTAAAGCTTTTACATAGCACTCAAACAAAAGTTGAATGACTTTCTAAGTAAAAAGAAAATAATTATCTTTTCCAATATTCAGAGTAATATTCAATTTCTGGGTTTTCTCCCCTAAAGAACAGATTCACGTAAGGTATTTGTCATATAAAGCTATTACTGACTGAATTTTAAGAAGAGATTAAAATCATCTCAGTGCTTAATATTAATATCTTAGTGTAGGTGGTTACAAAAAGAGAAAAAAAAGTCCAACATATTAAAGGCATATTAAAGAATATGAAAAATCTAACAAAGAATATCAGGACATAGAAATAATCAAACTACAAGTTTTATTTTTATGTTCTTTATTATAGTCTTCATATTTCAAAAAATGGCAAACTCATAAATGTAGCATTTAATTAAATGTATATATATTTAATTATAATATCACCATGATAGGACACACAGCAGCTAAGAATAATGGGTTTTTTTTTCAGATTAGGACAGTCTCATATTAAGAAAAGTGGAACAAGTAATGTTTTATCATAGTTTTAGAACAAATAGAAATATGAGGAAGAATGTGGGTTAGTGATTAAAGCACTTTATATCAAGTCAGGAAGAATTGGGTTCGTAATCTACCTCCTTCATTTGCCAGTTGTATGACCCTGGACAAGTTGTCTAGTTTCTCTAAACTTCCATATGTATAATTTTAAAGTAGAAATAATATTGATTTATATTATCTACTTTATGTGAATGAAATGAGACAATATACATAAAATGTCCTGTAGACTTCAAGGCACTAAATAAATATTAGTTATTATAAAACACAAAATATCATAATAACCAGTGGAACAGCAAATCCTGGTACAATAAGATAAATTTAACCTTAGAAGTTCAAATAAAACTTGGTGGGGTACGATTTATGACTGATACATCACTCTGGTAAGTTATTCCTATTCAAAAGAAATTACCCTGGTAAAAGGTAGTAGAGCAGAATTCTATCCTAATACATATAATTATGTGAAACATAAGGAAAGCATAGTAAAGTTTGGTAGAGACAGTCACTGGAATCACAAGATTATGAATTTAGGGATTAAAGGGGCATCTGAATTTCTCTGGTCATAGAATACTTGAATTGCACAATTGGAAGGGACTTCAGAGACCATGTAGTGGAAAGAAAGGGATAAGTATTTATCTATTGCATCTACCATGTGGTAGGCATTTTACCAAATATTATCCTATTTGATCTTCATACAAATCTCCCAAGGTAGGTTGCATTGTTATTCCCATTTTAGATTTGAAGAAACTGCTGCACACATTGGTTAAGTGACTTGTCCAGTAAGTGTTTGAGGCTCAATTTGAACTCAAGTCTTCCTGATATCAGATCCAGCTCTCTGTTCACTGTCACAAATTTCCCCACATAAACTGAGGTATCTAAATACAAATACTTTCCATATTATAAGTCCTCATCCTGTCAATTAAGTAATATAGTGATAGAGTTGAAATTGAATCTCCTATACTTAGTAGTTCTGGGCCTCATTTCTCTCATTTGTAAAATGTGGATAATAATGGCAGCTATGTTTTAGAATTATTGTGAAGATAAAATGAGATCATATTTGTGTAAAACTTAGTAAATATTAAAGTTTTATCCAAATTCTGTCTATTATGATTATCTTTAGAGTGGGAGAATCTCCTGAGGCAACCTATTTACACATGAAAAGTGTTATAATAAGAAAGTTTTTCCTTATTTCAAATCTAAATCTTATATATCATTAGGGCCTAACAGTAGTTGTACAGAGTACTTGCTAAATAAACACTTTCTAAATTGTCAAATTGAAAAGATAATGATTGTCTTATGTTCTCTAATACGTGATTAATGTCCCTGGACTTCACTTTCCTTAACTGCAAGGTCAGAGGATTAGATCAGATGATTTCTAAGGTACCTTCCAGCTCTAACTCTATAATTATATGGATCTAGATAATTCTCTCAAACTTTGTGTTGACATGAAGAAGTTGATACATAAGCATATACTGACTACTGATATTTTCTTAGTAGCAATTTTTTTTGTAATGATACTGTCTGTAACTTTTTTCTATTCTTGAAATTTCTTTTAAATTGATCCCTGAAGTTATTAAAATTGTTGACTTATTTTGCTTCAAGTGTCTTTTCTAACTTCAACTTTTTATTTCCTGTTCTATATTTTCATTTAGAAATTAGGTGTTATAGTCAAAGACTCAACTAGAATCAATGTTGAAAATGTGATATTATGGTTAACACTAACAATTCTATTCCATTTTCCATATAATTGTTGTCCTTTCATTTATAATTGCTTTTCAGTTGGTCCTTTAAAATAACAACTACAACAGCATGCTTATGCAATGATGGAATTTCAGAGTCACAGATTGAAGGGAAATTAATTCTCTCCCAAGAAAGTCAATTTGGCATATGCCTAATTGTTTAGAAATATATCGCTGCCTAAGCTTAAATTTGCAAAGAAGATCAAATATCATTCCTTTCCCACTTGATATCCATTAAAATACATAGAAATAGATATACTATTCCACCAAAAGTCTATTCTTATCAGGTTGAAACATCTTCTAGATCTTCAATAAATTGTCATCTGACAGGAACTCAAGGAAATTTTCAATCAGTGATGTCCTCCACTGGCATGAAATTCTTGTCTTTTTTAGATGCACTGTTATATGGTTTATGTCTTGTATTTGAAGCATATTGTTTTTGAAGTATGTTGAATTTATTATATACTTTTTAAAAATATACTATATGTAGAAGAAATTTATGGTTTTGTATGGTCACTTTTTTCTTTTTTAGTTTGAAATGGCCTTTTATATGGGGCAAGAAGTATTTATTAATTTTGGAAGAATAATTAAAAAGAAATGGCTGAAAAGATAGGTTAGAGGAATATTGTGATGAACTTTCAATGCCAAAAAGAAAAACTTCTTTTTTATCCAAAAGCTAGTATGGATCCCACTGAATTTTATGAGCAAGAGAGGTTGTAATCAGGACTTGTGCTTTACAAATGTAAATTTGACAACTTTGTGGAATATGCAGTGGAGAGAAGAGAGACTAGATGAAGTAAGAACAGGTGGTAGCTATTGCAGTGGTCCAGGTGAGTGAGGATGAATGTCTGAACTAAAGTAGTGTTAGCAGAAAGGTAGTTGGCTTGATAGGGAGAGGCTCTGTCTAAGAGAGTAAAGATTTGAGAGCGTCTCTAAGATTGCAAACTTGGGTAAATGGAAGAATGGTAATTATCTTGATAGAAAGGAAGAAGTTAGTGTTCAGTTGAGGGGGAAAGATAAAATATTTCATTTTGAAAATGAGTGATCTGATATGGGGCATTTTGGTGAAGATATCTTGCAGAATTTGGTGATGTGGGGCTGATGTTAGACAGGATAAATAGATTTAGGATTTCAACTACAAAGGTATGATTTAACTCATAAGGGCTGATAATATCACCAAGAGTGAAGATTTATGGAGGGAAGATAATAGAGGCCAGGTCAAATCCTAGGGAATATCATATATAAGGGTGATCATAATATAGCAAAGGATTAAGAAGAGACAGGCAGCTAGGTCAGAGGTGAAAGGGTAAGCAGAGAGTTAGTAGCCAAGAAGAAAGTAGTCAGCTATTTCAAAGGTCTCCCTCTATGCCTTGCTTCAGGTGTGTATTTCATAATCTTTCCCAAATTTTTTTATACAAGATATTGATTAAAAACATTAAACAGCAGAATACTAACTACTGATTGCTAGGAGACTCCGCCAGATTCCTTCATCCAGGCTGAAATAGGTTTATTAATGACTACTTAGAGTCCATTGAGGCCTTTCATTTTATAGGATTCCTCATTTGTAAAATGAGGAAACTGAATCAGAAAGAATTTAAGTGATTTGCCCAGTGTCAGATACAAAGGGGTTGATGGCCTTATCTAAAATATATATACATTTTTTTATGTCATCCTATATTCCACTTTTCCTCCTTCTACCAGAAATTCCAAGATGTATTAATTTGTATCTTTGTTTCCAAACATTACTACTACAGTTAGCAGTTTTTTCTTATGGGATAGAGTCAAATCAAGGACTTCAGATTTTTAAAAATTATTATAAGATAGTGGCATAATTTAGTTCTCAAGAATAGATTATATTTTCCAATATATGATTTGTCTTCATTGCTTGTTCCTCCCTTCATATTGATCACTCAATATTAAGAAATACATTTACTTGGTTTGGAGGTCATCTTGCTAAGGTCTACTTAGAATTTCTCCATTTCTTCATTCTCTACAAAAGATGTTGATGTACAAGTTGCAGTTATTTTCATAGCAGTCTTTCTGCTTGTGCACATCATGAAATTTGAAGATAAAGTGAATAACTATCTCAATATATGATGTTTCTTCATGACTGATGAGTCCAATTCTACAAAATCCTTCTTTCTGAGAATCTTTGAGCTGTCCTTCCCCATATATAATATATATATCTTCTTGCTCATTTCCAATTCCTGGACACTCTAACTTCCTAGAATATATATATGTATATATATATATATATATATAGTCCTCAGCTTTCATTTGTTATGATAATACAATATTTATAAGGTACAGGTCCTCTCGTAGTATATCTATTTGTTAACTTGTTAGCTAGAGACCAGACATTTAGCATATGAAATGAATGTTTAAAGAGGTTAAAAAATTATACCTTCCTTAGCGCCATCTGCTGACTCAATCTCTGTCATCACTGAAGTAGAATAGAGAGAATCAAAATAGAAAGGCTCTATTTTCTAAGGCCAATCCTGCAGAGGATACAAATTGGTTCATTTCTTCATTTAGAAAAGGTGGAGATGAGGTTTTTCAGTTGGACCATTTTCTGAACTAGAGAAGTCACTTTAGGAATGGTCATATTGTGTATTGGCTTTTGTCCTCACAATTAGGCATAAATAAGTGTCAGGTACATCTAAGAATGAGCCACTATAACACTGATCAAAGGTGATAAGAATAAAAGGGAGCCTGAGTTCATTGGCATAGAGCACTGATGGCAGACCTTTTTGAGGGATGAGTGATATCCTCAGGCACGTGGAGAGGAGGAGGGGAGCAGCTCCGCCCCACATCCCTCTGGCTTTCTAGTAATGCATTCTGGAGAACTCTGTGCTGGGGCAGTGGTGGGCATGCCCACAGAGAGGGTTCTGAGTACCCCCTCTGGTATATAGGTCATAGGTTTGCCACCACAGGTATAGGGTATAGCGAGATGAGGAAACTCATCTACTAATTCACATTGGTAATTCCTCTGCAACTCCCTTGCCAAGTCCTCTCTTTATAATTTTATAGCTACTATTAAGGGTACCATCATTCTCCCCGTCACCTAGGCTTGCAACCTAGGTTTCATTTTTGAGACTTCTCTGTCCATAACTCCCATAATAAAATTGTTGCAAAGTCCTAATTAATTCCACCTTCATAACTTCTCTGATTTGTGCTCCCTTCCATCCTCTGTCACTGCTACCATCCTAATGAAGACTGTCATCACCTCCTGCATGGACTATTGCAAGTGCCTTATGGATGGTCTCCCTATGTCAAGTCACTTCCCTTTCTAGTCCATTCTCCATTTAGCTGTCCAAATAATCTTTCCAAAGTGACCATCTGACCCTGGCTCCTCTCCTCTTCTTTCCCTTAAAGAAACTCCAGGTTTCCCCCACTACATCCAAGATTAAATATAAAACCTTTTGCTTAACATTTAAAGTCCTTCATAACTTGGTTCCCTCCTATGTTTTCTATCTTCTTACATTTTATTCTTTTCTCTTGCTGCTTTTATTTTTTATGATCTAGTGATACTGGTCTCCATTGTGTTCCTTGCACATGACAAAGTATCTCCCAGCTCTGGGCATTTAATCGACTATCTCCTGTGCCAGGGAGTCTCTTCTTGCTCATTTCCAATTCCTGGACACTCTAACTTCCTAGAATCTTTTCTACAGAGAAAAATCTTCAAGAATATTTTCCCAATCCCCCTTAATGGTAGTCTCTTCCCTCTTTACATGTTGTCTCCTCCATTAGACTATGAGTTTCTTGAGAACAGATACTGTTTTTTTTCAATTGCTTTGTATCCCCAGCATGCTTATTGACTGGATTACTGATTGACTTGAGAATTGTCTATAGCAGCATCTTCCTCTTCTTTCTCTTTATGTTCCTCCATTTCATTCTCTTCTTTTTTGTCATCTTCATTGAATTAATGATGTAGCATTTGCCTGTCTGGATGTGACAGAGCAATCTGTCTCTGTGGAAAGACTCCTTAGGGGATGTGCAAGAAATGCTAACTAGTAAGAATACCTCCATTTTACAAGACCCTTGCTTAGCCTCATTGTTAAGTCTTACTGTCTTCAATCAATTCAATTTTGTACAATTACTCTAGGCCTACTCAAATTCCCTTTGCAATTTCAATTTAACACAAAGTATTTTCTTTACTTCCAGTCATAAACCACCCTATAATATGGTTGTACAGCTATTATACACCTTAATTACTTTTTTTCTTCAACTCTAAGGCATGACTAGTGTTGTTAACCAGATAATATTTGACTATTGTGTTCTGGATTTTACTACAGAATCTGTTGTTTTTTTTTGGTGTTGTTGTTGTTACCATTGCTACTTTTAAGTTTGGAAACCCAGGTAAGGACTTTTTTCTTTGTTATTGACCAAGAAAAGTCATACATTTTTGAGCATGTAACATAGAATATAACAACAATTTTTCAAACAATAAGTATTTTCCAAGATTCTTTTCCTTATATAAAGATTACTTTTAAAATCAGCAAGCATGTCTTTAGTTGAATGAAATGTTTTTTTCCTCCCAGAATGGCCTATTATAATTTAACTGAGATTTCAGAAGAACATAGCTGCTGGGCCTAGTCTTTTTCAGATTTTTTAAATGGGCAGAAAAAAACTAAGCTTGGTTTTCAATTTCACAGAATGAGGTTTGAGTGGGCAAAATTCAGAATTGCATGACCAGGACTGATCTTTAAGTTTATGCAACTGAAGATCCTTGGTCAGGAAATGGGAAAATGTATAGTACTTCAAAATCAAGAGCTTGCTTTGCTGCTGAAGAGTTTTCCAAATAGTATATGAGCATTGTTTTAGTACCCAGTATGTACCTGTGCTAAGCTCTTGGCATACACAAAAAAGGCAAAAAGACAGTAACTGCTCTCAAGAAATCTAATGAAGGAGAATATACAGAAACAATTACGTGCAAACAAAATATATGTCAGATAAACGGGAGATAATTAAGAGACGGAAGTCACTGTTAGCATTAAGAAGAAAGAGGAAAGAAAGATAGTCTTATTGTAGAAGATGGGATTGTAACTGGAATTTGAAAGGAGGCCAGAGAAGCAAATGGGCAGAAATTAGGAAGAATTTTTCAGGCTTGAGAAAGAGCCAGGTAAAATGTCCCGAGTCTAAAAATGGAGTGTCACTGTTAAAATATATAAATGGTTATTTAAGGCAAATTGATGCTGCAGTAGATAGGATGCCAGGTCCGATGTCAGAAAGTCTCACTTTCCTGATTTTAAATTTGGGTTCAGGCACATATTAGCTGTGTCATTCTGGGCAAGTCACTTAACCTTGCTTTCCTCAGTTCCTCATCTATAAAACAAATTGGAGATGAAAATGGCAAACCATTCTAGTATCTTTGTCTAGAAAACCACATGTGAGGTAATAAAGAATTTGACACAAATGAATCAACTGAACAAAAATGGTTATTTTGTTGAGTGCAGCTGATCTGTGGTACATTGAGATGATGATAATTTTTGCTTTAAAATTAATCATTGGTTGGGCAATGCCAAATTTCAATTTAGCCAAGAATAAACACATTAATAGCAGTCCGTACCATATTCTGTAGTATTGTGTAAGAAAAATAGCACTAGATTTGGCTTTAAAATTCAACTTCCAACACTAGCTATATATCCATGGTGTGTTAGGGCCAGCTAAATTGTGACTCCATTTTTGGTTAATATTTGGTATCTGCCTTTCAATATGATATATAAGGATATGATTGCTATTTATAATTTTTTGTATCTAGCAAAAAATATCATGTTCATGATTTCATACAATCATAGATCATAGATGTAGATCTGGAAAGGACACCAAAGACAATCTGGTACAATACTTGCATTTTACAGATATAAGAAATGAGGCCTAGGGAGGCTAAGTGTCTTGCCCAAAGTCACATAGAAAGTAAGCATCAGGAGCTTGATCTATCAAGGGAAAACTGTAAGCTCCTAAAGCGAGGCCTTTTGCCTTTCCACCAAAAAACATTCTTCAAGGTCACTTCCTTTAACAGTGGCCAAGTTACTTAAATATTAAAAAGAATTCCATTAGCATATTTGAGTTTATAATGATTGTTTATTTTCCTGTTTATCCATGCATTATTTCTCTCTATTTTTTTCATGTAGTCCTTAAACTCTTGTTTGTTTTTTTAAAAATGATGATTCTGTCATCTGCCAGGCACTGCCATAAAATACCAAGGAACTGTAAAACTGAAACATCACTTACAGGGCACTTAGTTGATATCTTTTTTGTATTAAAAAGTAAAATTGGTGAGAAATATTTGGTTCTGCTCCCCAATTAGTTACCTGGGCAGCTGCCATTCTCTTTTGCCCTTAGTACAAGCAAATCTGAAGTTGAATTTCTAAACGACAAAATCAGTCGTTTAGAGAGAATAGAAACAAATATAGATAAAATATAAACACATGAAAATGAAATAAAAATCAAGACAATAACTTGGACAAAAGAATTTGATCAATTGACTTGCATTCCTGGTGACCCTCTCCAATAGCATAGATTTACATAAATAAATCATTTAATCCTTTAAAGCTTCAGTTTTCCATTCTAATGTCTGCATTCTCCAATTTTATTTGAGATCATGAGTGACTGCTTTGCAAACACTGTATTAGCTATTATCATCTGCACGTAGAGATCCCGACTGAACCAACAACTAACCACTCTTCAGTCTTCTTTGCTGATCCATTTCACACACTAAATATGGGACTATCCAAGAGTTCTATACTAGAATCCTGTATCTTTTTGAATAAAAACAAAAGTTATAACTCTCATAAGCACTTGCTTTGTGCTATACACTGAGCTAACCACTGGGAATACAAATACAAGCAAGGAATATGGTCCTTGCTCTTCAAAAACTTACATTCTATCCTTTTCGTTATCTTCAGTGGGTTCAATAATTACCCCTATGCAGATGATTCCTAAATCTACATATCTAGTTCAAGTTTCTTTCTTGCATCATTAAATATCTTTTGGATAGGATAGCTCTAATTGGATGTCTCTAATAGACATCTTAAAATTCAGCACGTGCAACATGGAATTAACAAAGTGATTTTCCTAAAGTGAAGGTCTGGCTATTTCATCCAAAGCCTAATAAATCTCAGTTTTCCCTATATTTTATAAAATCAAATGTGAAGTCTTCTGTTTGTCATGTAAAGCTAATAAAAACCTTTCTAACTTTTCAATCATCCTATACTTCAGGCTTCACAGTTCCTTCCTCATCCCCCAATCCACAATTCCGCTAGTTCCCATCTCTTTTCTCCAAATTAGAAAGATGCCTCTACACGTCTACCTTTTCTTGATCATTTTAAATCTGACTTTCTTTGCAGCCTTTCTCATTCCTTCTACCCACTAATGCCTCCCTGCTTTGAAATTACCTTCCATCTACTCTGTATGTATCTTGCATGTATTCAGTAATTTTTACATTGTTTTTGTAACCCCAGCACTTAGAACTGTGTCTGACACATTGTAATATAGATTAATTCATGCTTGTTGACTGCATTTGCTAGTATTACAAGCTTGTGTTGAACTATATGCAAAGCTCAGGATAGCCCTATTCTCTGTTTCATTACAATGTCTAAATTAGGCAGGGAATTTTCCTTGGATTTATAGCAGACCTGAAGAAGTTTGCTAGAACTACTGTATCTATTGAAATAATGCAGATGTTGTGGAAATGATTCCTCTCCATTGGGCAGGATAGTGTCTGTGGGTCTTTATGATTCTGGGTTTCCATGGTTGTCTGAGCTGTTAAGATGGATAAGTTAGAGAATGACTTTAAAATGTTGTTTAGTAGATTTAAGAAGACAAAAACAAACAAACCAATATTCAGAAGGACTCTTTGGAAGATTTCTCTGGGACATTAAGAAAAACAGTTGAAATGCCTAGTCCTGAGTCAAACTTTAACTGGTCCTGATCTCCGTTCTGATGAACACATCAAAATGATCACTGTGCTTCCCATCTTTTCAGAAAACATATGTTAAACAGAGGAGGCAAAGTTAAACTCTAAAAGGATCCGTTTGTCCTTTCAGCCCATCTGTTTCCTGCTCCCCACAGAGCACATCTCTTTCCTGGGTTCCCTTTTCAGGTGCGCTTTTACCTTATGTAACACTCTTTTTATTGAGGGTTCATGCTGTGACCCTGTCAGAATTGCTACAGTAGGGGTGACCTCAGTAATGACCATCCACAGCCTGCCAAGCTAACTTGGTCAGTGTTAGCTGATTAAACTTTTAACAACATCCCCTGTGCGATAAAGGGCAAAATGACAACTTTGCCCATCGTCAAGGTGTCTGTATAATAAACTAATTAGTAAACCACACAGTCTGTGGAGCTTTTAATGAGTGCTATCGGCTGGCCTCTGTAATAAAAACCCAGTCTGCCCCCTTTTGGGATTCAATTAAGGCACAGACTGTCATATGCTTGGTCTAGCTGATCAATGAATCCATTCCGACCTTTGTCAGAGCTGTTTGCAAGGTCAGTGGCAGTAGTACAGAAAGGCAGCTTGGTAAAGGAAATATAACCAACAACAGCCGATAGGCACCAAGACCAGTTCTTAATATCCTCATGTTCATTTGACATGAGCAGAAGTTTCTCTCACTCAAAGGTTAGTTGAAAGAGAAGAAAGCAATGCACACACACACACATATACACACACATATCTATTTTATATATGCATTTATGGGAATATGTATTTTATATGTATGTATATTGTTGTTTATATAGATAGTTTTCTCTATTAAAAATTCATTAGAACTATAACATCCACATTTATTCTGTGGCACCTCTTTTTCATTCAAGAAAAACTATCATTAATCATTTGCTCTTCCAAATCAACCTATTGATGTAATTCTATACCAAATATGAAAATAAATATAACCTTTGTGAAAGGGTACCTTCATTTTTATGATGCAAGATTTATGAGTTCAGGGGAAAAAAGGAAGCAGCTTTAAATACATTTTTTTTCTTTTTGGTAAATGCTTACTTTTTTCTATATGTATTATACCAACATTTTAAGATGATTCATTTTTACTGAGGTATCAGAGTGTAGGAATGATATTTGTTTTTAATTCAAGTTTTTTGGCACAGTGCCTGCAATCCACATTTCCAATGTAGGAGGAGCTACCGTTCATGGAAGTAGGCTCCACAAGCTTAGGAATGTACTACCAATTTTGTTTTCAGATGGGTGGTAGATTCGGAAGGTGATGGCAGTTGCCTAAAGGAGAGAGAGCCACCACTAGATGGCAGGGATTAGAAAAAGGTCAGAACAGTCATATGGACCAGACTTAAAGTGTTAATAGAACAAATTTAGGGAGCAGCTGCATGCTCAGAAATAGAGTGTCCTGGATATAAATACCATGAGACTAGGGATGGATGAAGTGGGAAGTGGGAGTGGGGCTGGAGGACCACAGGGAAGAGAGGAGGAGGCCATATAATGTGACCTGACCATGGCACAATAATGACTCTCGCCTCACAGCAAAATATAATCTAACCCTTGAGGAGATAGTGTCACTCCAAACTGCTTCCTTTGAAGTTGAAGGGAAAGAAACTGAAAAGGCAGATGGCATTGGTCCCTACTGGTTTGAACTGTGTCCTTCTGTCTATGGAAGAGAAACAGAGAGATTTAAAAGGAATTTAATGGCAGCTATTTTAGGTAGAGTCGCAGAGAATATTAAATACTCAATCCCATTCTCTGCTATTTTACCTGATGCTACTTTCAACTTTAGATCTATGATCCTCTGATATTATTACCTTTTCCATTGTGTCTTAAATGATTTGCACATTGTTTTATAGGTATTTTGTTCACATGAACCGATACAGAGGTGGGTACTGGGGCTGTGGTTGTGAATAGATGATGTCAAACGGAGCATCAAACCTGGAAGTAGAATGGTTTCCCATATGTATCCCAATATAATGTGGAATTGATGTATGTGAAAGGTCTAGGGGACCATATATGGAGGCTCATCTAGAGGTACATGTATATTTTACATGTAATTTATTATATTTAATCTAATTATATTTAAGTACATATATTTTGTATATATGTACTTAATGACATGAACATGTGTTGCAGGCATATGTGTATAGATATGTGTGAGAAAATCTTACTATACATATTGCATTGTTATGAATACATACAGAGAAGTTGAATTATTATGCTATTTTGGTTATTTATTTGATAATCTCATTTGAACTCTGCAACAGGACTGTGGAGTAATTAGTATAGCTATTAGTCTCATTTCCAGGTTGTAAAAACTAAGGCTCAGAGAAATAAATAATTTTGGTCAGTCACACATGTAGTGTCAAAGGAGTGATGAGATCCCCATTCTTCCCAATTCCAGGTCGAGCACTCTATCCATTATACCATGTTGCCTTTCCACATGGGTAACTCATGCTCTGATTTTCATGACTTGTGACCATCTCAGGATCACTTTTTGCTGAGGAATGTCTGATGACTTGGATATTGGCTTTTGAGGATGGAAATGATGTGCTATGTAAGGCTACCCACCTGAATATTTGTACAGGTATACTTCATATTATTATGGGCTTATTAATATTTCAGAGTGTATATTTCTTATATGCTTGGCCTTCCAGGCATACTTGCTTGAATTAATGTTCTACACTGAAAATTTTGCCCTTTTTGGATTGTAATTTAACAGCAAAATTTTCCAGTGCAACTCTATTGCAAGTCAGAGAAGCTGATATGATAAGCATTTGCCCACCTCATTCTGGTACATTCGTGGGGATGTCAAATACTGTCTAAGCCACACAAATAGGAAAGAGAGTTACACAAACTATCTAAAACTTTCCAACAGCCTCAAAGAGAAAAAAGACAAGGGACCCATGGAAAATAATTATTCATATGCAATGGCGGACCATTGCTTATGTCATGGGCAAGGTGAAAGCCTTCTTCAAGAAAGAAGCTTCCTCAAGGGTTCAGCACTCTTCTTAGTGTCCAGCATCCTGCTGACTGCCTCATCCTTAAAATCCAGTTACCAAGTACTCACATCTTCAGTGATAAGTGACCTCGAGACTAGCACTAGTATGAGAAGGCAAGTTACTAGCTTATGATGAGGAAAGACAACACAGTAAAAAAAGTGCTGGCTTTAGAACCAGGAAGAGCTAGGTTCAAATATTTCCTCTGACACTACCTATATGATCAGTCATGGGGAAATCATGTTATGTTCCCGAGTCTCAGTTTTCACACCAGTGAAATGGAGATAATATTTTTATTACTTATCTCACAATGATATTGTGACACATGAATGAGATCATGTATGGAAAGTTCCATATAAATGACAGTTATTTCTATTAATACCAGAATTTCTTTTGTTATTATTCAGTCATTTTTATTCATGTCCAACCCTTTGTGACACTCTTAGAGATTTTCTTGGTAAAGATACTGGAATGGTTTGCCATTTCCTTCTCCAGCTCATTTTGCAGATGATAAAACAGAGACAAGAGGGGTAAGTGACTTTCTCAGGGCCATACAGCTTTATAGTTAGAAATATCTTGAATCCCTAAAACTATATTACGCAAACTTCCTTTATGTATTACCCAGAATACTTTTTCCTTTGTCCACATTTGCATTGTGATGTTTATATATAGTTTACTGTAACTCCTTCCTCTCTCTTTTGCTCTCACAAAGGGGCTGAATAGGTAGGTCTCTTACTTTAGTTATTATTAATAAACTTTTAAAATATAATACTTGGAATATTGGATTTTAATTTACTTTAATTTTTATTAATTTGTTTTGTTTTTTTAGAAAAATTTTCCATGGTCACATGATTCATGTTCTCTCCACACCCAACATTCCCCCCCCCCCCTCAGCCAACATGCATTTCGACTGGGTTTTACATGTGTCACTGATCAAGACCTATTTCCATATTATTGATAGTTGCACTGGGGTGGTTGTTTAGAGTCTACATCCCAAATCATGTCTGCATCAACCCATGTGTTCAAGCAGTTGTTTTTCTTCTGTGTTTCTCCTCCCACAGTTCTTCCTCTGAATGTGGGTAGTGTTCTTTCTCATAAGCCCCCCAGAATTGTCCTGGATCATTACATTTCTACTAGTAGAGAAGTCCATCACATTCGATTGTGCCACAATGTTGGATATTAATTTTAAAATCCACACAGCTAATAAATATCTGGATCATTGCAAGAGATTCAATATAGAAAGATACAGTCACTCCCAAGGAGACATCCCTCTCTAAATCAGGAAAGGAATATTCATTCCTAGCTAGTACATGTCAGGAGTAACAGAAGAACAGAAAGAGACTGATGGCAGAAAAATGGAAGTGTCTGAGGGAAGACCGCAGAGGACCTAATTTCATTGACTACCTGAAAATGAAGCATCTTGAAGATAATGTGCTGGAATGCTTTCAGAAACTAGATGGACAATTTGATGATGAGGAAAACACCAAAAGCATTTATGTGCATTTCCTTAAAATATCTCTAGGAAGGAGAATAGCTTCTGACTCATGTCCTATTAAAAGCTTGATCCAGAGGGAAATTGTCAAAGGATCTATTTCTGTGATACTATCAAAGTGATCCAAGTGGTAAGGTGACGGGTCTATCCACTGCACCTATCAAAAAATGAGTATCAAAAACTTCTCTCGTTTAGAATTGATATTCCTAGTCAAGAAAATAGAGATAATGATAGTGGATATTAAGAAAAGAACTGGCCAGGACCCACCACACCAGATCACAGGGGAGTTGGGTATTGGCCGCAGTGACTGACCTCTGTTCAACCATTGAACAAAGCCCCTTACTCTAATAGAGCAAAGAGGTTTGAGACTGTAGTTTTATGTAGTTAGCTATAAGAAGAGCACTGAGAAAATGGGCAAAGAAAATTTGTGTTAACAAGCAAGAGGACACTTGTTTATTGTGTGCATTTAGAAAAAAAACTCAAAATTAGATGATCGGAAGTTGAATTCTATGAGAATTGCAATAGGAAACAGAGACTATGCCAAGGATTAGGATCATTTTGGGTCTTAATACCATAAATTTAGTTCTAGAAAATTTTTAGATATAACTCACCACACCAGATTCTGAGCAAAAGTGATAGTAAGTACCATAAACACTCGTTTAGGAATAAAGAAGTTTGTGATTAGAATTTATAAATGACAGAAATTAACATTTATGTAACACTTTAAAATTTACAAAGAACTTCACACATATGTCATTTGATCCTCATTACAACCCTAGGGGGTAGGTGCTATTTTTTTTTTTTTTTGGTCTCCATTTTACAGAAAAAGAAAGATCCAGAGGGCAGTTAATTACTCAGGACCACATAGTTAAAAGTGTCTGGAGCCAGATTTAAACTTAATTCTTTCTGACTTCAATTCTAGGGCTAAATATTCTGTGCTATTTGATTTCCTTTGGGTCAGGCATTTTATTAAGATTTCATAAGGAGGGGGCAGTTGGGTGGCTCAGTGGATTGAGAGCCAGGTCCAGAAACCAGAGATCCTGGATTCAAATCAGGCCTCAGATGCTTCCCAGCTAGGTGACCCTCTTTGCCTAGCCCTTAATATTCTATTGCATTGGAACCAACATACAATATTGATTTTAATATGGAAGGTAAGAGTTTAAAGTTTTTAAAAAGTACTTCACTGTGGCCAAGATGGACACATTCATATTAAGTGCACTCTAGAGCTTCCAGCTTCAGTTTATCAAAAACTGTGCACCAGACTGATATAAGATTGAAACTATAACTATAATACTGCTGTGAATATGCTTGCTATATCTGTTTCTTTTTCTTGCTTTGGCATCTGTGACTGACTCTTCAGATCAAAACAATTTGCCCTAATCTTGATTCTTTTATTTGTTTTCTTTCACAATTGGAATTTAAACCCCTTGAGGGAAGCAATTATCTTTCTTTTTTAGATTTATATCCTTAGCAATAAGCACTCTTCTGAGTACATATTAAGAATTTAAATGATGCTTTTTCCTTACTTTGGCAAATTATATTGTGGAAAGGGGCCCGCCTACCGTATTACTGAGAAAATATATAGTTTTCTTATTGCATATAATGCTAGCTTTTGGTTTGAGAGATAATTTGTAATATTTTAAAAAAATATTCAGTTTATATTTTGAAGTTTTATTTTTTCCTTAGTTTTGATGAGATTGTACTTTGCCAAAGGCTTTTTTTTCAGGCTTTACTGACATAAATATATGGTTTGAAACTTTAAAAAATGATTAATGTTAATTATTTTTCTTAACATTGAAGTGAATAGTTGAAAACTATTTCCCTAATCTTTTTGTAAGGATTGCATTCAATTTATTTGTATTAATTATCATTAATGATATTGATCAATGTTTCTCTTTCTTTGATTTATCTTTTCCATTTTTAGGCATCATATTCTAGCAAAGGGCTTTGAAACATTTTTCTTTCTTAAGTTTTGGAAATAATTTATATAACTTAGCTATTAATTGTTCCTTAAATAATTTGTAGATTTATCCTATGAATCTATTTGACAAAGGTATCTTTCCATATTAGTTCCTTTGTAGCTTAATTTAGCTCTATGAATTTGAATTAATATTTCTATTCCCATTCTGTTAACTTTGGCAATTTGGTTACTTCTCTATTTCTTTTAAATTCTTGTTGCTTTTCTGGCAATATGATTATATTAGAAGGTTCTAAAATTTTACATTTTTTCTTTATTGTGTTTTTGCCTTAATTCTATATTTTGGTGATTTTATTCTTATTTTATTTTTTCATCATTTTATCAATTTTTTTAGTCCTCTCAAAGAATTAACTTCTGGTTTCATTTATCATTTCACTATTTTTGTTTTCCAAATTACCTCTTTCTCCTTTAATTTTCAAAATTTCCTTTTTGCTATTTATTTTTTATTTCTTTGCTCACTTTCATTTTTTTAAAATTCCATGTTCAGTTCATTAAAACTTCATCTATTTTTAATGTATGTTCTCAGAACTATGATTTTTCTTCTGATTATTGTTTTGCAATATCACAGAAAATTTGATACATAATTTCAGCATTATATTTTTATTTCTAATAAGTATAATTGGATTTATTTTCACAATTTATCGTTTATTTTCTCTGACTTATTATTATTCAGGATATCATTATCCAATTTCCATTTTGGTTGTTTTTCTTGTTCTCTGTATATAATTTTTATTTCATTGCAATTTGAAAACAAGTACTTAATAGTTTTGATTTTTAATGTTTATTTATGTTTTCCTCTATATTTTAGCACATAGTCTGTCTTTGGAAAGGTGTCATGTGGTGCTGAAAAATATCAGTGTTCCTAAATATAACTATTCAGAAGGTATCATAAGTTTTTCAACTCTAAAATTTCTACCAGTTTTTCAGTCTGTATATTCCTTTTTCTTTATCTTTCTGGTATATTTATCCATGTCTGATAGAGGAACAACAGAATTCCAACAATTTATTTGTTATTGTCTATGCCTTTTTGCAATTCAGATAATTTTTACTTTTAATTTAGATATGTTATCAGCTTAGTATTGATAGCTATGTCCATTAAGTATAATATACACGTTACTTCATTTATATCTTTTAATTGTTAATTTATTTATATGAATTTATTTGTGAATTAATTTTTACATTTTAGATTGCATGACTTCATCTCCTACAGTTTTATTAATGGATGATTGAATTATTTCATCCAAGCCTCTAGTTTCTATTCTATTTGTTTCTCTCTCTATGTGTGTGTATACTTTATTTTTCTTATATTTTCCCCAATTATAATTCCCAAGATATTCTTAGTCTTTTCTTGATAATGGTACTTATTTATCTGTCATATTTCCACTTGGAAAATCAACCAGTAAAACAACCCGTTCAGTCATATCATATTTCCTCGCTTCTTCCCCTGCTCTCATCATTACTTTGTAATCCAATGACATTGGTCTTCTTGTTGTTTCTTGAACAAGGGTCTCTACTTCCTGACTCCAGGCATTTTCAGTGGCTGTCCTCTGTGCCTGGAATGTTCCCTTTCCTCTTTGCTACCTCTTGACTTCCATGTATTTCTTCAAGTCCCAGAGAAAACCCTGTCTTCTACATGAAGCCTTTTCTGATTTCCCTTAATTCTATTGCCTCCTTTATATAAATTATTTCAAACTTGTCCTGTATGTGGCTTATTTGTACATAGTTTTTGCATGTTGTTTTCTCTGTAGACTGTACATGGTACTTAATAAATATGTGTTGACTGATTGATTATGTACTTTATTATTCTCCTGAAGGGGAAGTCTAGGAAAGTGCTATTATACTTAAGGTTTTCTCACTATGAGTGATATTTTAGCCCCCATCTATAACTCTATGTTTTACAACACAATTTTGTGAGACTAATAAATTTGGTTCCACGGGATTCTCAGATTTGTTCTATACAAATAGAAATCATCTTTTCCCCTAGTTCCAGGCCCCTTCATATGTTTCATATCTACATCTACATCTACATCTACATCTACATCTACATCTACATCTACATCTACATCTACATCTATATCTATATCTATATCTATATCTATATCTATATCTATATCTATATCTATATCTATATCTGTATTAAGGACATGTCATTCCAATCGCCTAAATTGGAAACCTTTGTGTCCTCAACTCCTCACTCTACCTCCACGCCATCTGTCAAATCTTTCTCATTATTTCCACTCATATAGCACCTGCCATAATTTAGAACCTCATCAATCCCTGACTGAATAATTATAATGATGTCCTTAATAAGCCCCTTGAATTAAACTTCTCCCCCTTTTAATTCACAAAGCTGGCAAATTTGACATTCCTACAGCATGGCATCTAAATATTATAATTCCTCGTTCAAGAAACATCAGTATTTCCTCATTGTTTCAGGGCAAAACAAAAGAAAACAAAAACAAATATAAAAACATGTTAGGTATTTTAAAAGTGATTCCCAAATGTCACCACGTTTATATAATATAAAACTTGCATATAGGTTACAATTTTGAAGTAGTAATATAATTGAAGATGGTATTCCTAAACTGTCAGTATACCGGGGATATATTCCCTAACTTAGTTGTAGTGTAAAAATAACATAGAATTATTATTATGTGATATAAATGCACAAATCAATGCTTTTGTAGATTTCATTTCCATAACCTTTACCAAGAAGGGCTCAAGCTGACTGACTTTTAGATGCTAGATGTTTGTGGCCTTTATATGAACTTTCAACATTTTTCTCCATGGATGTGCCACTTCCATCCTATAAAAGAATTGCCCCCTATGTTGCCCTTGAAGTTTACATTTGGAATAAGACTGTTGATTAGTTTCCCTACTTCTATCTTGTATTAGATGCTCTTTTTTCTGGGCACTTCCTTTTTTCTTTACCTCTCCCTTCTCTATCAGCTTTGATGATTCCTCAACTTCTTAACCCCTTAATATGTACATTCTATAAGCTTCTACTGAAGTACTTTTCTCTTACAGTCTCTTTTGAAGCAATCTAATTCACTCCCACATTTTGAATTGCCATGTGAAAGAAATCCAAAAGTTTAACTACCAGAAATAGGATTACCAAATTACAGCTAATTATATTATAATAAATAGATGTCATTCAAAATAATGAAAAAGAGTGTGGAGCCGAGTTGCTGGAATAGAGGCAGCAACCTAGCCAAATTCTTCTAATATTCCTTTCAAAATAACTTCAAAGTAATGCTTCAGATTAAATTTTGGAGTGGCATAGCCAATAAAATATCAGAATGGGATATTTTTACTGCTTAAGACAACTTGAGAGGTCAGTAGAAGAAGTCTGTGACACTGAAGTGGAAGACAATCCAAAGCTCACAGTCAGCAGCAACAGTGGACCTTGGAGGCAGCTGCCACAGCTTTAGAATCTCTTGACCCAGAAATGGTACAGATGTCAGACAAGTGGCCAGAGATTACAACGGACCCTTGTGGCACTGGGTAGAGCTGGCACTGTTTGGCAACTCTACTGCCATTTCTGGGTCTCTGCACCAGGGCAAAGAGGATCATTTTTAGTGGGTTACAAGTGAACAGGGGCACTGGTAGCAATTTTAAGATAGAGGAGCACTAGTGCTGCAGCTTCAGGAATAGGAGACCCTTTCCAACCTGAGGTGAGCAGACCCCAACCTTAAAATTAAAAAAAAAATTAACATGCTTTTCTTTTTAAGTTTTGGGTTCCAGACCCCCCCATCTCTCTCCCTCTCCCTCTCCCTCTCCCTCCAAACCTTCCACATGCACTTAGAAGGCAAGCAATGTATAAATCACACATGAAATCATGTAAAACCTATTTCAATATTAGATATATCACAAAACAAAGTAAAAAATAAAGCAAGGAAAACTATATTCCAATATACAATCAGAATTCATTAATTCTCTCTATGTAGGTAGATGGAATTTTTTCATCATAAGTCCTTTGGAATTATCAGAGATCATTGTATTGATCTTTGTAAAGATTAAATCTCTTTCAGAGCTGGCAATCATTTCATCATTTCTCTTGCTGCACACCATGATATCCAGGTTCTTTTTATTTCACTTTGTATTGGTTCATATAGGTCTTGCCATTTCTGAAATCTTTTCTCTTGTTATTTCTCATAGCACAATACTATTCTCTCACAATCATGTGCCACGGTTTGTTCAATCATTTCCCAATTGGTGAGCATCCCTTCAGTTTCCAATTCTTTGTCACCACAAAAAGAGCTGATACACATATTTGTGTGTGTGTGTGTGTGTGTGTGTGTGTGTGTGTGTGTGTGTCCTTTTCCTTTGATCTCTTTGGGGTACAGACCTAGTAGTGATATTGTCATATCAAGAGGAATTTATAGGAATAGTTCCAGGTTGTTCTCCAAAATGGTTGGACCCACTCACTACTCAAATGTTCATTACTGTACCTATTTTTTCTCATCCTCTCCAGCATTTGTCATTTCGGATAAGCAAATTGTGGTACTTCAAGTTTGTTTTAATTTGCATTTTTCTAATCAGTGTGATTTTGAGCACTTTGTCATATGACTATAGTTTTGATTTTTTTCTTCTGAAAACTGCCTATTCATTTCCTTGACTTTTATCAAATGGGGATTGGATAATATTTTTATAAAATTGGCTCAGTTTCAACTCCCTATGTGTCTTTCTGTCTCAGTTCTGATGACACTGTTTCAAGTATTGCTCTCCATCATTCATTTTCCCTTTCCCTGTAAAAGCTGGGTAGAGCTCCCCTTCAAGCTAAGCTATCAAGTTAGAATTTAACATAGAGATTCATGAGAAGACTTATTTTTAGAAACTATTCAATTATGAACAATATGTAGTTGTTTCTGATTATTGTTTGTTAGTAATAAGTAGCTAAGCACTATCCCTATGGAATTACATTAAAACAGATAATAATGATCTGAACTAATTATAGGGATAAAGTTATCTGTTTAAGTTAGGCAGGGCTCTACTTAAAATAGAGAAGGGCATTGAATTATTTTTTATATCCCCCCACATTTTCACAATGTGAAAAAACTTTTGAACTTTGAACTTTGCAAAAAATGAACAATTGCACAAAAAAGAAGACAGAAGGAAATGGTTATGTAAGACTATAGTGTGGTGAAAGCACAAAAACACAAATTAACCTCACACTTTAGGGAAAATGCAACCACAGTATATAGCATCAAGATACAAGAGAAATCTACAGACAACTTGAAGAAAACTGACAACTTTGAAAACAATGGTGAGTGTTTTGCATGCACAGTACATAAAGAGAACACAAAACACAAAAGAAAACGGTTATCTAGTCTAGACCTCGTGTAAGTAAGTGAGTGTCTGAAGATTGTGTAAATACAAAATGTATATATGTCTATAAGGTAAAGAGTTGCAAGTTCCATAAGATTTTAGCCACATAAGAAGATCAAGCAATTTTCTTGTCTGGTTAACATCGATATGCAGAACTAATGCTTGTACGGATGTATAATAGTATAAATAATGTAAATATATTTATTTATTTTATTTGTATTTAATATTTATTATTATATATATTTAATTTAATATATATTACATTACATTACATAAATAATGTAAATATATAAAGTATATATCTGTAACATAGGTTGGAAAAGTAGAAGTAGAATTCTAAATAATAGTCCCTAACCATGTAGATACTGTAGCATATTAAAATTTTAGCAGATAATTTGGACATTAGACATAGGGAAAGTGCAGAAAAGGCTAGGGAAGTTCAAAAAAAATTTTAGGGAGCTATTACAGGGAAAGCATAAGAATAAAATATATAAGTGTTGTTGGATAGATAACTAAGAATACTAACATACTAAAATAGATTCTCAATATAAAAACTATTATTGCATTAAAACATAGGTAGTTTAAACATAATTTGATAACAGCTAGGAATAATAAGATAGTTGTAATGCATTACTTGATAAACATATATTAAAAGTAGAATCAAGTTAAAATCGGTTAAAATCATAGATGGGTTAAATAATAATTTAGAAGAGTTTAAGGATAAGAAAATTGTTATACTGTAAACTTAGACATTGTGTTCAATGGAAAACTTTTCTTGTTACAAAATTATTTTAAACCCCGTAAATATTGCTATATAAACTGCAACCTTTATCCCCCTACCAACCTCTCCAAAACCCATTTTAGAATAGGAATAGAGAGATAATTAGTATAGTGTTAAGATAAGGATTTATTATTTTTTAAACATTTATTAATATTCATTTTTAACATGGTTACATGATTCATGCTCCTACTTTCCCCTTCACCCCCTGCACTCCCCCCCACCCATGGTCGATGCATATTTCCACTAGTTTTGTCATGTGTCCTTGATCAAGACCTATTTCCAAATTGTTGGTAGTTGCATTGGTGTGGTAGTTTCGAGTCCACACCCTCAATCATGTCCACCCCGACCCATGCATTCAAGCAGTTGTTTTTCTTATATGTTTCCTCTCCTGCAGTCCTTCCTCTGAATGTGGGTAGCATTCTTTACCATAAATCCCTCAGAATTGTCCTGGGTCATTGCATTGTTGCTGGTACAGAAGCCCATTACATTCGATTTTACCACAGTATATCAGTCTCTGTGTACAATGTTCTTCTGGCTCTGCTCCTTTCGCTCTGCATCTATTCCTAGAGGTCTCTCCGGTTCGCCTGGAACTCCTCCAGTTTATTATTCCTTTTAGCACAATAGTATTCCATCACCCGCATATACCACAGTTTGTTCAGCCATTCCCCAATTGAAGGACATCCCCTCCTTTTCAAGTTGGTTGCCACCACAAAAAGCACAGCTATAAATATTTTCGTACAAGTCTGTTTATCTATGACTTCTTTGGGGTACAAACCCAACAATGGTATGGCTGGATCAAAGGGAAGGCATTCTTGTATAGCCATTTGAGCATGATTCCAACTTGCCAGCCAGAATGGCTGGATCAGTTCACAACTCCACCAGCAATGCATTAATATCCCAATTTTGCCACATCCCCTCCAACATTCATTACTCTCCCCTTCTTTCATTTTAGCCAATCTGATAGGTGTGAGGTGATACCTCAGAGTTCTTTTGATTTGAATTTCTCTAATTATTAGAGATTTGGAACACTTTCTCATGTGCTTATTGATACTTTTGATTTCATTACCTAAAAATTGCCTATTCATGTCTCTTGCCCATTTGTCAATTGGGGAATGGCTTGATTTTTTATACAATTGCTTTAACTCCTTGTATATTTGAGTAATTAGACCCCTATCAGAGTTTTTTGTTGTAAAGATTTTTTCCCAATTTGTTGTTTCCCTTCTGATTTTGACTACATTGTTTTTGTTTGTAAAAAAACTTTTTAGTTTAATATAATCAAAACCATTTAATTTAGATTTTGTAATTTTCTCTAACTCTTGCTTGGTTTTAAAGGCTTTCCTTTCCCACAGATCTGACAAGTATACTATTCTGTGTTCCCTTAACTTGTTTATAATTTCCCTCTTTATAGGCAAGTCATTCACCCATTCTGAATTTATCTTGGTGTAGGGTATGAGATATTGATCTAGACCTAATCTCTCCCATATTGTTTTCCAAATTTCCCAGCAGTTTTTGTCAAATAGTGGATTCATGTCCCAAAAGTTGGGCTCTTTGAGTTTAACATACACTGTCTTGCTGATGTCATTTACCCCAAGTCTATTCCATTGATCCTCCTCTCTGTCTCTTAGCCAGTACCATATTGTTTTGATGACTGCTGCTTTATAGTATAGTTTAATATCTGGTACTGCTAGGCCCCCTTCCTTCACATTTTTTTTCATTATTTCCCTTGAAATTCTTGATCTTTTGCTATTCCAAATGAAATTTATTATAATTTTTTCTAATTCAGTAAAGAAGTTTTTTGGTAGCTCGATAGGTATGGCGCTAAATAGGTAAATTAATTTGGGTAGAATTGTCATTTTTATTATGTTAGCTCTTCCTACCCATGAGCAATCAATTGCTTTCCAATTGTTTAGATCCAGTTTTATTTGTTTGGAAAGTGTTTTGTAGTTGTTTTCATATAATTTCTGTGTTTGTTTTGGTAGATAGATTCCTAAGTATTTTATATTGTCTAGGGTGATTTTAAATGGTGTTTTTCTTTCTACTTCTTGCTGCTCTAGTGTGTTGGAAATGTATAGAAATGCTGATGATTTATGTGCATTTATTTTGTATCCTGCAACTTTGCTAAAGTTGTTGATTATTTCTACAAGCTTCTTAGTTGATTTTCTAGGATTTTTTAAGTAGACCATCATATCATCTGCAAAGAGTGATAGCTTAGTCTCCTCCTTCCCTATTTTGATACCTTCAGTCTTTTTCTTCTCTAATTGCAACTGCTAGTGTTTCTAGTACTATGTTGAATAATAGAGGTGATAATGGGCATCCTTGTTTTACTCCTGATCTTATTGGGAAGGTTTCTAATTTATCCCCATTGCATATGATGTTTGTTGATGGTTTTAGGTATATACTGTTTATTATTTTTAGGAAAGGTTCTTCTATTCCTATACTTTTCAGTGTTTTGAATAGGAATGGATGCTGTATTTTGTCAAAGGCTTTTTCAGCATCTATTGAGATGATCATGTGATTTTTGTTTGTTAGACTGTTGATATGGTCAATTATGTGGATGATTTTCCTAATGTTGAACCAACCTTGCATTCCTGGTATAAATCCCACCTGATCATGGTGGATGATCTTCTTAATTACTTGCTGGAGTCTCTTTGCTAGTATTCTATTTAAGATTTTTGCATCTATGTTCATTAGGGAGATTGGTCTATAGTTTTCTTTCTCTGTTTTTGATCTATCTGGCTTTGGAATCAGTACCATATTTGTGTTTTAAAAGGAATTTGGTAGGACTCCTTCTTTGCTAATCATATCAAATAATATGTATAGTATTGGGATTATTTGCTCTTTGAATGTCTGATAGAATTCACTTGTGAATCCATCAGGCCCTGGCGATTCTTTCTTAGGAAGTTCTTTGATGGCTTGTTCAATTTCTTTTTCTGATATGGGATTATTTAGATATTCTATTTCTTCTGCTGTTAATCTAGGCAGTTTATATTTTTGTAAATATTCGTCCATATCTCCTAAATTGTTATATTTATTGCCATATAATTGGGCAAAATAGTTTGTAATGATTGCCTTAATTTCCCCTTCATTAGAGGTGAGGTCTCCCTTTTCATCTTTGATACTATCAATTTGGTTTTCTTCTTTCCTTTTTTTTATTAGATTGACCAGTACTTTGTCTATTTTATCTGTTTTTTCAAAATACCAGCTTCTAGTCTTATTTATTAATTCAATAGTTCTTTTACTTTCAATTTTATTAATTTCTCCCTTGGTTTTTAGTATTTCTAATTTAGTTTTCATCTGGGGATTTTTAATTTGCTTGCTTTCTAATTTTTTGAGTTGCATGACCAATTCATTGATCTCTGCCCTCCTTAATTTGTTAATATATACACTCAAGGATATAAATTTCCCCCTGAGTACTGCCTTGGCCGCATCCCACAGAGTTTGGTAGGATGTCTCATCATTGTCATTTTCTTCAATGAAATTGTTGATTGTTTCTATGATTCCTTCTTTGACAAATTGGTTTTGGAGAAGCATATTATTTAATTTCCAATTAGTTTTTGATTTTCCTATCCAGGTGCCCTTACTAATTATTATTTTTATTGCATTATGATCTGAGAATGTTACATTTATTATTTCTGCTCTTTTGCATTTGTTTGCAATGATTCTATGCCCTATAACATGGTCAATCTTTGTGAATGTGCCATGTGCAGCTGAGAAGAAGGTGTATTCCTTTTTGTCCCTATTTATTTTCCTCCACATATCAATTAGATCTAATTTTTCTAGGACTTCATTTACCTTTCTTACCTCTTTCTTATTTATTTTTCGGTTTGATTTATCTATATCTGAAAGAGGAATATTTAGATCTCCCACTAGAATGGTTTTACTATCTATTTCCTTCTTGAGCTCTGCCAGTTTCTCCTTTATGAATTTGGATGCTATGCCACTTGGTGCGTACATATTGAGCAGTGTTATTTCCTCATTATTTATATTGCCTTTAATCAGGATGTAATGACCTTCCCTGTCTTTTTTAGTCATATCTATTTTTACTTTGGCTTTGTCAGAAATCATAATAGCCACTCCTGCCTTCTTTTTCTCATTTGATGCCCAAAAGATTTTGCTGAACCTTAAACTTGTGTATGTCCACCCGCCTCATATGTGTTTCTTGTATACAACATATAGTAGGATTTTGATTTCTAATCCACTCTGATATTTGCTTCCGTTTTATGAGTGAGTTCATCCCATTCACATTCAGAGTTATAATCATCAGTTGTGCATTTGCTGACATTTTCAAATCCTCCCCTATTCCTAGCCCCTTTTTCTTATACTATTTCCTTTTAAACTAGTGGTTTGCTATTGAGCCGCTATCCCTTATCCCCTCCATTGATTATCTTCCCTTTCTACCCCCTCCCTTATTTCCCCCCTTTTTGTTTTTAACGGCCTTATGAATTCCCTCCCCCTTCTTCTCACCTCCCTTTTTTTGACCTCCCCACTCCCCTGTTTCCCTTGATTTATCCCCTCTGACTTTCTCAGAAGGGTTAGATAAGAGTTTTATGTCCCAATAGATAGTATAGCTACTCTTCCCTTTCCGAGTTGATTACACTGAGAGTAAGGTTTGATTATTACCTTTTAATGCTCTCTTCCTCTCCTTCTTATAATACTATTTGTCCCCTCTCCTTCCCATGCCCTCTTTGTGTGTAATAGAATATCCTATTTTTCTTATTCACTCAAGTTTCTCTTGGTGTCCCCTGCTATTCACCCCTCTTTCCCATCCCCCATGTCATCTTAGATTATTTAGTGTTCCACCGTCATCCTGTGAATTATTCTTCTGATTATTATAATAGTGAATACTATAATAGTGAATAGAGTTCACTACAGAGAATTTTACATAACATTTCTCTACATAGGAATACAGATAATTAGATCTCACTGAGGCCCTTAAAAAGGCAAATTTAAAAATTATAAGTTTTCTTTCTTTCCCCTCTGTATCTTATTTACCTTTTCATGTTTCTCTTGATTTTTGTGGTTGGATATCCAACTTTCCATTTAGCCCTGGTCTTTTCTGTGCAAATACCTGGAATTCTTCAATTTTGTTGAATGCCCATACTTTCCCCTGGAAATATATAGTCAATTTTGATGGGTAGTTGATCCGTGGTTGCAGGCCCAGCTCTCTTGCCTTTCTGAATATCGTATTCCAAGCCTTGAGATCTTTTAGCGTGGAGGCTCCCAGATCCTGTGTGATCCTGATTGGTACTCCTTGATATTTAAATTGTCTCTTTCTGGCTTCTTGTAAGATTTTTTCTTTTGCTTGGAAACTCTTGAATTTGGCAATTATATTTCTGGGCGTTTTCTTATCTGGATAGAATGTCGCAGGTGTTCTATGAATCCTTTCAATGTCTATATTGCTCTCTTGTTGTAGGACTTCAGGGCAATTTTGCTGAATAATTTCTGTTAGTATGGAGTCCAGTTTCTATTAATTTCTTGTTTTTCTGGAAGACCAATTATTCTCAAATTGTCTCTTCTAGACCGGTTTTCTTGGTCTGTCACTCTCTCATTGAGATATTTCATGTTTCCTTCTATTTTTTCAGTCTTTTGGCTTTGTTTTATTTGTTCTTGTTGTCTTGAGAGATCATTAGCTTCTAATTGCTCAATTCTAGCCTTTAGGGATTGGTTTTCGTCTATAATCTTTCAGTTTTCGGCTATGATGTTTTGGTTTTCGGCCATAATCTTCTGGTATTCCTTTTCAATCTGGTCATTTCTGGTGTTCAATTTGCTTATCAGTTCATTTGGTTTCTGAGCCTCACTTTCCAATCGCAAGATTCTACCTTTTAAACTGTTATTTTCTTGCCAGATCTCTTCCATTTTCCTCAAAATCTCAGTTTTGAACTCTTCCATAGCTTGTGAGGAGTTTTCCTTATTTGAGGAGGGTCCAGATGCTTGTTTGTTCTCATCCTCTGTTTGCTTGGTTGTCTCGATTTTCTCTGTGTAAAAGCTGTCGAGTGTTAAAGACTTCTTTTTCTTGTTGTTAATCTTTCTCTTCTGAGCTTCCTGAGACTGGGTAGCCATCATTAGCCCAGCAGCTTCTCAGGTTTATCCTTGCGTTCAGGGTCTGTCCGCGGTCTTTTGGCTCCTGAGGTCTGAGTTCTGGTTTTTTCCAAGGTCAAGCCCCCTGGTGGGCCCCCTTGCTTGATCCTCTGCAGGAGGTTTCTTTACAAGTCTCAGGGTGCTGCTTCCACAGTCGTATACCCGTCTGCACTGGTTCCCCACTCAGGGTTTCAGAGCTTTAGCTTGTGGCTGTGTCTGCCTCCACCCACGCCTCCGCCCGCCTGCGTTCTGAGCCAGAGCTCTGCGCCCTGTGTCCGCTCTTGGCGCTCTGCTCCCGCGCTCAAATTTTGTGTGTGTTCGTTAGCTTTTTGTGTTCCTAAATCTTGCTGCTCTCAGGAACAGGCCCCGGAGCTGCCAATGACTCGATGGGTGCCCCAAACTTGCTCTATTTCTTTTTAGCTGGCTTCAGCGCTATAGGTGGTGTGTGTGGAGGGGGTGGGGGTAGGGTGGTTGCTCAGCCCGCGATTTAGTGAGAGCTGTTTCACCCCTTTATAGCATGGAAATGCCCCGATTCCACGTACCTTCCACACTGTGCCCTGTTGTGGGATTCCTCCTTTTGTCTGGACTTGTTTTTATGTCCCCTTGAGGAGTTTTGTGTGTTTTGGTTAGGAGAGGTTAAGAGCTGCTTCTTACTCTGCCGCCATCATAACCTGGTTAGGGATTTATTATTTTTGAGGGAGGGGGAATATAAGATAGGAATAGGAAATAGTGATGCATGAATTAAGTGGAAAATTTTGGAAAAAGTCCCACCACACAAAACCGGGATACTGTATGGATAGGATTTGTGCAAGGTGGATGGGACAAAAGAAGCGAAAGAAGGCAGTTGCTGACAGTTGAGACCAAAGAGGATGCTGCGATTTTATTGGAGGAAGAGGAGAGAGGAGAGGTGATTCCAGCTTGGATCCAGTCCTGAGGGCTTCCTGAGGATCGTTCTTTTGGAAATTGAAACCCTGATTCCCTGATCAAAGCCATTCCATCGCATCTTACCCATCAAGACTTCAACCTTCAAGTCAGCTAAGTTTGAACTCTTATTTCGGAGCAATGTCTTACTCTCCTTCACCCATCCCAACCTTGCTGAGACAACCTTTTTCAGTCAAACCTTACAATTATAGGAAAGAACAGAAATAGAGAAACAGAAGGAGAAGGAGCAAGGGGAGGAGCTTAGGTGTGGGAACCACTGGGGTTCCCACCCAAATGACAGACCCCATAGCAAAAGCGGAAGAGGGAACCTCAAAATCCCTCTGCCCTTCACCCCTTTCCCAATTCCCTGAATTGCAAATAATAAAAAGCCATTCAACTGTCAGATAGTGTTCCAGAGTGCCTGAGAGATTACAAGGGAGAGGGGAACCACAGCTTGGTCTGGCTGCCTCCATTTCAAGCCAGACCACCCGCTGTGAAATTAACTGATCAATGGGAGGTTTGTGTGAACCCTGTCCTTATTCAGGTTCAGATTGGGGTACCCCATACCTCCTCTTATTGGGAAGCCTTGCTCCCGACTCCTCTGGGGCAGCACGACCATCCAGGTCACCCAATTTTGGGGTGGCACCCCGTTAAAGTCTCCCAGTGTATATTTGGCCCCAGGGGAGTGCTGGAAGAGAGACTCACCACATAGACTTTCCCTATCTCCCACTCTATCAAACATTGGTTACTAACCCTTTTAATTGTTATAGGTGTTACCCTATAGGGCTGTTTGCACTAGAAACAAGAATGCAGATTTAGTTCAAATTAAAAATTAAAAATTTATTCCCACTCAGAATTCCAGAATTTAAATTTAATTCAATCCATTTTCATTCCCCACTTATGAGGAGGAGTAAAGACTGATGATAAAGATCTAATCCTCATATGCAACTTTAGAAGAGTATACATTTTACTTCGATTGTACAGATGAGTGGTCCATAACATATCACCACAGGACATATTCTGCAAACAGGGACTGATCACACATGTCATAGAATATCTTGCCCTGGTTAGAGTGCTTTGTTGCCATTAGAGAAAGAAATAATGACATGATTACATCATCAATACTGGAATGCTAAATCTAAGCCCCAAGATGACTCAATAAATGTATGGCAGGATAGAAAATGATTAGCTTTGTTTAGTTTCATATCAACAGTCAATCCCAGTGTCCAAGTTTTATGGGGGCTTTTCCACCTAGATCTACTTCTGAGATAACAAGAGATTAAAACTTAAAATGGTATCTATTATGATCAGTTAGAATGTTCCCTTCCTCAAGCAGGAACATAGCATGACTGTGATACCTTGAAAACTGACATTCAAACAATATTTAAGAAAAGCATAAAAATCTAAACAAGAGGCAGTAATCCTAATGGTCTCAATGTAGCTAAACTGCATACATTTTTATAAGCAAAGATGGTACATGTGTAGATTTTAAAATTAATATCCAATATTCTAAGTATTACATTTAATAAGATTTATTAAATTTAACTCTAAGCAAAAGGGAAATAAAAAAAAAGTTAGAGTCCAGGGAGAGCATACACAAGCCACTCATGTGGAAGAAAGGGAGTGGGGGAGGAGACCCTGAAACTATATAAAAACAACGTAACGATGCTCCTATATGAAAGGGAAAAGGAATTTTGGGAGATGTAGTCCAAGGATTCAAGATTCTAATTAATACACATGTAACTCCTAAGAACTTTATTATTATTAGGGCAATTAGGAAAAAATACACAGAGAGAGAGTATGGGTGTGATTTGATTATTTTGAGATGGCCTCAAAAAATTGACATGGTTGTGGGCAGAGCCAGGATGGCAGAGAAGGAACATAGAGGCACCTGATCTCTACCAAATTAGCACCCCCCTCCAACTATCTCAAATGAATTCTGGGCTCGATTGATTCAGATCAGCAGCAAAGCCTTTAGAAACTCTCAGCCAGAGGAGGAAGGGGAGGTTGGGCAATTGCTCAGAAGGAGATTAAAGGTCCCTTTGCTGGTTCTGGGTGCAAGACTCTTGTCACACTGTCTGCACAGTCCTGGGTCTCAGTCTCAAGGAGATGAGGATCATTTGCACACCTCAGCACTTGAGGTCACAAGCAGGGAATTCTGTTCATAACTCCAAGGCAAAAAATAAATGCTTATGGTTATTTATAGACCAAAGCATAGGATGATAAAGTATAAAACACATCTCTCCTTACATCATACCACCGTGTAAGAACAGAAGGCAATAAGATGCCTAGAGCTAGCTTTGAAGGTAGTCATGCAAAGAACCTGAAGCTTGGAACAGTGCTCTTTTCACCACAGTTACAGAGCTCAACTTTAATATTTTTTAAGTTAAAAGAAGTGAAAAATGCTGGAAAATGAGCAAACAAACAAAAAAGAAACCATATGTAAAGTTATTTTGGTGACAGGGAAGACCAAAACACAAATTGAGAAGGCAATGAACTCAGTACTGCTTCATCCAAAACCTCCAAGAAAATTATGAATTGCTTTCAAGTCCAAAAAGAATTAATGGAGGAGGTCAAAAAGGATTTTAAAAATCAAATAAGAGAAATGGAAGAAAACTTAGGAGGAGAATGAGAGTGATACAGGAAAATCAATAAAAAAGAATGAAAATCTTGGTAAAGAAAAGCACAAAAATAGTGAAGAAATTAATACCTTAAAAACAATATAATATGTCAATTGGTAAAAGAGTTACAAAAATCCACTGAAGAGAACTCCTTAATAATCAGAATTGGTCAAATGGAAAAAGATATACAAACATGCATGGAAGAGAAGAACTTCTTAAAAGGCAGAATTGGATATATGGAAAAAGAGGTACACAAATTCCCTGAGAAAAAGAACTCTTTACAAAGTAGAAGTGGTCAAATGGTAAAGGAGGTACAAAAGCTCACTCAAGAATCAGAAAAAACTTTGTACATAGTGACGGGAATGTTGTATAATGATCAACTGAAAGCTTTAGTTACTTTCATCACTACAATTAGAACAATTCCAAAAGACTCATGATAAAAAATGCCATCTGCTTCCAGAGAAATAACTGATGGCCTGTGAATCCAGGCCAAAGCAACATTTTTCATTTTCTTTCTTAATTGTTTGTTCATTTCTTTCCACAAAAGGATAAATAAGGAAAAAACCAATCTGTTTTACATGGTTGCACATTAAAAATCTACATGCAATTCCTTACCATTGGGGCAGGGAGAGGGAGAGAATTCAAAAATTAAAATTCTTTTTAAAATGTTAGAAATTGTTTTTTGGGTAACTGAGGAAAAATAAAAGAAAAAAATTTTAAAATAAAAATAAGTAAGTAAAAGAATGGGTTAAATATGTATATTTAAATATCTTGTACATTTTACTCTTTTCTTTACTTCACTCTTACAATAAAGATTTTTTACAAATTTTTTTCAAGTACTAATAATATTGTCTGAACACCAGAATTTTTGTTAAAACTTTATTATCAGAATTAGAGATTAAAAGTAAATTCCAACTAGGAATATATATATATATATATATATACACTAACCATATTCCCTCAAATAATGGAATAATGGCAACGCTACATAGAAATAGGCAGTACAAGAGAAGCTTGTCCTCTCTCTGAGAACCTTGAAGGATTTGAACATTCCCTGAACTTTTATTCAGTATTGTGAAACACAATAATCACAAAGGGAAGGTATAGGCCTTCCCTATAGTCAGTTTAGTGACTAGAAGTGACACCTGGTGGCTAAATTACACATGTCATCTTTTCTGACATTTTTTTATCAATAGATATCCAAATTACACTATTTTCGGCTTGAAAAACTACTTAAAGTATATAAAATAGAAAGATGATTCTTTTTCTCAATAGGTATCAAGTTTTTGCAGTTAATAAAAATAGACTTTCTTTGGGCATCAAGTGAGTCATTTTTAGCTGAGTTTTCTTACATTATGGATTTTTAATGAATTGTTTCATTCAGGGTCAAAATAGAAGCCTCAAGATCTGGACAAGATCTTTTTAATTTTAATTAGTTATTGGAGCAAGGTTTGTCACTGGGAAGGGCATACAAGAACTCTTTTCATTATTTAAATTTAAATGATGACATTTGGTATTTTTCAGTCAGGATTAGATGTGAAATTTTTACCTGACACTGGATTGTGGGAGTAGAGGGTGAAGAAGGAGGTAGAAAGGCAGTGAGTAAGTAGGAAAAAAGAACAAAAATCTTTTGTTTTTTACTTTTTGTGTTTTGGAATATCCCTGAATTCTGCTGAGTCCATTACCATTTAATAGCAAGAATAAGCTTACTTTAAAATATTAGTATTTTGAATCCTTCTTGTGTATGCCCTTGTGGTTAAAAATAGTTAAATATATTAAGAACAAAGATCAATTCTTAGAAATATGATTGTGATGTTTATGTTAAAGATCTCAGTAGAGAACAAGGATTTTCATAATGCAGAATTGTAGAATCTCAGCAGTCATTCAGACCAAGCCATAACTAAAATGGAATATATCCCATATTGGACAAGTAATCAACCAGTTGTTGTTTGAAGACTTCTTGGAAAGAGGATTCAAGACATACATTTGTAATTTTTCAGTGAAATCAGAGATGGACACACTTTCTCACAAAGATCACTTTGCTTCTTAACAGATGNCTCCTATATGAAAGGGAAAAGGAATTTTGGGAGATGTAGTCCAAGGATTCAAGATTCTAATTAATACACATGTAACTCCTAAGAACTTTATTATTATTAGGGCAATTAGGAAAAAATACACAGAGAGAGGGTATGGGTGTGATTTGATTATTTTGAGATGGCCTCAAAAAATTGACATGGTTGTGGGCAGAGCCAGGATGGCAGAGAAGGAACATAGAGGCACCTGATCTCTACCAAATTAGCACCCCCCTCCAACTATCTCAAATGAATTCTGGGCTCGATTGATTCATATCAGCAGCAAAGCCTTTAGAAACTCTCAGCCAGAGGAGGAAGGGGAGGTTGGGCAATTGCTCAGAAGGAGATTAAAGGTCCCTTTGCTGGTTCTGGGTGCAAGACTCTTGTCACACTGTCTGCACAGTCCTGGGTCTCAGTCTCAAGGAGATGAGGATCATTTGCACACCTCAGCACTTGAGGTCACAAGCAGGGAATTCTGTTCATAACTCCAAGGCAAAAAATAAATGCTTATGGTTATTTATAGACCAAAGCATAGGATGATAAAGTATAAAACACATCTCTCCTTACATCATACCACCGTGGAAGAACAGAAGGCAATAAGATGCCTAGAGCTAGCTTTGAAGGTAGTCATGCAAAGAACCTGAAGCTTGGAACAGTGCTCTTTTCACCACAGTTACAGAGCTCAACTTTAATATTTTTTAAGTTAAAAGAAGTGAAAAATGCTGGAAAATGAGCAAACAAACAAAAAAGAAACCATATGTAAAGTTATTTTGGTGACAGGGAAGACCAAAACACAAATTGAGAAGGCAATGAACTCAGTACTGCTTCATCCAAAACCTCCAAGAAAATTATGAATTGCTTTCAAGTCCAAAAAGAATTAATGGAGGAGGTCAAAAAGGATTTTAAAAATCAAATAAGAGAAATGGAAGAAAACTTAGGAGGAGAATGAGAGTGATACAGGAAAATCAATAAAAAAGAATGAAAATCTTGGTAAAGAAAAGCACAAAAATAGTGAAGAAATTAATACCTTAAAAACAATATAATATGTCAATTGGTAAAAGAGTTACAAAAATCCACTGAAGAGAACTCCTTAATAATCAGAATTGGTCAAATGGAAAAAGATATACAAACATGCATGGAAGAGAAGAACTTCTTAAAAGGCAGAATTGGATATATGGAAAAAGAGGTACACAAATTCCCTGAGAAAAAGAACTCTTTACAAAGTAGAAGTGGTCAAATGGTAAAGGAGGTACAAAAGCTCACTCAAGAATCAGAAAAAACTTTGTACATAGTGACGGGAATGTTGTATAATGATCAACTGAAAGCTTTAGTTACTTTCATCACTACAATTAGAACAATTCCAAAAGACTCATGATAAAAAATGCCATCTGCTTCCAGATAAATAACTGATGGCCTGTGAATCCAGGCCAAAGCAACATTTTTCATTTTCTTTCTTAATTGTTTGTTCATTTCTTTCCACAAAAGGATAAATAAGGAAAAAACCAATCTGTTTTACATGGTTGCACATTAAAAATCTACATGCAATTCCTTACCATTGGGGCAGGGAGAGGGAGAGAATTCAAAAATTAAAATTCTTTTTAAAATGTTAGAAATTGTTTTTTGGGTAACTGAGGAAAAATAAAAGAAAAAAATTTTAAAATAAAAATAAGTAAGTAAAAGAATGGGTTAAATATGTATATTTAAATATCTTGTACATTTTACTCTTTTCTTTACTTCACTCTTACAATAAAGATTTTTTACAAATTTTTTTCAAGTACTAATAATATTGTCTGAACACCAGAATTTTTGTTAAAACTTTATTATCAGAATTAGAGATTAAAAGTAAATTCCAACTAGGAATATATATATATATATATATACACACTAACCATATTCCCTCAAATAATGGAATAATGGCAACGCTACATAGAAATAGGCAGTACAAGAGAAGCTTGTCCTCTCTCTGAGAACCTTGAAGGATTTGAACATTCCCTGAACTTTTATTCAGTATTGTGAAACACAATAATCACAAAGGGAAGGTATAGGCCTTCCCTATAGTCAGTTTAGTGACTAGAAGTGACACCTGGTGGCTAAATTACACATGTCATCTTTTCTGACATTTTTTTATCAATAGATATCCAAATTACACTATTTTCGGCTTGAAAAACTACTTAAAGTATATAAAATAGAAAGATGATTCTTTTTCTCAATAGGTATCAAGTTTTTGCAGTTAATAAAAATAGACTTTCTTTGGGCATCAAGTGAGTCATTTTTAGCTGAGTTTTCTTACATTATGGATTTTTAATGAATTGTTTCATTCAGGGTCAAAATAGAAGCCTCAAGATCTGGACAAGATCTTTTTAATTTTAATTAGTTATTGGAGCAAGGTTTGTCACTGGGAAGGGCATACAAGAACTCTTTTCATTATTTAAATTTAAATGATGACATTTGGTATTTTTCAGTCAGGATTAGATGTGAAATTTTTACCTGACACTGGATTGTGGGAGTAGAGGGTGAAGAAGGAGGTAGAAAGGCAGTGAGTAAGTAGGAAAAAAGAACAAAAATCTTTTGTTTTTTACTTTTTGTGTTTTGGAATATCCCTGAATTCTGCTGAGTCCATTACCATTTAATAGCAAGAATAAGCTTACTTTAAAATATTAGTATTTTGAATCCTTCTTGTGTATGCCCTTGTGGTTAAAAATAGTTAAATATATTAAGAACAAAGATCAATTCTTAGAAATATGATTGTGATGTTTATGTTAAAGATCTCAGTAGAGAACAAGGATTTTCATAATGCAGAATTGTAGAATCTCAGCAGTCATTCAGACCAAGCCATAACTAAAATGGAATATATCCCATATTGGACAAGTAATCAACCAGTTGTTGTTTGAAGACTTCTTGGAAAGAGGATTCAAGACATACATTTGTAATTTTTCAGTGAAATCAGAGATGGACACACTTTCTCACAAAGATCACTTTGCTTCTTAACAGATGGCATAGGGTACTCCTTGTAAAGCTCAATACTCAAAGGTATGACTTTAGAGGTTAAAGAAATTAGTTTGATTTAGATTTTGTCTTAAATTAGAGTAAAACATCATTTTACGTGTACTCAACACTTGTGAATTCAGTCATATGTGATTGACAATCATAAAAAGGCAGAAATACACATAAAATAAAAATTTTTAATTACTCTCTAAACCAGCATCATTTCCTCAAGCTGAAGAGAACCCTACAGCAGTTTGTCCAGTCATGCTCATTCTCTCTCTGAGAAGTCTTAGTGTGAGTTATTTTATTGACATTGTTTTGCACCAAACATTAGCTCCTGCATCAGTTTTTGTCCTGAGTTCTCAATAGTAACAAGTCATGTCTGAGTCAGAATATTGTTTTTCTTTGTTTCATTAAAGCTACTTAGTTATTAATAATGGACCCAAAATAAAGAGTAGTGATACTGGTAGCTTTGATAAGCACAAGGAAAATTATAAAGTGTTTAATTTTGTTCCTGTGGGAAGCCAATAAGAGAATAGATAAAGATCTGAGACTCCTCTTTTGACCCCTTTTGTGATCCTTGTGGTTTCTTGTTGAAAAGTATTGTGGCCTTATTGAAAAGCTTTAAGTTCCTAGCAAACCTGAATTTAAAGAGTTGACACTGTTCCCCTTTAACCAGGAATGCTGCTGCCTGGTATAGCCAAGGCCAAAACCTTAGCAGGGGCAATTTAACCCTGAGAAAAATACTCCCCAACTTGGCTTTCTGATAAGAAACCAGTCAAAATTCAGCCTTGGTCTTGGTCTGTTCTGAAGCCAATGAGATCTTTTGTGTTTCGATATGACATAATTTGTAACTTCTGCGCATCTGCAGAGTTTTGGGGGGGTTCTTTTGTGAGAAATGAGTCTTGAAATATATATATATATAATAAACTCCATGCTCCTGGAGCTAGAAGCATGAGGTAAAAGACAACTCCAGTGTTCTGTTATTTCCTAATCAACTAAACTGTCTTTATCAGATTATCAGAGATGATAAAGAGATCTCGAGATGTTCCTAATAAGAAATACTTTTTAAATAACTTGGTTTGCTTTTATGTACAATTTTAAACTTACCTGAAGCGTCTCTGAATGTGTTGGTCACATAAAATGAGGTCCTTCTGCACCTACATCCATTTAGGTCATTTCAACTAGAAATAAGAGACTAAAAGATGCAGTAAAAATTGGGCTTTGCTCTCTGGGTGGAGGGAGCATCCTCTTAAATTCATTCTTGCTGCTATTTTTAGAGCTAGTTCTGGGAATCTAGGTTTTTGGTGCCTTTAAAATGGTATGATCTAAGGAGAGATGTGGTCACTGCTCTCCTGTACTGTGTGCTCTGATCTTTACACAAGAAGGGGTTTTGCTCCTCAGTAGTCATTAATACTAGCATTTCTCCTGACCTGAGACTGAAACCAGCTCCCCTGATTTCCTGGAGCTAAAATTACTAGTGCTTCCCTTGGTCTTAGAAATGAGACCAGGACCTTATTCTCTTTTGAGTGGCCACAAGGACTCTTCTCTGACCTGAAATCGTGAGAAAACCGCTATTCCCCTAAAGCCACAAATGACATTACTTCTTTTGGCCCTGGAACTGTGACCTAGAACTCTATGTGCAATGCATAGAGGTCCTGAACCCAGATCTAGCAAAGAGTACCCTGAAATCTCCTTTGGACATCTCCAATCCTTCCACCATCTGTATGCTGAGAGCTCCAGGAGCTGCTTCCGGGTTATATTTCTGTTTCCCACCAACACCCTAGCAAAACTGACCTCTGCCACAATCGACTGAAATGTCTTGGTCTGGAAATCCTCAACTTTTTTTGACCACTCTAGAATTCAATTTGAAGTTTTATTTTGTATTTGTTTTGGAGGAAATTTGGAAGAGCTCAGCTGAGTGCTTCTCTATTTTATCATCTTGGCTCCATCCCTTTCTGTTATATCCTGATGATCTTAAAAGCGGAAGGGAAAGGGATTAGAAGAGATACATACTAACGAAACACAAATTAGAGAAAATTGTCTCATAATTGCAGTGCATAAGTTGAATTAATAAAAAGCAAAGACAATGAGTGGTTGACATTTGAATCTCATTCTCTTTAGAACTGGTCAAAGTAGGATATTGTGGGGTATAGGAATACATTTCACTCAATAGAGAAATAGGAGGGAAACAGGAAAACATTGAAGGAAGAATTAGAGAAAGTAAAGATTAAGAGAGGAATTAGTCCTAAGCAAAACAGCACTAATTAATGATGTACAAAAACATAGCACTTTTTGAGGTGAGAAAGAATTGGAATCTGAGAGGGATACACATCAGTTGGGGGAATTAATGAACGTATTATTGAGGGAATTGAATGAACCACACTGACTCCATATTGTGATTCGATTCCATATCTACCTTAGTTCTCTTTACATCCAATTATCAGTCTAGTCCAACTTCTTTCTTGTGAGAAAACTTTATTTGATTATGGGAATTGTGAGAAAACTTCATTGCATTGCTTAAACTTAACCTTGTATGCCTGGGAAACTCATCCCCCTCCACCTGCTTCTTCAAGACCCTTAACTAAGGACCTCTAGGCTATGCTCACCAGAAACCTGGTCAGATCCAAAGATGGAATGCAAGGAGTTTTTTTTTTTTCACAATTATACATCTCAAGCAAACCTTGTCTTGTCTGAAACTAACCCCATAATACTCAGTTTGTTATTGTTTCCCTGTTCCTTTGATGGAATTAAGACACTTGGGGAGGGGAGTAGAATAACTCATTTTCTGATTTGTTCTCCTTCTCCCAACTTGGAAAGTCTCTCATCTTTCCTCCAATTAGAAATCAGATTACCTAATTTTGTATTCTAGTTAATTGTTTTCTTTTAATGATTTGGCTAAATAATTATCTGATTAGTGTCTCATTCGATTGCTTTTAATGCATACAAATCTGTTTCCCCCTGTCTTTGGGGTCCAGAACCAAAGCTCAGGAAGACCCAGTCCCTATTTGTTATGCAATTGTCATGAATTGCTTAATAAATTGAGAAGCCCAGAAGCTTGAACCCTTTGTTTCCTGTCATTTCATCTTTCATCTGCCTCATTATAGTATACAAATAGGATAGAATCCTATTGTGCCATAACAAAGGTGAAGGGGATGATTTCAGAAAAAAACTTGAGACTTGGATAAGTTAATGCAGAGAAAGCAAATTATGCTAGAAAATTTATAAAATGACTATAATAGTGTAAAGAGAAACTACTTATAAGACTTAGGAATTCTTATCTGCATAATGGACAACTAAAGAAGCTATATATTTGTGCTATATGTAAATAAAGCACAAATATATTCATATGAATACTTAACTAATATAGATATATACTCCCCATCTATCCATCCATCTATCTATCTATATATCTATCTATCTATCTATCTATCTATCTATCTATCTATCTATCTATCTATCTATCTATCTATCTACCTACCTATCTATCTATCTATCTATCTATCTATCGAGGGATTTTGTATCTTTCATTACCAGTAAAGGGAAAGGGTGAGAGGAAGAAAGGGCAAATTTTTACGATTAAAAAATATGCATTCACACAAACATCTCTACCATCTATCTACCTATACATATGTGTATATATGTATGCATGTGTGTGTATACATAAAGTTTTTAAAATTAACAAAATGGAGGCAATTACAATGCAGTGAAAAGATCTTATGTTTTAAGGAGAGGACTTGGGTTCAAATCCCTTTGTCATTTATTGTCATAGATAGATTGTTTCCCTTTTCTGAAGGTCCTTGGTTTACATATCAGTTAATTGAACTAGATGGCTTCTCTGGTTCCTTCTACCTCTGAATCTTTGATTATATGGAAAATCTAAGATCAGAGTAGTGCATAGTGTTATATAAATAGATACATTATAAATTTTTCCTGATTAATTAAGGAAAAATAGTAACAGGAAAGTTAGGAAAAAGTAGGGGTTTTCAGTTAAAGGTAATGATTTCAGTTTTGGAAACACTGAATTTAAGATGTTCACAGTACATGCAATCTGAGATACCCAACATGATGGAATTTGTTAGGATTTGTGAACATTTTTTTAAAAAAAAACATTTTGCTAACTATATTTTAATATAATTGATTTCTTTCTTGATTTTATGTATTTTATTTTATGCATTTTAAATCATTAAACTGAGCAGTCCATAGACTTTAGAAGATTAACAGTCAGAAAAGTTTAAAATCTTAAAGGAATCATAAATAACTCAGTTATTTCATATAACAAATAACTCTGTAGTTAAGCACCTGCTACATACGAGGCTTATATTAAGCACTTAGTATGTACATAGAAAAGTAATATAGTCCCTGCCCCTGAAGAACTTAAATCTAATAGAGAAACACAACACAAAGAGGGAAGTGGTGGGCATTGAATGGACAGTATTGAGTGGAATTATAGGAAAATATATTGACATATGCTTTGGAGGAACATTAATATTTAATTGATTAACATTATAAGAGCAAAAGATGGAAATGGGGGACAAAAAGGGGGTTTATAGTTGTATGTAACATGGCAGAAAGATGACCAAATTTGTCACCAATCAGATGAATAGGGCCCTGAGATAGAACCGTTGTATTCAGAGAAAGGAGAGTGGCATTCAACAGCATGTCAGATAGCCTGTGTACATCTTCTAAGTAGTATAATCCTAAAGACTATGTGGACTGAAGAAAAAAGAAGTCAGAGAAATGATAGATAATTTCATTAAAGAAAATAATAAAAATTAGGCAACATAATAAAATTATGGCATTCAGCCAAAACTGCTCTGAGATAAATTTATATCTCAATACATTTATTTATAGAAAAGACAAAGAATAGATTAACGCATTGGACTTGTGATGATTAAAATTGAAAAGAAATTAAGAACTATAATTAAATACAAAAATAGACATTCTGAAAAATTAGAAAAGAAAATAGCAAAATATAAAGAAGCCATTTAACATATCAAATAAAGATATGGCCTTTTGGGGAAGAAATACTAAGAGAACAGAAGGAAAAAAGTAGCTAATTTTACAAAAAAAGAACAAAAACAAATTGCCATACTCAAAAATAAAGAAAAGGAGAATTCATTTGTAATGAAATGAAAATTGTTAAAAATTATTTTGTTCACTTACATGTCAACAAAATGGATGAAAAATAAAATGGATAAATATCCATAAAACATAATAGTGGACAAAAACTTTCATATAACATAATCTCAGAAAATAAGAACTTGAAAAAGCCATAAATCAACTTCCAAATGGAGGATAAAAAAGCAGAACCAAATAGATTTACTAGTGAAGTCCATGAAATATTCAACTCTGATATTTATTACTGACTAGCTAAGTGTAATCTCATTTTTACCTCTTCTAATTAGGATAGGGTAGGTTTTAAAATCACCACACTTCTTATGTCTTCTGGACAAGTTGGGGTGTGACTCATCTTTCCTTTATCTAGCCCTCTGAGGCTTACCAGGAAACTAGGCAACCAGTCAAAGAATGACACTAAGTGATTGAACACAGTAGAAATAGAAAATAAAATAAACTAAAAAACAGACAAAAATAGATTCTTGGATTCAAGGGCAGTAGAAAGAAAGCTCTAAATTCTGATTTGATCTTATCCTTTTGAGTAAAACACAGGGTAAAAGGGTTTCAAAATGCCCCTAATTTGTCCCCTTAACCATAAGACAAAGCGAAAGGTTCTATTTTATATATTTTGTGAAATATAAATGGTCTTTAGATCTTTTCTCCATAACCACTTATCTTACACAGGAAACATTTACAATCCCACTCATCAGAGCTCTTGAGGATAAACTCTTTATTTAAAGGAATGAGTTTAAGGAAGAGAACAAACATTTCTATAGGCTTACTATGTTCTAAGCACTGTGCTAACCACTTTACAAATATTATCTCATTTGATACTCCCAATAACCCTACCATGTTATTTTACTGTTGGGGAATTTGAGGCTGAGAGAGTTTAAAGTAGCATGACCAGGGTCACACAGCTATTATGTTTCTGAAAGTATATTTTGAACGCACATCCTCCTGATTCAAAATATCTTGACAAAACAAATCATAAGAGGAAATATAATAGATGTTTAATGATCTGGAGTAGGGGTGGAATACAGATGTAGAAAAAGGAACAAAGGATAAGGGAAGATTCTCTTAGTGTTTAACTCTTGAGTCTGGAAGGGAGGAAGTTCATACCTGCTGATGCTTCACTGTGCATGGTGCCCGGTGCCCATGGCTGTCTGCAGTACACATCTGCTTTCCATTAAAAAAAACCAACAAACTTTCTTCTCTTAGTTTATATATTCACTGCTCCATCTCTAAAACACCATCCAACCAAAAGAATTAATCCTCTTCATCTCCAAACTGAATGCCTATGGTAGATCTCCTATATACTAGTAACCTGTGTCATTTTATTGTGGAAGTTTATATTTTATTTTTTCAGTTATTTTTCAGTCATGTCTTCATGACCCCATTTGGCTTTTTCTTGGAGGGATACTGAAGTGCTTTGCCATTTCTTTCTCTAATTTATTTTATAGATGAGGAAATGGAGGTGACTTGCCCAGGGTCACAAAACTAGTAAATACATGACTACAGATTTGAATTCAGATATTCTTGACTACAAGTCAGGAGATCTATTCACACATAGCTTCCCTAATTTATGTACAAAGGGACAAATAAATTATATTTTTTTAAAAAGAAAGAGGTCATTCTAATAAACTCTTTCTATAAAAAGAAATACAAACCCAATACCTAAGTAGGGAGAGATAAAATTGTGACTGAAAACTGTAAACCAATATATTTAATTTATATAACAAAAATATTCCATAAAATATTTACTAAAAGGCTCTAGGAACATATTACACCCTAATCTGTTGGCATTTTACATAAAATGCATGTTTGTTTCAGTATTAGGAAAATTATAAGCATAATACATTAATGAGCATAACATTAAAATATATAGTTACTCAAGTTAATCAAGATAAAACATCAAAATGCAATGATAATTTATGTTAAAACATTAAAAGTCATAGGATTAAATAGATCTTTCCGTAATGTGGTAACAAAAGGTATCTATAAAACAAAGAGCGATTTAGTATGTGTCAGGCTTGAACCTAATTCTTTTTGGCAACGAATCTATGTTTCTATTCACTCTGACTGGCTTATAGACTTTGAAGAGAGAGTTGAAGGGAGCATTCATTGAGAGGGAAAGAGGAAAGGTTCATAAAGTCTATGCAGAAAGTTCATCCCAGTGGTCCCTGGGTGGTTCCTGTCAGATTCTTCTCATGCATATTTTCCCAATTCCTCACCTACTGTCACTTGAGTGGGAGGGTATCATCAGAACCCCGCCATACACCTCTCTATTATCCTTTGTGTGATACTATTATTTTTTAATCTTTGGAGATGGTTGCAATCTATGTCTTGTCAAATAGCAATATCAGAATAATATTAGAATCAGAAGGAAAAGCATTTTCTCTCAAAAGAAGATTGAAATCATCATTTTGAAAGCTCTGAAATTTTCCAAAGAAATTCCAGCTTACTTTTCTTCCATTCAACTCTATGCCCAGCTTATTCATCTGGACTGAATGTCTCAGATAGACACACTGACCTTATAAATCAAGCCAGGAGGAGCACAGTAAGTGTGGGGAAAAGAGCTGGTCTGTAAGGTCGTGGTCCTTTCTCCATCCTATGTGCAAATCTTGATGTAGTGATGGAATTGATGATGGTGACTAGAGTCCTAGGGACAAAGGGAATACTACAAGGAGACTGATGACATCAATATTCCAAAGGTAGGGGGCCAGAGAGGGAGTGAGAATTCTGCTTTGTCTTCAGACACAAGCTTGAACTTTTTCCACTCTAAACAATCACATTTCATAACATATGCATGTCAGGAGAGTCACACACAGGTGAGTAGCTTCTGTTCTGTTGGTTACCTTTGTTGGGGCCATTAACAAAATCTGAGATTTTTCCCCATAAATTTAATGTCTTTTCTTTGAAATACTTTATATATCAATCTCTCAAAAATTGCAATTATGATATATCCAGCATGAATCTCCTTTAAATACATATAGGGATTTGATATTTGATAAGCTGTCAGCCCCCCCCAAAACTCTCTTTTATTAATATTACTTAGGCCTCAAAATACACACAAAAATGTAGTGTCCTACTCCACCTAAAAAGACACAGATAGAAATTATATGAATGCAACTGCCAAGCACTCTATAGAGCTATAAAGGAAGAGAAATCATTTTGAAGGATAATTAATATCTATGGTTGGGCTATGAAAATATAATAATATTAATATTATTAAATTTATATTAATCATTATTAATCATATTAACTGTTTTACTTAGTTAACATTTATTTAATATATTAACTATTATAACTCATCATAATATATAAATAATATAAGATTAATAGATATTTATTTAATATGCATTTGATAATTACATTAATATATTAATTTTAAATAAATGATTATATTGATAGTGTTCTACTAATCTACCAACAAATTTTTTAAAAATCATTGGAAGAAATAGATATAAAGAATATCAAGGGAAATAGTAGGGGGAAAAGAATCCTATTATCACTAGAACTCAAACTGTGAAAAAATAATTGTCAAAACCATTTGGTACATGTGGACATATAGAAAAGTTGATTAGTGGAACAAATTAGGTATATAACATCTAAAAGCAATCTAACAGAATAGCAAAGGGCTCAATAAACCAGAAATACTAATTACTGAGGTAAGAACTCATTATTTGATAAAAATTTCTTGCAAAATTGGAAAATGGCCTAGCAGAAACTAGGTTTAAGACATCATCATATACAGCTTGCCACAATAAACTCTAAAAGTATATATATATATATATATATAT
>NC_058134.1:190119204-190245788 GCF_016433145.1 Gracilinanus agilis
ATATATATATATAGTATAAATATGTTAATAAAATGTATAAAATATATTTAAATGAATTGAAAATCAAATGAAAGAAGGGAATTGTTGAGAAAATTTTATAGCTATGTATAGGGGAAGAGTTAATTGACTAAACAAAGGATAGAGATTATCATAAACAAAAATGTACAATTTTGAATCTATATAATTAAAAAGTTTTTATACAATATAAATAAATGCAATTAGGATTATAAGGGATAATATAAAATGGAGAATTTTTTTTGCAAAATTCTCTCATAAAAGTACACAAAAAAAGATATAAGGGAACTGATAAAATTGTATAAGAATAAGAGCCATTTCTCAGTATATACATGTTCACAGAATATGACCATTCAGTTTTCAAAAGAAGCAATACAGCCTATCAATAACATATAAAAAATGTTGCGATCCACTAATAAGAGAAATAAAATAATACAAAACAAAGCTCTCAAGTTCTACCAGCCCATCATGTCGACAAAAATGATGAGAGGAAAATTGCAATTTTTGGAGTGAATATAAGAAAAAAGACACCCAAATGTTTTCTTGATGCAGCTGTGAATTTATCCAAACATCTTAGGAAGCAATTTGGGATTAAATCCTACAAGTCATTATCCAGTGACATTTCTACTCATGACACATCACAGAGGTCAAAGACCAAAGAAAATGACCTCCCCAAAATTAGAGCAGCATTTTTATCTTGGGTTATTAAGAACTGGAAGAAAAATGGGTTCTTATGAGCAAGAAACTGATAAATGTTAATTATAATGGAATATCATAATACTATAATAAATAAAATATTATAAATAATATATTAATGTAATAATAATAAACATGATGAACTTAGAAATACCTGGGAAGGATTTTGTGAACTGTTTCAGGGAAATGTGAGCAGAACTAGAAGAACAATTTGGATAATGACCATAATTATGCAAAGGAAAATATTTATAAATTTAATAATTCTGGTGAATGTAATGATCAGTTGTAATTTCAGAAGAATATTCTAAAACATGCCTACCATCTCTTGACAGAAAAGTGATGAACTTGAAGTGAAGAATGAGATCTACGTTTTTAAATATAGTCAACTGAGCTGATTTCTTTTGCTTGACTATACATTTTTCCCCCAAGGACAATCTTCCAAATGGGGATTAGAGGAGTAATCGAATAATTGTATATAAATATATAAAGATAAGAAAAGAGCTTAAATCAAACATTTAAAATAAAAGAACAGAATTAGATACAGGAGAAACACAGAAGACTTGGGAAGCAAAGCTATATTTTATTTATGCAAAGTTAAATTTAATATATACTTGAAACAAATTTGTAACAGAAATAGCTTCACCTATAATCTCACATCTGTTCTTTTTATTGTTATAATTACATTCATAAATCAAAGAAAATTGTACAAGTTTTCATCTGACCAACTTCTAAATTCATTGTTATCCCTTTACTTTGTCTTTTTTTTTTAAAAAATTAATTAATTAATTAATTAAGAATATTTTTCTATGGTTACATGTTTGTTTTTTTCTATAGGTATATGTTAAGATAGGTATAGTATAATAGTTAATTATTCTAACGTGCTCTTCCCATTCAGCTTTGATTTCAGGATGTCAATTTCCTAACATATTTAACAGCTTTTTTCATAATAATATTGATATTTATGAAACACTCTGGGCCAGGAACTGTGCTAAGTACTTTACATATATTATCTCATTTGATTCTCACAACAAACCTGGGAGTTAGGTGCTATTATTATCCTCATTTTACCAGAGTGAATTCAGGGAAATAAGAGTTGTGACTTTGATTCTAAGTGTCTAAGGCTGGATTTGAACTCAGCTTTTCCTGAATTTAGCTCCAGTGTTCTTTCTTTTGTACTACCCAGTCTTTTATGTTTAATGTATTCCACCTGGAGAAAACCAAAGTATTTTCAAATATTGCCATCATCTATATCTTCAATTTATCATCTGCATTAAAGCTTAAAATCTTCAATCTAATTTTTCTCAGAGTACATCAAAAATTTTCCACTTAATAGGCCTAAATGGCATTTTGATGTCATTGAAGAGTTTCTATAAGATGAAGTAGCTAAAATGTTTTACAGTGGAAACACATAATTTTATATATTGAGTAATTAATACATTGTTTCAATGTGATTTCCTGTTTGACTTGAAAATCATAGTCAATATTGTTTGAATGCTTATAAAGAGTTAATGCTAGGCAGAATTATAATTAACTCAAACTATTATTCTTGATGTTGTGTTGGTAGTGTTTTTTTAGCAAAACAATTTTCACTGTGCACATCAAGGATGCTAGAACTTTCCCTATATTTCAACCTATTTTATGTATTTCTGGTAAATTACTTATCCGGGAGTGCCAAACTCAATCATAAACTTTGTAATAATAAAAGTAGCATATGGCATAACAAGGTAGTTTATTCAATAATCATAAAACTAAGACAATTATCTTTAATACTTTTGAGACTTTTGTGGTACACCATTTTTTCCCATTAGCTAATATACTGTTTTCTTGTCAAGTTTTTATAGATTTATTTGAGTAACACAAGTTCTGCATGCTTTCTGTAAATTGCATCGTTGATTTGTGTTTGCTGGAATCATTGGTCTTATTTTGATAATAAATATCTGTTGCCTTCTGTTAAAAATGAAAACAAAAATAAAAATAAAGCAAACAGAAAATTTTCCATATGCTCCTTCAATGCTCTCTCTCCCCTATAAATCTTCCTTTTATCAGGCCTCTACAATAGTTTTTCATGGAAGCTGAAGTGTTGTTTTTGTATTTGACACCACTTTGCTACTTCACCACTTTGTTTTGCCTTAACCTTTTGGCTTTCAACTTTTTTGATTAATGGTATCAAGGATTTTTGATATTCTGTTGTTTTTCTGATTCCATCCCTCATTTCTTTCTTTCTTTTCATTCTTTTAAATTGGTATTAGAGTATTCAAGTTTTCTAATTCATGTCCTAACATTGTGTGAAGGGAAATAAGGTGATATAAACTTTTAAAGATAAGTTGGTCTTGTGAAAATAACTTTAAATGACAAAATGATGACAATATTTAATTATAGTTGAAGCAGGTAATTAAAAATTCTTTTCAAGGAAGTGACATGCTTAGAGCTTTAAAAAATCTCTCATTCCTTAGTTCTGGTGACTTTTTTCTTACTTTTCTGATCCCTCCTTAGACTCTTTTGTCACATAATTCATATCCTGTCCCCAATGGTAGCAATATCTCATGGGTCTGTCCTGTGCCTTTTTTCTTCTTTCTTCTCACACTTTCTCAGTTATGTCCCATTGATTTAGTTATCACATGAAACGAATGACTCTCCAAAGTACAAGGTGCTAAAATATTATTTTTTCAGTTATTGAACAGAACCTATTTCCATATCCTTAAAATTTAAAAATTAATTAGAACTGGGACCTAACATATGTTGGTCATAAAAATAACTTTTTTTTTTTGAGGAAGATTCTGCTTCAAATGGTAGCTACTATTTTTCCTGTAAAGTTTCCTGAAGAGTAAAATTTCCTGTAAAGAAAAAAAATTATGTAAGAGAAAGAGCAATTGAAGCAGGTCTGGAATGGCTAGAGGTAATGTACAAATGTCTGAGGTCTATCTAGTGTCATGTTCTAAGTGGAACACTTAGGGTGTCATCATGCTTTATGAGAAATGTCAGATGCCTATTAGCAAAGAAAGTAGAATGGAGTATTCAGGAGGCTAAGGATGAGGAGTTCTAGGTAGGTCTTTGAGGGAATACACATGACAATATTTCTCCAGTGGTTAGCCCATGAAAGACATAACAGTGGTTTGATATAGCTCAGGCAAGGACATGAAGCATCCATGAAGTCCTTGAGTGACATTTGTTAGAGAAATGTCTAGTGAGTTTAAGACAAATGTGGTGAACCAAAAGAAATACTGCCCCACATCTTTTAATTTAGAGTCCAAAATCATTTTTTTTTGTGAGGGAGTATTGGGGTAGAAGAGGTAATCTACTACTAATATGTGTTGCCGTTGAGTCTTTTCAGTCATGTCTGACTCTTTGTGGCCACATTTAAGATTATCTTGGCAAAGCTACTGGGATAGTTTGTCATTTCCATCTCCAGCTCATTTTACTGATAAAAAACTGAGGCAAATAGGGTTAAAATGACTTGTCCAGGGTCACACAGCTAGTACATGTCTGAGCATGGAACTGAACTCAAGAAGATGAGGATTCCTGACTCCACAATTTTATCCATTGTGCTACCTAGCTGTTCCTGGAACTAATATAATCTTTGAGCATAACTTTGGAAAATTAGGCATGGAAGAATGAATGGGAAGAGTTGAGAATTTAGCCTTGGCCCAGGAATAGCCCCCAGAGCTCTCAAATTCTAAGCCTATATTTTGTTTAATATGGTTTAAGTAATTGTAATTTAATTCACATATGAGTGAGTAATTCATTATCACTCCAAGTTGAGAAAGAAATTAGAATCTCAGTGGAAGAGAGATTGAGCCATTAGAGATTTGTAAATTATTATTTGAGTTATTCATATCCTTAGATAGAAAACCTGGGAAAAAGCTAGGTAAAACCAAGCTTAGAAAACACTAGAATTTTACACGCTTGCCAAGAATGAGATCATATAGCTCAAGTCTTGTGCACTAATTAGTATATTCAGTATTGTACTGGTAAATGTTTGATGACAAGGTCTCCAAAATAAATAAATAAAAACAGGACTATTAAATTTAGGCTACATTATTAATATCTTTCTATCATTTTTTATTCAAGGATATTTTATTATCTCAATTACATGCAATAACAATTTTCAACATGTTTTCCAAAATTATAAGATTCAAATCATCTCACTCCTTCCTTCCACACAGACCCCTCAGAAATGTAAGCAATGGTAAACAATTTTTATCTGGGTTATACTTGTATTATGCCACACATCTAAATCATTTACCATTTGAACCTTATCTGGGTATAGGGTGTGATATATTGGTTTATACCTTGTTTTTGCCATGTGAGTTCTTATCCCAAAATCTGGGGTCTTTGTGTTTAGAAAAACTGGATTGTTAAGGTCATTTACCCCTGTATATTGTATATCTCATCTATTCCATTGATTCACTATTCTATTTCTTAGGCAGTACCAGACTCTTTTGGTGATTACTGCTTTATAGTACAGTTTGAGATCTGGTACTGCAAGGCCACCTTCCTTCACATTTTTTTTTATTAATTCCCTTAATATTCTTGACCTTTTGCTCTTCCAGATGAATGTTGTCATTAATTTTTTCTAGTCCTATAAATGATTGTTTGGTAGTTTGGTTTCCCTGGCACTGAATAAGGAAATTAGTTTAGGTAGAATTGTCATTTTTACTATATTAGCTCAGCCAACCCATGATCAATGAATATTTTTCCATTTATTTCAATCTGACTTTATTTGTGTAAAAAGTGTTTGGTAATTGTGTTAATGTAATTCCTGTGTTTGTCTTGACAAATAGATTCCCAGGTATTTTACATTATTTAGAATTATTTTAAAAGGAATTTCTCTTTTAGTCTTTTGCAGCTAAAATTTCTTGGTATTTTCTGTCACTTTCTTGAGTCTAGTCATTTTAACAATACAATAAGCCATGATTTGTAGCATTTACCAGTTGCTGAGGTGTAATTACAAATTCTCAAAACTTGATGGGGGTCTCTAGAGACTGTTTGAGCCGATTCCAGCACACCTTTGAATATATTGATCAAATATATCAATATATCAGATTGTTTTCTTTGTTCACACATAGTGTAGTGAGGAATTTAGGATATTGATTGAAATAGAATATTTGATAAAGAGATCTCTGAGGGTGCAGGCAAGGCAGAGCGTTGTGTGTGACACCAGAAGTTAAAGAAGGAACACAGGAATGGCTTCTGACAGTTGGTGAGGTCCTCTCACTGACTGGCTGACTTTCTCTCTGGCTGCTGGTGGAGGCAGGCATCTGAGACCTTGCTCTGTGCTGGTGAGAGGGAAGAGAGAACTCTGACAACCATCTGAAGAGGTTTTCTACTTTCCTGATGGAGAGAAATCATCTCTAAGAAGAAGCTGGTAGATCTGTTTTGCTGGAGAACAGTTTGGAGAAAGAAAGGCTGAAGGCTATTTGCCTGGACTCTGAGCCATACCAGGGACAACTTATTGCCAGTTAGCAGCTGCCCTCTTGGCTGCCTGGATCTATATGTACTTGGAGACATCTTTATCAAATTAAGTTAATTGAATGAGGATTTTAATTAGATTATAGTCAGATAGCATTTTGGGGTTTTTTAGTAAGTGCTAGGCATATTTAGTGTAGCTGGAAGAACGTAGAAGGTGGGTGAAAAGTGTTAAGGCTTTCCTTGTTATTAATCCTCATATTTATATCTTTTAATTATAAATAAATAGATTTTTTTAAATTTATATTCTTCAAGTAAAGTGCATACTGGCCTGGTGAAGGAAAGTCTCTCCTGGCTTTCCTTCTGAGGGGAGAACTGAAAGATACCTTTGTGAACAACACCAAAGTATTTTACCACAGCCTCCCCTGCACAAACAACACAGATAATGCCAATACTTCAATACCCAGGGGGTAGACTTGAGGCAGTTTGAGGCTAGAGTGCCTCCTGGTGGCTTACTCAGGGCATTCTTAAAAAATATATAAAAGATTGTTTCTATCTGGATTTACTTGAAGGAAAATGCTTCATTAATAATTCCAGGGAGGAAGGAGGAAGGGAGTCTTTAGAAAGAAATCACTGTAGATGAACAAGAACTCATTGACCAACTAAGATTTTTGAAAGACTATGTAAAAATTGACTTTACAGGTAGGTAATTGAATATACATTCAAAATGATATTTTGTTTCTTTAAGAATAGTTTAAGTATTTGGAAAGCACTAATACAAAAGATCAATTAGATTTGTTTTTGAGCCCAGAAAGCAAAATCAAGGGGAATGGGTTGAAGTTTTATAGAAGTGACTTGTAAGCTTTGTGTAAGAAAATCCTAACAATTAAAACTCTCTAGAAGTGGAATAGGAAGCTTTGGAAAGGACCAGAGCCCCGGGACCTAGAGGGATCACTGAAAATGGAGGCTAAATGTTTCCTTGTTGAGTGTGTTATTTAGAAGATTTCTCTTGGACTAGATAAATTACGAGATCCTTTCCATTTTTCATATTCTTGCGGCTTATGAGTTTTAACAGGTTTAGATTCATCTCTTTACTTATTTGTAACTTTCTCAAAGCAATTTTACATGGACCAATGAAAGTATTACACATATGGGAAACTGAATTGAGTGTGGAGAAAATGTGGTCAATGTAAATCCGACTGAGAGTGGTGGTAAAGCCTGGACATAACAATGGGCAATATGGAATTAGGTAAATGGTTCTGATCCACTGGCCAAAGGGACACTAAATAGGGTATGACAATGTAATCACAGATTAATAAAAATGTACTGAACAAAAAACTGATGGGCCTTACTTATTGTGTCCTACTTGAATTGTATCTTACCATGAATCTGAAAGATCAACCGAAGAAATAGTAAGTGAGTTTTGCTTGCAAATACACTAGTTTGTTTTTCGGTATTGGAACACTGAGTGAACAATTTAGTTCAGAGTGAATAAGATGATTCTCTCCTTCTACTGTAATCTCAGTCGATAAAGAAAGTAAATAGTCCAATTTTAAAATCTTTTCTTTCTGTCTTTTTTCCCTTTTGTCCCAGGTTACTCACACTTTCTCCATAATGTGTTGGCAAGACTACAAAAAGGCCTTTATTAGATCTGTCAATAATTGGTATTAAAATGTCTTCAGACTGACCCCTTCCTCCTGCCTTCCTCCCAGAAAGGGGAATGGTACATCTTTTTTAAGTAACTTCAAGGCAAAATATTCTAAAGCATTCAAATATAAGCTTTTATCCAGTTAATCAACAAGCATTACCAGCATTCTTCAATGTTCAGAAGCTTAATTCCAGGATTACTCATCCCTAAAAAAGGCAAATATGGAAAATCAGAAGCATAGACCCAAACAATAGAACTTTTATACCAGGATAATTAGAAAAGGAACCTATTACCCAGGTTTATAATTAGTGACTAACATATTAAATGACCTTTAACATTTAACTTAAGCCCTGGATTTCTAGAAAACCAGCAAGGTTATGAATGCCATATTAGTAATCTTTAATCTTTATTACTAGTGTGAACAGAATTTTAATGATTTTTCAATAGACAGTGGTCACTAACATATCCCTATTAAAATAAAAAAAACTCATAAAATATTAAATGGATTAAGACTTCAAATGTACTATCATCAAAAGTATTATCTAATTATGGAGTTCAGTGAACAGGCCAAGTGAAATGGTTGGTAATATTAGTTACTTGCCACATGGGAATGCCCAGGATTTATGCACAAATAGATTCTGCTTCTGTTGCAACATAGTAATTAAGAATTTGTCAGGGAAATTTGACCCTCTAGGGTAGAAATTACTTTGTAAAATAGGGATGGCAGAGCACTAGTCTCCTTGCTGCACATAATTTAACTTGATTATTTATACATCAAAGGGAGTCTGCAGTGGCTGCAGTATAATATTTAAGTAAAGGGATATTAAAGAAAGAAGCATCTAGTGAAATCTTTTTTCCCAAATCTCCGTGAGAAAATAGAGGAAATTTTCATAAAGCATTTCATTTTGCATATAAATTGGGGCCTAGATTGTGCCTGTGAATTTGCTGCTGTCAAATTTAATTTTTCTTTAATTCTTCAGGCCCAGATGTGAAAGGCTCTGTGTGCAGGCTGCAATTTTCAATGCTTACAGGTAGCACCCGGATCAATAATGTGTCTTTATGAGAAATTACCATTAATGTTATTGTGTATGCATTTTGCTTTATAGGATAATAAGGTAATATGAAATGCCAATTCATTCATTAGAAGAGAGCTAAGTGCTTAAATGAAATGGGTGACAGGTCTGAAAAAAAGATGTACTTATGAGGAGAAAGTCAGAATGGATTTTTAATGACCTAATACCAAAGGGTTTAACCATTTATTTTCATTATTTTTTAAGAAACAATTCAAACTTTGAAATGTAAGTGTAAATATTTAAAATGCAATAAGCATTTTGCTTACTGAGACTTTTCAGAAATATCTGACTTTAGGTAATTGTTGTAGAAGCCCGGTTTTGGGGGGATGAATTAAATAAATTTTACATTGTGATCATCTTAAAAAATAATTGTAAATTCACTGGGGCGCAGTTGGGCTGAGTACCAAGGTCAGAGATCTTATTTTAATTTGCAAATGGTGGAATCCTTCGCTAAACCCTTGGCTTTTAAAATATACTGCTTCATGAAGAGATTATGGGGAAAAAAAATCTAAAACGGGATCTTTCATATTGAAAGAAAGATCGGCTGAGTAGTTAATCTATGGTCATAAAGATACTTTTAAGACAAATATTGGTTGTGGTCTTCAAAACTCAGCTTCCTAAATAGGAAATATTTATTTTGGATGCCAAAAATCCAGGCTCTCTTGCCTTAAGGGAATACAAACTATTTAGACCTCAATGCCGCACCTATTCTACTGGCTATTCCAATTATTTGATATACTAAAGGTATGTCAACTTGATAGCCACATAAAGAACCAATGGTCTATGTGGACATATTGTATAGATACCTACAAGAAAAAAATATTCTAGTAAAGTCAGACAAAAGAGTTATTTTGGGCAATGTATGAATATGCACACATACATCCTTGATTGTCTGTTGGTAAACTAAACTGACTGTTTTAGGTCATATAGATAAAATCTCTGGTTCCATATAATTCTAATCATATTTTTTAGAAAGGCATCACTTTGTTGAAGTACAAAGGAATGAAAGACTTAGGATAAAATGATTATTGCATTAGAGATCTAAAGAGACTTAATGGTCAAAAAGTCCAGCTCTTTCATTTTACAGATCTTGAAGATATTTGAGACTCATAGATATTAAGTGACCTGCCTGCAGCCACACAGGAAATAAGTACAGGAGGCTGAACTCAGATCCTCTGATTAGCAATCAAATGTTATTCCCCTTCCTCATTGTGACGCAGAGAAAAGGACCCTGGACTCTGTGACATGTCTGAAGGCAGGGTAGGAAGAAAAGTTTTAGGTCAGCAGTCATGAAATACCAGATTGTTAATAGTGAAACATACCCCATTTGATGATAAATGAAGACATTTTTTTAAAGTCAAGTTGTTTCTCTTAAGTTTCAAGGTCTGTTAAGTTAAACTCAAAACGCTAAAAGTAAATTTAAAATTTTATTTATATAGCTTATGGCTCACTGCTATACAAAGCAATACACATTTATTTACTGCTTACTGTGTGCCAGGTATTCTAAGTGTTGGAATTATAAACAAGAAAAGGACAGTTCTTGCCCTGAAAGAGTTTATAATCCCAGGCAGTATGGCTAGTGGGAAATAAAGAGTTGACTGAACTTCTGGACCATCTTTAAAGAGAGGCATGGGGGAAGAGTTTTTTGCTTCAAATTCCAGTCCTTCAATCAAAATGACAAAGATGCCTGAGAGTACAGATGCTTATAAGTACAAAATCTGGAGTAATCTCTGGCATTATGAGTTTTCAGGTGGTGATGAGCTGATGGGTTGTTTGGAGAAAGGTGAGGAAGATAGATAAAATGATATACCGTCAAAATTAAGCAGTGCAGCTGATGAGAAAAGTAGGTTCACCCCTGAAAGCTTCTCAATAATTAAATAATAGCTCAGGCCCAACAAGAGGGCTCGAACCCTAAGGACATCTAAATTTGTTCATTTTTAGCTTTCTTCTCTGGATAATCAGTTCACTTGTGAATAACAACCAAATAATAAGCAGTTAAAATAGAATAGATTCTTTAAAAGATATGAAAAGACTGGACAAGTGACTTACATCTGAAACCAGTTCTCAAGGAAAAATTATTCTTGAAGTTTTATTGAATCCCATTTCCTTTATCTTCGTAACACTCAATAACACAAAGAAGTTCAACAATCATTCCAATTGTTTCAGAACATAGATGCCAATTTAGAAAGGAAGGGGAAAAGGAGGGGAAATGAATAAGCATTTATTAAACACCTACTATAGCCATTGTGCCAAGCACTTAATAAGTCATATCTCATTCAGTCCTCACAATAATCCTGTGAGGGAAGAGCTATTATCACCCCCATTTTATACTTGAGCCATTTTATAACTGTGACAGAGGTTAAATGGCTTTTCTAGAGTCACACACCTAGAGGTTAAATTTGAATTCAGGTGTTCCACTCCAGGCTCAGTAGAAAGAAGCTCACCCACCTGCCTTGAGATTAATGGCTTGGAAGACTTTGGTAAAGGGCAGAGTCCATGTTTCATTACTGCTCTGCTTCCCTCAGATATGCTTACTCAGCCTTCTCCAGCATCTGCTGTATTTGTCCTCTTTTTTTGGATTTGTTCCATCTCACTATATTGCCCCATAGTTGTTCTGACTCTTGAAACTTCTGGTTCAGTCCAAGAACTGCTCCATTTTCACTTGGAAGCCAATGAGACAATAAAACACACATACAGATATCCAGATAACATATAAATGGAATAGAAAGAAAGTTATCTCACAAAGAGGGCAGCTCGATAGCACAGTGGATAGAGTGCCAGGTCTGGAGTCAGGAAGCCTCATTCATCTTCCTGAGTTCAAATCCAGCTTCAGATACTTCCTAAATGGGTGAACATGGACACATCGCTTAACCCTGTTGGCCTCAGTTTCCTCATGTGTAAAATGAACTCGAGATGAAAATGGCAAACCATTTCAGTTTCTTTGAGAAGAAAATCCCAAATGGGGTCACAAATAATCAGACAAGACTGATGTGAAATATCTCAGAGAAGTCATGAATAGTGGTGGGAGGTCAGGAAAGACCTTATGCATAAGGTGGGCTGAGATTTAAAGAAGCCTCAGAAGCTCAGAGGCTGAGGCAAGAAGGGAGAGAATTCCAGGAATGGGTGACAGCTACTCAAAAGGCACAGCTCCCGTCCCTGATGGCCACACAACCTGGAAGCCCTTTCTTTTTAAGTCTGATTATACACAATTCTTTTTCATACTTTTTTGACGTTAGGTGAAATAGCAACCTAAATAAATGATTTATGTCTCAACTTGTCAACTTCTTCAAAAGAATGTTCTTCTGAATTAATCAACCCCTCCCCACATCAAGGGAAAAAAACCTTATAATGAGCTAAAAACTAGGAGTGCCTTTAGACATTTTTCAAATATGTTTGTAGATTGCATGATGCATCCCATTTATCAAATACTTCCAAGCATAATTTTGCAAAATATGAGATTATATAGGGGAAGAGCAGAGGAGACTTTTTTTGCCTAATTTTCCTATGAGGAAGGAGAAATTTGAGTCTAATAAACTATAGTTAATATCATTAGTTAGTTTTACAGTGATGCTATAAACTGCTCATCCATCATTCTACTTTATGCAGTCAGTCATAAGACCAAAGATTAAGAGCTACAATGGGCATTAGAAGTTATTGAATCCAAATCCCTCATTTCACAAGTGAGGAAGCTGAGGGACAGAGAGGTTCAGTGACTTGCCCAAGGTCACACGGTTAATAAGTATTTGAAATTTGATTTGAACCCAAGTTTTCCTGATTCCAAATGAATTGCTTTATTCCCCCAGAATGACTTTCATTTGGAAAGTGTCTTGAAATAGAAAGGAACAGGTCTATTAGACTCAAATGAAACTAAAGTAAATCTCTTATGGTCTTAAAGATCCTACACTCATTGTAGCGCCCTATCCTAACCCTCAGCTTCCCCTTTTGCAATGTGACAGTGGCTCAATATTTCTAGTATATTGAAAAATCTCTAAGTGATGGAGTGTCTTCCTGTACATCTTCTTGAGAGCTTTAATTAATTTCAAGCACTCTGTAGGTTCTTTTATTTTCTTGCCCCTAAGAAGGCTATGATTATGTCACCTAGTTCCTCACAAGTTGCAACATTCAATCTCTTCCTTCTGCAGTGATTTGGGTGCCTGCCTTTGAGAAAAGAGCAAAATAGAAGAGAAAGGACAGGAGAAATAATGATATAAAGTTAAAGGGAATGGAGAAAAAAGAATAACATCTTATTGGAAGACAAAGATGAGGAATAATATTAATAATAGTTCATACTTTCATAGTGCCTTTTAAAGCACTTTCTTAAATCTCACAAATAAATCTTATCATGCCAATGGTAATGATAGCTTCCAATTCATAGATAAGGATACCAAGTTTTAGAAAGAATAAGTGATTTGTTTCCTGTCATACAGGATCTCCTTCAATTGAGAAAGAACTGAACTTTAGGTGTTTGACCCCAAATCTAGAGCTCTTCATAGTGTATATCATAGATGATATAGGAGAGAAGTAAAAAAAAAATGCTAACTAGGTGACCAAGGAACAAAGGACAGTCGGAATTGTAACAAGGGCAGAAAATGCATCAAAACCAGAAACAAAAACCTCAAAACTATAACCCTAGATATAGTTGATACAAGCTATGGAAATAGAATTTAGATATAAAGGAAACAAAAACAACAATAACAAACTTCACCATCTTCTCCCTCTTTTTTTTGGAGTGTGGCGACCACTGCCTCCTTCCTCTTTCCCAGTTCCAGTAGACTCACCTGAAATCTCAATTCCCCCCTCATCAGTCACATAGGGCGTCCAATACTTTGCAGGTAGAGCGCCACTCGTTCTTAAAGTAAGAGGCAAAGATAACAGAAAGAAGAGTAGAAAACAAAAAAACCAAAAATGAAACAAATAAGAACACTCTGCTAGTGTCTTCAGTTCATAGAGAGCAAAGAGAAATGGCTTCTCATCCACCTTTAAGGTGATTTATTTGATGAGTCACAGCCAATACTAGCTTTTCCTCAGACTTTTAGCAATGTGGGAAGCAGATTTCTGTCCTTGTTCACTTACCAGAAGCAATTTTGGTGGCTGTACATAAATGTCAGCAAGGGCCTATGCTTGCCTAGGAGATTTTTGAGACATCTCAATTACGAAGCTGTCTCTTATCATTCGTGTTTCTTTTTTGAAGAGAGGTGACTGCATATCAGTCCTACAGTAGATGTTTCTTGCATTAGTGGCTACTACATGAATCTTCCTCTATTTCCAGAGGAAAATTCTTCCTGAAACTGTAGCTAAGGAGAAGATGGTCATCCTCGAAAAGATGAGCCATGTCCTTGCTGGCCAAAAGAACTGCGATTTGCTGCTCGGATAATACAGCCTGAGGTGAAGTAAAACCAGTTCAGGAGGACAACAAGTCTCTTCTGAGTCTTTCCTACCTGCTTGGAGAATGTAATAGTAGCAATGAATTATCATTTTATACTCTATTTATTACTGAGTATTTATGGATTTGGGGGAAACAGTTTTATTTGTTTTTGGTGGATAAAATAAAAAGTCTGTCCTAAACCTTATCTCTACTAAGCATGTGTAACAGAGGACTGGCCAATGAGCCCAGTTTTTATTAGCATTCACAGTGCCCTTGGCCCATGCAATTCCAGAGCACATTCTGAAGTTATGCCAAAAATTATGGGACTGGTTCTATTCTGCTAATTATATGGTGAAGAGGGGCCTTTTTGATTGCCTTGGATGCTTTCAAAATATACTAACCAGTTCTCATTCCTGTCTGACTTTGTTGAAGTGAGGAGTCAAAGTGTGCTACTGACTTAAAAGGGACATTTGGTGTCTAATCAAATAAATAATTAACCAATCATATCAATTAAGTATTTATTATTAGTGATTATTATTAATATAACATATATTTAATTAATATATTATATTGCTATTAATCAAATAATTAATCATTTAATTATATAGTTAATTGAACAGCTGTTGCTTCTGCCTCTGCTGTCCATTCTTTCATGTTTTTGGGTAAAGGACACTGTAAATGTCTATGATCCTATGGGCTTTAAAAGTTGAAGTAAAATAAGCCACGAAAAGTCCAGGAGCTGGAGTTCATGCTAAGATTTGCTGGAAGCAAAACAGTAAGATGGGAATTCTTTGGTGATGTGCTTGACCCAGCCTACCAGTTATGGAGATCCAGACTCGGCCATCCGTAGGATGTGCTGCCTTTGGAAGTGAATTTGGATGGGTGAAGGCTTCATAGAAACTGTGCCAAGTCTAAGCCTGTTGTTCATAAGATCTGTGATAATACAAAGTATAGGGGAGAGTCTACTTTCAGATTTTTGGGGAAAATATTTTACTTTCCATTTTTTTTTCTATATATGGCATTTAAAAACCACTTTGGTATGTGCAAAGCACTTTACAAATATCTCATTATATTTCTGTGTAGGAGTATAAAGAAATGAAGTGCTGATCCCTGTGATTAATCACAAGCCTTCTTCTTTGCTCTGGAACTGTCACCTAGAACTACAGAAGCGCAATAGAATTGCCAATCAGTGCCAGCTTCACCCAGTGTCAGGAAAGGGTCTCCTGTAATCTCTTTCTTACCATTTGTCCAACCCCTTACTTATTGTGCCTGGGCTGAGAAGTCCTGAAGCTGCTGCTGCCGTGCCTGCCTCCAAAGCTCACCATTGATGCTCTTGCCTTGCAGCCATCTTGGTGTCATAGATCTCTCCTCTGGACATCCTAAATTATCTTGGGTTGGATAAACATCTCTAGCCTTTTGTTTGCTCTACTGCTCCCAAGGTATCATTTAAAATGTGTTGGGAAGTAAATATTGGGAGAGTTCAAATGGGTCCTCATTTATACTCTGACACATTGTACAATAAGCTTTTAAGATGAAGGAATGAAGTATTTTTAAGTATTTGGGTGACTCAGAATGATAAATCTTTTAGAGGAAAAATCAGAAATATGAATTTGCTAAACTATTACTATACTAAAAATTACTTAATTAAAAAATATTTTTAGGATTACACAGGATTTACTTTAGGTTTTCCTGATTTATGAGCCAAAGAAAATTATATTGTTTATTAGTGTTTCTAAGTGTTTTATGACAATTAAATATGATAAGTAAACAACATATAAGAAGAGCTCCATATTCATATACTAATATGAACATATTATGTTCATAAAAGTCTGATTATATTCTATACAAACTATGCAATCTAGAAAATATGTTAGAAAATAATAAATGCATAACATTTTGTTCTTCAGAGTCTCTGAAGACTAAGAAGTGTGATCACCTATAAATAACCATATTATGTGACATTGACATCATACTCTCTTAATTGGACTTTCTAACTGTTCTGGTATTCTTTTCCTACCCTTTAAACAATAAGAATTCTAATATAAAGACAAAGCATGTATTCAAAGAAGATTCATTCCAATTGAAAATGAGGAGAAAAGAATACATCAATAGTTGTTCTCAGTTATCATTTGTATGATATGATAGGGATATTATTTTTAAAAAATTCCTTTACCAAGGAATTAAAAAATTCCAATACCAAGAATTACCATGGTATAATAGAACATTAAGCCTTAGGCTTTTGTTGCCTTTTACTATCCATAAAATGAGGAGAAAAATTATAGAATTTATGACGAACTAGAAAAAAATTATGTATTCGGAGTCAAACTATTTGAGTAATAGCATTTACTTTGTTACTAACTTGTCATGTGAAGCCCTGGTTGTCTCATCTATTGTACTAAAGAGTCTCTAGTTTCCCTTTCTAATTTTCTAATTTTTTAGTCCTACATAAGATTTCTTTCTGTTTTAGGGAAATCAGCTATTATAAATTTAAAAGTTGATTATGCAGTAGAGTTCACTTCCCTTTTGAAGACCAGATATTTCCCACCCCGGCTCTAGGCAAATAACTGAATGAGTCTAGTTTTTATAACTAGAGCAGGGTTTCTTAATCTTTTTTGGGTCACTGACCATATGGACACTCTGGTGAAATCTATGGATTTCTTCTCGGGATAATGTTTCTAAATGAATAAAATAAAATAAATGACAAGAGAAACAAATTATATTTTATGTAATTATTGAAAAATGTCAAAATGTTACGGACCCCAAATGCAGAATTCCTGATCTAAAGGGAGGATATTTACTCCTAACCTTCCTAGAATCAAAAAGACATTATTCTTCTATAATTCTATAATTAATAACCAATTAGATATGAGAACAAATAGTGAAAGAAAAGTGTGAAATTTTTCTGCCATATTTCATTTATACTATTATTCATTCTTTGCATTTTTCAAATTATTCAAGATTCTCCTTAGAAAAATGGAAATAAGGTAGGAAAAAACATTTTAGGAAAGATATAATGAAATACTTTAAAAATATATAACACTTTTTTAGTGATTATTATTAATAAATGCACATAATCCAAATAAAAGGATGCAGAAATAATTTAGTTCTCTGTTTCCTAGTGGTAGGTTATACTATAGTATAATGAAATAAAACTCCTGAATTAATACAAAGTGTCTTAATAGAATCAAAATATAAAATATATACATAAGCATATATAAGATATAATATAATAACATTCAAATAAAAAGATAATTTTAATCATTAAATTAGAAAAAAAATTTAAAGTACATATTGCACAGACTATAGGACACTAATTTAGACATCCCATTGCTTATTCCATCAGTATATATATATATATATATACATACATACAAACACATATAAATCTATATCTATATATTTAATTGAATAGAGACCCTTGGGAAGAATGGAACACTTTTTTCTTCTAATTTTAGGGAATTTCAACTCCTTATTCTCCCATCTCCCAATTCTTAAAAATCACTCTTCTCCCTCACAACTCAGAAAGTCCTAATCTTTCCTCCAATTAGAACTCAGGTTATCTAATCTTTTATTCTGGTTTATAGCTTGTTAATAGTTTGCTTTTGTCTCCTTTGTATTACAGGGCTAGTGCCAAGTGAAGGAGTCCTGGTTCTGATTTATTATGCAATTGGCATTTATTACTTAATAAATTGATATGCTAGGAAGCTCAAAGCTTTATTTCCTATCATTTCAGATTCTATCTGCTACAATCTATTGTTACTGAAGCATCTTGTCAAGTGATGTTATACACTGTTATGGGTACCACGTTATAAGTAAGAGAGGGTTATAGCATGTGAGGGTGGTCTACAAGGAACAGATGCAGAGGAAAGAGGCATGCTATCAACAGGGGTAGATTCTGGAATTTAAAAAAAAAAGGATTAGATTGCAACTGAGTTGGTTAGCTGGTTCTCTTTGGAGGTTTCTGGAGAGGGTAGCTGCTTTTCCTTAGTGGATAATTTTACCCTGATTCACCATCCTACCTGCTGCCTTGCTGTTGTCTGCTGTGTTTCCTTGTCATCCTGGTACAGATGGCCATCTGACTGTAAGACCAGGTCTGGGTTCCTTTTGGATCCAGGACCTTCCCTTGGGCCCTGCCAAACTGCCATAAGCCACTACCTCTAATACAGTAAAAGAGGGTGTTTAATGCAGATTTAGGTAGAGCAAGGACTGGGTTTCTTTAGGTCAGAGAGGTGAGGGTTAGTATAGATCAAACTCTTTGAAGGCTTCCCATGAGGGAGCGAATTAGATCTTGGAAATTTTACTTAGTTTACATTAGTATTAGGGTGGTGGTAGTATTAGGGGATGGGATCATATGGTTAGGATTGGGCCAGTATCAGGATATTAACTGTGGTTTGGGAAGGCCAACAGAACCCAGTTCAGGCAAAACCTGGTCTTTGGATGGCGAATCAGGGTAGAATCATCCACTAAGGAAAAGCAGCCACCCTCTCCAGAAACCTTCAAAGAGAACCAGCTAAACAGTGGTCAACACACACAGACCACTTTAGTAACAGGGAAGTCGTTTTTATTCTAAGGGAAAAGGATAAATGGGAATTAGGATAAACCTCCTCAGTTCCAATCTAACCCTTTTTTCAAAATTCCAGAATCTTCCCCCTATTGATGTCATGCCTCTTTCCACTCTGTTCCTTGCAGACTACCCTCACATGCTAGAACCCTCTCACTTATAACAACCATATGCATTTTTATAATTTTATTTTATCATCAAGATCCACCTTCTATCCCTTCCATCTTACCTCCCTAACTTCCACTGAGAAAGAAAAAAAAGATGACTCCAATACAAATATATATTATCTAGAAAAATAAATTCCTTCATTGGCTATGTCTAAAAATTCTTTCAAACTGCACTCAAATTCTATCACTACTCTGTAAGTATTTTATAGTGAGGTGGGCAACAAGTTTCATCGTGATTTTTATGGCATATAAATGTGTGATTGAAATGTACACCATGGACATAAAAGAGATGCCAATTTTCTGAAAGTAGTTAGTTCAGAGCAGGTGAACCTTAATTTTTCTTCTTCCTTTTTCCTACTCTTCTATTTACAAGAATTTTCATTTGCTTTTCTCTTTCTTCGTGTATTTTTAATATTATTACAGCTAATCATTACATTGCTAATTTGTGTGTGTATTGTAGGATTAGCCAAATATTACAGAGAAAAATAATAGAGTGAACACTTGATGGGAGAGAGTTTTAACACAATTATGTTATTCTACAAGAGAAATTTTTCTCTGGATGAAAGTTTGACATATAAAAACAGAATTATTCATCCATTTTTTCTAAAGAAGAGAGTCATAAATCCAGATATTTCTATTTAAAAAAAAGATGATAGTTTGGCTATGATAATCTGGCTGGCATTAGGAGGTGAGATCTCATTTATTTGATTTCTAATTTTTCAAAAGAAAGTCATTCTGAGGAGAGGAGCAAAAGGATAAGTGAGGAGTGTTATCCATTGAACTAAAAGTGTGGGGGGCAAGCAAGCGTGAGGGGGCATATATGTTCACTCAGCACAGCATAAAACCCTATCACTCAATCATTTCATGTATAGAAAAGCCTATCCTTCACATGAAGCATAAAGGTGTTTCTCCCCCCACCATTGTCCAAGTGATACTCAAATTCTTTCCAGGAGGAGAAGCAGGAAGTTGGGTCCTGTGGCTGGTCTCCATTCTGCTCTCCTTAGTGAGAAGAGGTACCAGCATAGAATGATATCTATATGATCCCTTAAATATTATTAATATAGGAGATGAAATTTTTAGGTTCCAGCTACTTCTGATAACTGTTTAATTATTAGAGGGAAGTGAATTTGATTCCTTTCCTTTCCTTTCAAATATTAGTTCCCCAGTGAACACACATATCCTGAATAAGGAAGAAAAATCTATTCATCCAAATCACTGAAAAATAAAAATCAAAGAAGGTGTACATAGGAGAATTTATACTAGACAATGCAGAGTGAAGGTGCTTGCCCACTTGAGCAAGGTAACTTACTTAACCCAGAGTCCTAGATCTCACTTAAGGGGAAATTCCCCAGAGTCTTTAGTATGGTAAGCCAGGAATAGAGACATGATATAGATCACCAGATTGTCTCCTATCTTCCCACAGTCTTTTCCTTCAGCAAACTTAAATGGAATTGGCCTCATCTATATTCCCTCACAAAAATGGAAACCAAAAATGCCATAAGAAATTACTGAGCCTAAAGGGTCTTGAAGACAGTCTGAAGAACTGAAGATATTACAAACTGCCACAGCCCTCATACAGTGTGGAACATTGATCTCCACCAATACTCTTTACTTCTCATTTTTGAAAGGAAAACTTTAACAAGTTACACAGAAAAATACTTCTCCTTCCCCCCAAAAAAGTAGTAGTTGGTGGTTAGTATTATTTTTTTTCTGAACTACTAAAGAAGAATGGCAAATGAATATTGCTCATGGGCAGCTGGTCCTAGTTAATATATGGGTATTTTCCATCTATATTCCTCTATTCCTTCCATGAATTTTGCCAATTGAACCTTTTGATCCCATTTGGTAACCATGCTGACTGTTGAGAACTCACATCTTTTTAAAAAATATTTTATTTTTCTCACTTCTATGCAAAAATATTTTTTACATTCATTTAAAAGATTTAGTTCAAAATTCTCTTCCTCCCTTCTCCTTTTCTCTCCTTGAGATGGAAAGCAATTTGATATGGATTATACACATGTGATCATGAAAAACATTCCAATTTGTTCATATTGACTCCATCTTGCTGTTAGATTTTGATTCCTGCCATTTTAAAGAAGTTTTTAAGGATTGGTTTGGAAGGCTGAATAAACATTGTGAAGATGCATTGAACTCATAAAATGAGGTAGTGGAAATAATTCTGCATTTGGAACTAATGGATCTAGGATTGAATACCATTCTCCAATTTACTACTGTGTGATTTAGGTAAGTTATCTAATCTCTTTGGGGCTCATCTTCTACATCTGAATAATGAGGAAATTGGATATCACATGATCTTTAAGATTTAAAAAATAAAACAAATCTTTTGACATATGGGAAACCAAAGTCTAATCAGCAGGTAACATTCCCATTAAGCATGACCTAATTTCTTTGCAGCTAGTGCATCAGGAAAGCTGGGAGCTAAAGTGTTTGTTGCAAATATTTTTTCATCCTTTATTACAGCCAAAGATAATGATGTAGTAACCGGTAAAATCACTTCAAATACCAGGGATAATGGTCATGTCATAAAATACGTTTGTAGGCCATGGTTAGAGGATAAGTAAGGAGAAGAAGTGTGTGAAAAAAATGAAACATTACCTGAAAATGAGTAAGAGTGAGATATAATGGAACAGTATGAGTTACTTAACACTATTTTAAAAAAAGCACTTATAGCTATTGATAAAATAATAGAAATTCTATTCTGTTGACTGTAATGTAGGGTTGCTAGCAAAAGCCTTTGCTTTTGCAAATTCAAATGTAAGCAGCCCTGGAAGTTAGGTTTTAGAATGTTCTGAAAAGACAGTTGGAGCCTGAGGCTATAAATAGTGCTGAAGCTCCAACTGAAGGGCCTTTGCCTTTTGGCTTTGGCATTGGCCTGTGCTTATTTGTCTTGGGGACATTTGGACCTATTCTGATTTCTCTGGACCTCTCCCTGATCTCTCCATCTACATCCCTGCTATTTGGGCCCTGGGAGGAAGGGTGGGCTTGGTGGTTGGACATTGTGGGTTTAGTTTCTATAGACAAGTAGGACATTCTAAATCAAGCCACCTCTTATTTTGTGATCTGATAAATACTTTACTGAAAGGCAGTCAAACCTTCCTGATTGGGAGAGCAGGACTCTCTCAGTCTAACCCTCTCCTGTGATGCATCCCCCAGCATCAGCTTTCTCCCTAGCAACAGTTATAAAAACCTAAAACCTCTTTCCCTCTGATTTTCCCTAACATTAATAATCCCCTTTGTTACCTATACAAAGCCTCTGGTGAATGATTGTATTGAAGATTAAGGCAAAGGCTGAAGAGGGAAGAATTATTTTCCTTTTATTTTCTTTGGGGAAACCTAGGCATTCATCTTGGGCAGGAAGTACCCAGCGGAGACTTCCTGCAGACATCAATTTCACTGGCAGGGAGGAGCCTTTGACTCTTCCCTCAAAGGACTTTAGAAATTAACAAGAGAAACCCTCAACCTTGATCTAAACATTTCTGACTGGCCCAGATTCCTCTTGTATCTTAGAGATACCTTCCCTGCCTTGAAGAACCCAGCCTATTTTCTCTCAGTATCCTCTTTTCTCTAGCCTCAGTGATGAGCCTGTTTGAGCTGTCCTCCTGTATATTCTCATCCATTCCCTTATCATCCTACATACCACCTCATTCATCCCTTAACCTAATCATCCCCTTTATTCCTCCCTATACCAAATTGCCAACTTATTCCATAACATGACAAGTCAAGAGAATCACATTTGTATCTGGGAGCTAGAATTAATTTTTCAAATTCCTCATAGATCTTTATTTTAGTGGTAATACATATAAATAAATATAGTATATAAAATTATTTAGCTGTCTCTAAATAGAAGCAATTGATATTCCTGATCTTCTTACTTAATGGAATTCAGACATACTGATTTTCAGTCATATTAGTTTAGGAATAATATGTTCACTTTGAATATGACTCTTGATCATGTCATATAAAGAATGAACCATCCATTACACAATATTGGAAATGTTTGTCTACTGTTACAAGATTCATTTCCAAATTACAGGAGAAAAATTATATTTTGTTTCCGTGGACTAAAAGTTATACAGTATTTTCCTATAAATATGCATCATATTATTTTTAAAATAGTATGATGAAGACCTTAAGGTTTTAGAAATTTTAAATATCTCATATTCTGAGCATGGATAATTTTCTGTATGGCTTTTTTCTTTTTTCTTTATGGAATTGAATATTTCTGGAATAGTGAAAGCTTTTTTTGCTCTAAACTGGAATGAGAAACAAGAAATTTGGTTAAATATCTTCTCATCTTATCAGTTGTGATAATGTGAAGACAATATTATAATTGGGATCAACCATTCTTTTAATAAATTAATATATCAATATGTGGGCTTTCTCTGAAAAATCCTTCAAAAATTAACAAAACCTAAACAAAAAGAAGGATAAGAGAGGAATGGAAAGGGTCTAAAATGGTACTAATAATGTAATAAGACAAATAAAAAGTATTTTTTCTTTCCTCAAAAAGTCATACCTTATATAAGATAAAGAAGAATAACAAAAACATGAAAGGAAGACAAGATTTGAAAACAAACAAGAAAAGAAAAGAAAAAAAGAAGGAAAGGTTTTATATTAACCCTTATTGAAATAGAAAGTTACAAATTCATGTTGTCTAAATTGGGAGAATGGTTGCTAGTGTCATATTGAAGCTGAGCGTCCCACCGTTGATTGACAGGTGAAGACCGTTGGACCTCAGAATGTTCCCAGAGGCCATGAGGACAGGGGAGAAAGCAGTTGGCCAGGGGGGTATAAATACCCTGGCAGCCCCTGACAGGAGGTTCTGTTCCCTTTCCTTTGGACCTGGGATCTGTAGACCCTGGTCTATGGGGATCTGAGGCTTGCTTGGCTCAACCTTGCAAGAACTCCTGTCTGAACCTCAATGACATTTGCCAATCTGTATCCAGACCATGAATGCTCTTATTCTTCTGTCCCCTAGATATTTAGGTATTCAAACCATCCTTAGGAATTTAGGTATCCCAGGGCCCAGGAGGGATCCGGGAAGTGGGCAGGAGAAGAGGAAGAGGGTGGAAAGGTTGGTTCCTAAAGGCTGTGAAAGGCATAACATCTGGCAAGAAGAAGAAGCTGAGAGACATCATGTAACAGCTTGCTTGCTCTGGTTTGGATGTGGCCAGGCTGAGCCAGAGGACCTAGAACAAGCCAGAATCACTCATCTTCCTACAGTCCTGAGGGATTAATATTGTCAAAGATTAGTTTAGGGTTTCCTATTCCTCCTCCCATTTCCTAAGCATCCCTTCCTTGCCAAATATATGTAAAACTCTTCAAGTACCTTCCTGGAGTTGTTGTTTCATCACTTCTCTGGGAAGGGAATAAACACCGTCAGATAAACGTGTCCAAGGCTAATAGAGCCCAACATCCACTATTAATCAACCCCAGGTGGGACCTGAAAGGGATACCCATCCACTGACCTGAAGGATCCTGCCTGGGCACTGTTATAAAGGAGGGAGGTGTTACAACATCTAGCTAGGTGGCAAGACTCAGGTGATCTTGCACTAGCCACATATCTGAACTACCACTACTGTCACCCAATTAAGAGTGGTAGTATCCAGTTTCCCTCTCCTTAATTTATAACAATAGGAAATTAGGAAAGGTTCATAATACTTATCTGGGCTATGAAAGGGGAAAAAAGTAAAATAAAAATATCTTAAAGGAAGAAAAGTATAATTCCATTAAAAGAATCTTGAGACTGATCACAAAAACAAGTGGTAGAAGTATTTGTGAATACCGATTGTGATAAAAAATAATATAAATAAACCCAAACACAGAGATAGTTTGCTGCTTTAGACAATATATGTGAAGAGGGCAGACCCAAGATGACAGAGTTGAGACAGGAGAATTACTTAAGGTCTACCAGATTCTCTTCCAAACAACTTTAAAATAATTCTTCTAATCAAATTCCAGAGTAGCAGAACCAACAAAAGGTAAGGATGATTTTTGCTGCTTAAAACAACTTGGGAGTTTGGTAGGAAATGTCTGCCTCACTGAGGTAGGGGGTCAAATGTGGAGTGTGGTGTGGTACAGCTGGCAAGCTAGCTACATCAGTGGCAGTGGTTGATTTGAGAGTTTTCATCCCATAGAAGGTAAGGGAGTTTGATCAGAAGGACATTTACTGTCATTGGATGCAGGACTCTGTGGCATTGCCAACAGATATAGTACTGGGTTGCAGTCCCAGGGTTAAGCCCCAAAAGAATCTCTGGAAAATCTTTAAAAGTGTTTAAAAATTAAACGCAATGTACAGGACAGATTGAAAAAAAAAAGAGAATGATGCAAGAAACTTATGAAGAGAGTCAACAGGCTGACAAAAGAGGCATCAAAATTATTGGAGAAATCAACATCTTCAAAACCAAAATTGACCAAATGGAAAAGATGCAAAAACTCACAGAAGAAAATAATTTCTTAAAAATTAGAATTGGGCAAGTAGAAGCTAATGCTTCCATGAAACATCAAGAAACAATAAAACAAAATCAAAAGAATGAAGAAATAAAAGAAAATATGAAATATCTCATTAAAAAACAACTGACCTGAAAAATAAATCAGAAATTTAAGAATTATTATACTTTTGAAATACATATTAAAAAAAAGATAGTAGGCAATTTCTAGAAATTGAAAAGCATCCACCAATCACCTCCTAAAAGAGATCTCAATTTCAAAAGTTCTAGGAATATTATAGCCAAGTTCCAGAGCTCTAGGGCAAGGAGCCATAAAGAAACAAATCAAATATCACAGAGCTACACTCTGGATCACACAAGATTTAACAGTTTCTACATTAAAGGTCTGGAGGTCTCAGAACATTATATTCCAGAAGTCTAAGGAACTAGAATTACAACTAAGAATATCTTACCCAGAAAAACTGAGTATAATCCTTCAATGGAAAAAGAAAACCAGAAAATTAATGAAAGAAAACTTTCAGGCAATCATGATGAAAAGAATAGAACTGAATAAAAAATTTAACTTTCAAATACAAGACTCCAGAGGAGCATTAAAAGGCAAACATGAAAGAAAAACTATATGTGATTTAATAAATTTAAACTGTTTATATTACAACTTCAGTGGTTGTTATTTGCAACTCTTAAGAACTTTATCAACATTAATTCGGGAGTCTGCATATTCAGAGGGCATAAGTGTGAGTTGATTATAATGGTATGATTAAAAAACAAAATTAAGGGGAGAGAAAAAAGCAATACACTGGGAGAAGAAGATGTAGAGAGTTAAAATGGGGTAACATCTCACATAAAAAAGGTGTGAAATGAAGAGTTTTTATAGTAGAGGAGAAGATTGGAGAATAGTGGGAAATGCTTGAACCTTATGCTTACTGGGATTGGCTTACAGAGGAAATAAAATACAAATGCAGATGTCCATAGGAATCTATTTTGCCCTATAGGGAAATGGAAGGGGAAAAGAGAAGCAGAGGTTGATAGAAGGGAGAGCAAATTGGAGGAGACTGTGGGGAGAAGAAAAACAAACTTTTGAGGATGGGAAGAATAGGAGAAGACAGAGAAAAGGATACCCAAGGAAAAATAAGATGAAGGAAAATTCAGAGTTAATAATCATTATTGTAAAAGGAAATTGGATTTATAATGATAATAATTTAAATTAGTTAATTAACTGAATTAGTAATAAGGAGTTAGACTAAGGGAAAGAGTTTTAAATTTAACCTTAGGCTCCTTTAAGCTGAGAGAGAATTTTCTGTGAATTCCTTAAGAAGAATTCCCAAAAAACCCAAGGAAAGGACAATTGGAGAACTGAGGACTCCCTGGCCCTTGCTCTCTGAGAAGAGATGTCTTGAGCGTTTGCTCTGATCACTCTTTGAATGATTTCGAAAGACTTGACTTTGAGAAATTGAAAAGGATCTATTGATTGAAAGAAAGATTGGTTGGTGTGTGAGGGCACTTTTCTCAGTGAGAGAGAAAAACAGCCAAAAGAGGGTACTCTTCTGTCTCACAGAAGCTGGGTCAGTTTCAGGACCCTTTGCTATGAAGGATTGACAGGATACAGATCCTAACAGACATTTGTGGAGAATTTGTTTTAAGATAGTTGATTAATTAAGAGGAATTATACAATTTTAAGAAGATATATTAAGATAGCTTGAGATTAATTAGATTTAATTTTTGGGTAGATAAAAAGAATACATCAGAGTAGATTCACTTTGATGAATAAGAAGATGTCTCTTGTGGAACAGAGGGTTCCAGTTTTTAGTTAAATATCTGAGTTTTAGGTTAAAATATCTCCTCCTAGATTTCTACCTCCTTTTCCTATCCTTGCTCCTTATCATAGTTTAAATAAATTTGTTGGATTAAGCTGTGTACAGCAAGTTCATCAACAACTGCCATTAACTAGGTATCCTGACAGTGGTAGCCTATCAATCAGCTATCAATACAAAACTTAAACAAGATAAATATTGACAATAACATTAATTTACTCATATAAAAGAATAATATTCAAAATTAAAATCTAATACTACATTGTTTATAAGAGACACCCATCGAGTAAAAATAATGGGCTAGAGCAGAATGCATTATGTTTCATCTAAGGTTAAAAAATAGCAGGGATGGCAATCCTGAAGAATGGGCTTAAGAGAAATCAGATTGGTAAAATAAAAGATGATAACATTTTATTTTATTTAAGCACACTATACATAGGGAAATACTAAAGGTACAGATATAACTTTGAGGTAATCAAAATATTTAAAATACAATTTTTGGACAAGAAGAAATTTATTAAAAATTTCCAAACCATTCCATATAATCTAATTTCATATAATAGTATCAAATTTGATGATGGTATCAAATTCACTATATATATGATACAATGAAATAATGCCCAAGTAATTTTGTACACGAGTTTGATTATTTTGATTTTTCAGAATTTGGAATAAATATTGATTTCAAACTTGGCTATCTTTTTAAGACTCCAAAACTGGCTGTCTACAGATAAAACGATTAATTATAAGTAGATACCTAAACCAGTTTATATAACTTTACAATAGCAATGATTAGGATAAAATTATAGGGAGCCTGGAGCTCCACATGTATATAGCTATTTTTTCCACTACAACTTTTCCACTAATAATTGAGTTTTCATCATGTGAATTAATTTCTTCTCCTTAGTCTTGGTTATCTAAAATTTAGAACTTTGCAACTGATGCTACACACTGGAAAGTAAAATAATAAAACATGAAAGAGATTCAAAAGAAAATATTACTTAACTGAATTAGGCAACCTTAATAGCTTATCTTACACTTTTTCAAACCAGTCTTACATGGCATGCAGGATGTACAAGGGAGTGAGAAGCAATAAGGACACATAAAAAAGCTGTAATTATTTGGTTTACAGGTGTTTGAATTGTATTTGTTATCTAGTTACTTTTTAATGTTTAATGAACTGGAAAAAAGAAAACTAGGAGGAGGTGGGAACTCTACACAGATAATACATTTAGTGAAAGGCATGCTTGAACTTATAGGGCAGCAGTATCTACAAAGCTCTCAGCATTAAAGTCAAAATGTCAATGTTTACTTATTTACAGTATTTGTTAAAAGGAGATTTTCTGCTTTTGTGGACTTGGCAGGTCTTTGTTGCAAGTTAAGAAAAGAAAGTTAAATTCTTTCAATTTGATTCTAATATAGATCTCCTCGATATTGCTTTCCTTATATAAAAAAGAGCTTATAATTTAAATATCCAATACTATAAATGCAATACCAAAGATGACTCTGTCAGAAAGTACAAAAAGGGAACTAATTTGCCCTCAAAATCATGTTCAAAATTTTTGACTTCAGTGGGAGATGCATGAATGCTTTTACAGACAGGATTTGGCAATGTATCTAATGGGGGAATACGAAGAATAAAGTGTTTCTTTAAAAAGAACATACTTTAATTTAGTGAGATTAATATCCTTGTGATCATTCTCTTTCATATTCAGATAGTACCTTGCTAAAATTCATCTGTCATAATATTTTACACATCTGATAAGAGAATAAACATCTAAGCTCATCTTTTCTATTGCCCTCATTCCCCAACCCCCTTTGAATCAATAATTTCATTTGCTGCCTTGTAGAACAAGAATCTCCAATCTTTTCGAAGAGGGATTAATTTTTCATTTCCCCAAGGTGAAAAGTTCCCTGGGGCCTTAGAGGTGACAAGGTGCTGTTTAGTGTCAGTGTCAGTACTACTTTTTTCCCCCCACAATGCTGATTACTAGCAAGAAAAAGGCTGTGACTTCTAGTTGTGCCTCTTCCACATCCAGACACTGATTTAAAACCATCATGGGTGGATATGATTATGGTTACCAGGAGAATAATGGAGAATGAAGCTCAAAAATGGACCATTCTGTCAAGATAAACTGGATGGAGACTTGTAAAATATATTTTATGGAATAAAGAAGGAATTTTTCTCTTCTGGGAAATCCTGTTAATTACAAATTACAAAGCACTATATTCAGTGCACCAATGGTAGAGTATAAAGAACTTTAAAATGCACACTTTACCAAGTATATAATAAAATTATTTTATAACTTCCATTTTATATAGATCTATCTATCTACCTATGTCTGTCAGTCTATCTGTCTATCTATCTGTCTATCTATCTATCTATCTATCTGTCTGTCTGTCTGTCTGTCTGTCTGTCTGTCTGTCTGTCTGTCTTTCTATCTATCTATCTATCTATCTATCTGTCTGTCTGTCTGTCTGTCTGTCTGTCTGTCTGTCTGTCTATCTATCTATCTATCTATCTATCTATCTATCTATCTATCGCGATACATCTTGCCTTGATTATCAGTAAAACAGAGTTCCTTGTAGACTGGAACAGTGTCAGAGCCAGGACCTTATAGCTTCATACTTGGTTGGGAAAGCCATTTTTTTTGGTTTCATGATTCATTCTTTCATTCTGTTTTGGGTTAATGGTAAGAAGTCAGATCTGGAAATAGAGAAATATCACCTGTCTCTGCCACTTGATAGCTGTGTGACTATAGTTAATCCAATCTAACAAGTATCAGATAAGTTTCCATTTCCAAGTGTGAACAATTTAGAATAAGAAATGATTTTGATATGGCTTCATATTGAGATAGCAGTAGTCATGAGATTGAACTTGTATTAGCAGTGGTCTTACATGTAATATTTGACCTTGACCAGTTACAAGAAGATTGAGATGTTTTCTCCACTAGTGGAGTGCTGGATTTCATGTCATACCTATGTATTGCATTGCTTTCTTTTATTATATTTTTAATTCTGTGGTTTTTCAGAAGGAGTAGTACTCCAAGGAAATGTGCAGAAGTTGTAGCACTTAAAGAGGACACTTCAATTATATTTAGAGCTATTGAAGCAGCTGTTGATGTTGGGAAGTCAAGTATTTCAAGGATAATTCAGGCCTACTGTTGAACAGGATTAGTTAGCACTGAAACTCACAGAAAAGTGCAGTCAAAAATGAAAAACAATGTCAGGAATTGACAAATTATTTCTATGAAACAGTGTTATGAATTCTTACAAAAGACCAAAGACAATTCAGAAAAATCAAATAGATGGAATGTTGCTACTGATTTCTCCACAGTGGGGCATTTAACTTGTATAAAAACAAACAAAACAAATTTTTTTATTTTTTTAATTGAATTTTGTTGTTTCCTACCCTCCTTTGTAATTTATCTTTGGTTTTTCAATCATGTTTTTTGATATTTCATTATAAAAATAACTTATCTCTTTTATTAATTTATAGCTCATCTGCATTTCCTCTATATTGTCAGCTTAATTAATATGTACTTTGGAAACAATTTAAAAATAATTTTATTTTTTAATCTTTAATTATTATGAATTTTTCTTTTTCAGTTTTGATGTAATCGTTTTTTTTACTATCCTTAAAAAATAAGATTAATTGTCTAGTCCAGTGGTTCCCAAACTTTTTTGGCCTACTGACCCCTTTCCAGAAAAAATATTACTTAGCGCCTCCTGTCACATACTATCACCGCTCCCTTAAAGTTATTCACTGCCCCCAAATGCACCTGTGGCCATCACAGCTCCCCTGGATCACTGCAGCACCCACCAGGGACTGGTGGTGCCCTCTTTGGGAATCACCAGTCTAGTCTGTTTTTTTTTTAAAGACCTCCTAGCCAACTCAATGCTTTGATCTTTTTTTTGGGGGGGCTTTTAATACAATTATGTTTTTTATTTTCAGAATTTCTATTTAGGTTTTAATATTTTGTTAAATGTGTTCTTGTTAGAGCTTTTTAAAAAATGTACTTGATAATCTTGTCCTTTCTCTTGTTTTTTGACAAAAACTCTCAGAGACATAGTTTCCCCCAACTACTTTTAAAATCTAATCCCATAAGGTTTTTCATATCTTATTATTATAATTTTCCTTGATACAAATTCTATTGTTTCTATCATTTGTTTTTTCGACATATTATATCTTTAGGACTGAGTCATTTAGTTATCAATTAATTTTTAATTCTTTTTTCAATAGTATTTTTGATATTTTCAGTATTTATGAATTTCTATCTTTTATATTAGTCTTTATGCCTTCCTATGTTGTCATTTACTGTAATTATTCTATTCCTAGATGAAAGCATGTAAATTTATTTTTGTTGTTCTCTAATTTTTCTGAAGTTTTATTCTGGTCTTTAACTTTTTTTTTCACTTTTCATTTTTTTCCCCCATAGATCTGTCTATATCTGAAAGGGGCTACATTGTGATCTCTTATTGTAGCTGTATTTTTTCCCTCTGCAATCTGCTTAATTTTTCCTTTAAATATTTACACGCTATATTATGCAGTGTACCTATATTAAATATTTATATTGATTCATTATCTATGGCAGTGGTTCCCAAACTTTTTTGGCCTACCGCCCCCTTTCCAGAAAAAAAAATATTACTTAGCACCTCCTGTCACATACTATCACCTCTCCCTCACAGTTATTCACTGCCCCCAAATGCACCTGTGGCCACCATCCCCTTCTGGATCACTGCAGCACCCACAAGGGGGCAGTGGCGCCCATTTTGGGAATCACTGGTCTATGGTTTATTTAACCATATTATTTATTGTGTTGAAATTTACCGTTGCTTTACCAAAAATAATTAGTTTTAAAACACTTCTAAAAGTCTAGTTGAAGTATAAAATATTTTACTCTGGCACTTTATTTTGATTCTATGTGAATCAACAATTGCTTTTTAGTCATGACTCTCCCATCATATATCTATAGAGTTGATATTTTTTGTACCAAAGTATGACTTTAAATTTATCCTTATGGAACTTTATCCTATTAGATTCAGCTATGTGTTCTTGCCTGTCAAAGATACTTTTGGATTTTGAGCCTGTCATCTAATTTGTTAGTTACCCCTCACAAATTTGTGTCATCTGAAAATACCATAAATGTGTTTATTCAAATCTTTGATAAAACTGCTAAATAACAGAGTCAAGTACATATAATTGTGGTACTCCACTGGTGATTGATATTGAATATTTCAAAACTTTCTATGGAGTCCAAATATTCATGAATCCATCTGACTATATTATCTGTATGAGATATTTCCTCAATTTTGCTATATTTCAGTAAACTGTATCTTACGCATTGTCCTCATTCAATGGTTTTAGAATCCTTTTTTAAAAAATGAAATAAAAATATATTCTGTAGATATTCTTGTTCTTTGTAATTACTGTTCCCCTTTCTAGATATTCAACTAATCACTTCTTCAATGATCCTTTCAAGAATTTTGATGAAATCAAAGGAAATTGATTGTCTATAGTTTTTACTTTTTTCCCTTTCCTTTTTGAAAATTTCATAAGGTGATCTATACTATATTTCAATGATAAAAATCACTTGTATTTCTTCCCCTTTAGGCCTCTAAATACTCTCCATTTTTGTGTCATGTTCTCTTCTTCTTGTTACCTAAATTTTGTATTTGAATATTAGCACTTTTGACTATTAATTTTTACTACTGTGTACTTTGGCTATGTGTCCAGGGAACAACTGGGTGTATCACCTACTATTACTTATGAAAAACTTCCCTTTATGGTATGCAACTTGAGATATATACACAAGTAAATCTTTTCCCTTCTTCATTCTTTATAGCTTACATGCCATTTTATTAGATTTGCGGAACACCTAGAAAATTAATTAATTGTCTTCTTAAGTGTATTCCACTTTTGGCCAATAATGTCAAACCTATATTGAAGCCATGATACATTCATGAATCCAAATCATATTCTCAGAATCCAGCTGCTTTGCCTGCTATACTAAATAATTTACAATTTTGTTTAATTTAAAAAAATCTTTGTCCATTGACTTGACTTCCTCTACTTCTCCTCCCACTTGCTCTTCATTCTTTTGCAACCTGGTCTCCCACCTCATTATTCAACTGAAATTGTTTTTTCCATTGTTATCAAGGGACTTAAAATTTTTTAATTAGTTATTTTAGAATATTTTCCCATGGTTACATGATTCATGTTTCAAGGAACACTTAATTACAAAATCTGATGGTCCATTGTTTGTTTCCATCCTTCTCAAACTATATATTACATTTGACAGTCATCTCCCTTCTCTCCTTGGAAGATAGTTTCTACTTTCTAAGACTGCATTATACTACTCTCATCTGATCCACCTCCTTTTTGATTCCCATTTTTCTTCCTCTCAAAGGCACAAACTATGTCCCTAATGCCAGGAAAATATTTCCTCCTTATATTCAGCTCAGAGAATCTCTCTCTTCCTTTAAGAAGCAGCTCAGTCACCATATTTCTAATCAGGACCTGATCCTCTCACCTGCTAGGTCACTCCCTGTCAAACTATCTTATATTTAATTACTTTGTATTTTTTAAAAAAATATATCTGTTCTATGCATATTTCTGTATTAGTTCCCTGTTGTCTTCTTTTTTTACTGTAACTTCATTGGCAGTAGGGATTCGGATTCTTTCTTTTTTATTTTTTTCATGACTCAAAGTTGATATGGTACCTGGCACATAGTAGGCTCTTAATGAATATAACTATTCTATAACTAGTTCAAGGGCTCCTTGCTCCCCACCCATTTTTGTTATTTTGGGATTTTAGTTTTTGTCCTAGCCTTTTATTTCCCCCCTACAAGGCTGACTATGTTTCAGCACTTTTGAAATACAGGACCAGAGATATTCAGAACACACAAAGTGGTACACTCATGCTGAGGTGAAAATATTTAAGTGCTTTTATCTACCAACAAGTACAAATTAGACTTGGATTGTTCTTTTGGGATAGGATTTTATGAGTAATTTCTGTTGTAGATCATTTATTTTTCTGTTACTGTTATAATTTTTGTAGCTTAGGAGAATGGAGTGAGTGCTTGCTTCTACCCTAAATGTCAACCCTTTAAATGCTTTGACTTTTATTTTCTATTTGCTTTGGTCAGTGTCATTTTCCACGGGTTTTGCTGGTTGGGGGAAAGGGGATTTGGTGATCTGTAGTTCTTGGTTATTAATATTTGACTTTGTTAGTGCTCTCTGTTTACTATATGACTTGTTGGGGTGGGGAGGAGAGCAGATATTAGTTTACAAGCGTTCAGATGCATGGTGAACGTGATCACACTTTGCGCCTGCAATCTTTATGCATTACTGCTCTCTTCAGGCTCCTGTTTTGCACTAAAGGATTTCTAATCTTTTGTGAATTTTATTTTCTTGACCATAGCAATGTGTGCATTTATACCCAGCAAATTTGTCTTCCTTCTTAAAAAAACACCCACGTGGATCAGAACAATAGTGCATTTAGCAGAAGAACACTTTCTGAAGAGGTGAGATCAATTCTCTTTTTTGCTTTTGTCCTCGTAGGTCAGGAATTTACTCACAATCCCCAGAGTTGAATAATATAAAGATCATTGTACTGAAATGTCAGTGACCTATGTCCCAGTTCAAACTCTGTCCTCCACTAATTTTGTGACCTTGGGCAAATCACTTAGACTTCGTTTCCTTTACACATAAAATGTTTGGGGAAAATATTATGTTAATATTCTCTTTGAACTCCTAAATTAAATTAATTTTACCTCAAACTCACTTATCTTTAGTAATCTTAAAATTAGGCCATTAGTTTTGGGACACCATGTGTTTACACACATATATGTGTTACATATATATCTGTGTTATATATACATGCATATATTAAATATACAGGGACAGCTAAGTGACAGATGATAGAATGATGGATCTGGAGTCAGAAAGACTCATTTTTGTGAGTTCCAATTTGGCTTCAGACACTTATGCGACTCTGGCAAATCATTTAACCCTCTTTGCCTCAGTTCCTCATCTGTAAAATGAGCTGCAGAAAGAACTGGCAAATTAATTCAATTTCTTTGCTAAGAAAACACCAAATGGGTTCATAAAGAGTTATCAGACACAACTGAAATAGCTGAACAATCCTATAGTAAGTGTTCAGCCATTTCAGTTGTGCTAATTTTATATAAATTTAATAATATATAAAATTATATACATATATATTTAATTGATCCCCCAGGATCTTGGAGGAGACAGCCCCAGGATGGGCAGCTGATATTTCTTTCCAAAGGCTAGGATCATCCTTTGCCAAACAATTCACTATATACATTAATTTCTAAGCCAAGGAAACGCAATCAACAGTTAAGACAGAATCACAGAGATATACATGCACACATTTCTTTTGCAGGTGACTCTGTTGAAGAGAAAAACTTGCACTTTAAAAGTCTATGAATGGGGTCAGGTAGGATGAGGGATAGTTGGACTTTTATCTTTGCCAGCCAGTACATAGCAATTTTTCTTCCTGTGTGCAAAGATGAGAATATTTTTTAAGGCAAATAAATGACCATAGAATTCTGGACCTGGAATCAAGAACATTCAAATTCAGCATCAGACACTTTTCAATCCAATTTGATTCAATAAACAATTATTAAATACCTATTGTGTGCATGGAACTGTGTTAAATTCTGGGAAGACAAATAAAAGGAAATATAGTCCCTGTCCTTAAGAAGCTTACACTCTAGTAGGGTTAAAGAAAACAAAAAAGGAACCTGGAGTGTGGGGATAAGAAGGAGGAGGGCCCTGCCTCCAGAGTGTGATGTTTTATGGATTAAAACACTAAGCAGAGCTACTGATAGAAAATGGAAAGTTTTGATCTGAGATCTCCATAAAGTAGTCTTTGGAAGAAGTTTATTATTTTACCTCCAGGTCCTTGGAGGAGAGAGGCACCTGCGGGATTTGACAAGGTATTAAGTATTAAAAAGTGAGCCAATCAGCATGGTGCTGATATTTCAGATGATCAGCTCATCATGGATGAGTTATGATGTTTTGTGGAGTGGAAACCAAGCAGAGCTAATTCTGCAGTTACCATTTCTCTGTCTAGGGTAGGAGGCAGAAACTGTCAGAAGCACCCAGGTGTGTACAGATTTTTCAGTAGTAGTAACCCTGAGAAAAATGAATCTTACATTATTCTGTTATACTATCATTGAAGCCATGTTGGCTTTTAGGGATCATTGCTTTTTTTTTCCTAGATGTGCACTCATCATTTCTATAGTAATTACTCTTGAAATTTTTGTAGCAGTTGAAACCAAACTCTCTGGCCTAAAGCTTGCCTACTCTAATCTCTTTAAAATTTAAAAAAAGATATATTTTCCTTTTTTGTTTTCCATATTCTTTTTGATATTATTGACAGTATTTCAGGAACCTCACACTGTTTCTTTCAATATTTAAAGTTGTAATCCATTCAAGCCAAGCCACCTGAATTGTTAGGAATAAGTGCCATCTTCTTGATTGTCTTGTGTACACACTTACTTTTGGTCATATATACAAATAACATTTTACTCATATCATTCTCATATATGTTAGGTAAGTAATCTGATGAAATATGAAATGCAAAGTTATTTACCTGTAGTCACATAGTTAATAAGCAATCTGAAACAGAGTTTAGACTATGATCTGGTTAAGCACTTTTTTCAGTATTCAACAATACAATTCATCATTGACTATGGGAATAAATGTCTTCATTAATTAATCAATGATTTCTTAATTAACTATTATTATAGGTACCAGGCCCCTTTATCTATGCTGGATATACAAAAACTTAAGCACACTAGTTCTTGTCATGGAGGACCTAATGTTTCAATTAGGGGAGAAGACAAGTATATTGCTAGGGAAATAGGTAAAAGAAATATTTTTTGATAGGATGGGTCCCACCAGTAAAGTGGGAGATTAAAAAAGGCTAAATATAGAAGATGGCTCTTGAGCTTTGACATGAAGGAGATTAATAATTTTAAGATTTAGGGACAAAGAGCAAGTGAAGACTAGGCAGGTGAAAAGCCAGGGAAAAGACATGAAGATGAGAAATGCAGTGTTGTATAGGTGAAACAACAAAAAGGAAAGTTTTGCTAAACTGTATGAAGGATAATAATATACAATAAGACTAGAAAGGTAGACTGGGAGCAGGTTGTGAAGGAATTAAATGCCAGACAGAAGAGTTTACATTTTTAGGGGTGAGAAGGAACCATAACACCATAGTGAGTCAGAGAATGCCATGGTTATGTCTGTGTTTAAAATAGCCGCTTTAAAAACCATGTGGAAAATTGATTAAAGAGAAATTTGAAGCCAGACTAATTAGAAAGTTATTGCCATAATCAAGTATAGAAGTAATAAGACCTTAATTAGGTTAGCAATTATATGTGAAAAGAAGGGAAGAAATATTTTTGATGGAGAAAAGTGAGAACAAAGAATTGAATATGACACCAAAGTTGCAAACCTGAATGACTGTTATTCTTTCATCAGAAATAAGGCAATGTGGTAAGGTGTTAGGTTTGGGGAGAAGATAAAGAGTTCTATATTGGACACTCTAAGTTTAAGATGCTTACAGGACAGTCATTTTGGAAACTTCCAATGGGCAGTTGGTGATATGGTACTCTTTGGGAAAGAGACCAGGGTTTGATATAAAGAGATCAGACAGTCACAAGAATATAGATATTTATATCTATGTAAGCAGATTAATTCACCAGATGAAAGAGAAGAAGGTTCTGGAGAAACATTAATGTACATTCACAGAGGACATAATGTGGATGTGGATGATGATCCAGCAAAGTGCATTGAGAAGACAGGAAGAAACAAAAACAAAAGAGCTGTGTCACAAAAGAAGAGAAGAATGAAGACTCAGGGGAAGAAGGGATAAAACAATGAAAAATGTTGAGGAGAGGTCCACAAGGATGACAACTGAGAAAAGAACAACAGATTTGACATTGAATAGATTATTCGTAACTTTGAAGAAATTATAGCTTAGCTACATGAGAGGGAATAATCTGTAATAAGATTGAATGTCATATTACAAGGGAATCAGAAGAAAGTAAGAGGTGAGGAAGTAGAAGCATCAGATGTAGTCTTTTAAATTTTTTTCCCGCCCTGGGAAAATGGCAGTTTAATGAAAGAAAGGCACAGGATAATAATATGAAGGGATTATACAGAAAAGCACAAATTATTTTAAGGAAAATGGAATTATAGGCATGTTTATAGGCAATATAGAAGAAGCCAGTGGGTAAAGAAATATTGAACATTATAATGATCATCAAAAAAAATCTAGTACTGGATTAAAAACAATATAATAGACTAATCTACATAAGAAAGTCCTAGAAATAAATGATCCTAACAATTGAAAAAAATTTTCATCCTTTTCTAATATGGGGGATCTACTCTCTGTTTTTACTATGTTTTCATCTTTAGTGCCTGAAAAAACAATATTGATGTTAGAACACAAAAAAGGGAACCTTTGATGGATCTCTATGTTTATGTAGCTAATAAATTATAGCTCCCTATATGCTTTGTTGAAAAATGTTAATGATTAAAGGAAAAAGGACTATTCATACAACAATATTTATTGCAGCTCTTTTTGTGGTAGCAAAGAATTGGAAATTGAGGGGTTGTCCATCAATTGAGGCATGGCATGGATGAACAAGTGTGTGTTATATGATTTTAATGGAATACTGTTGTACTATAGAAAATAGAATGACTTTGCAAAAACCTGAAAGACTTGTGAACTGATACAAAATGATACAAAAAAAACCTAATACAAAACTGATGCAAAATACAGCATAACTAGAATACTAGTGTATATAGTAACAGCAATAATTTTTGATGGACGACCACATAGTTATTCTCAGAAATATCATGATCCAAGACAATCCCAGAGACTCATGATGAAAAATGTCATTCACCTCCAGGAAAAAGAGCTGATATAATCTGAATGCAGACCAAAAATATCTTCCTTCCTTCCTTTCTTCCTTTCTTCCTTCCTTCCTTCCTTCCTTTCTTCCTTCTTTCCTTCCTTCCTTCCCCTCCTTCTCCTTCTCTTCTTTCCTCTTTTCTTCACTCCTATCCTCCTGCTCCTCCTTTTTCTCCTCCTCCCTCTCCTTTTTCTTCCTTTTACATAAAATAGCTAATATGGGACAATGTTCTATATGTAAAATCTATATCAGATTACATACTGTGTGGGATGAGGTTCAGTGTGTAATTCTCAGAGTAGTATTTGGTTTGTAACTCCAATTTTCAAGACCCCTTGGTCTGACTACTCCTTAGACTAAAAGTGCCTACCCCCCACCCCATAAAACTTTAGTTTTCCTTACCTATTCTCAAAAACCTTGAGAAGAGTTTATCTGTACCCTGGGAAAAAAGCCAACTACAAGATAAGAAGGAATATGGAGCTTCAAAAGTATCATTATGACCCCAGGCTGGGAATCCCATGATAGTCACCGGTTTTTCTTGATCATAGGGGTCTTTAGGGGTATATTAATGTACAGAGTGGAGGAGGAGAATCTTGTATCAGGATTGTTATAAAAGTCTGTGATTATACCTAGAAGAAGAGAGGACATTTTTGCCCAAGCAGAATCCTTTCCCTTCCCTTTCCCTTCTCCTTTTCCCCTTCCCTGTTATCCACTATTTTCTCTGAATAAAGCCCTTTTTCTCTGCCACCATCTTATCAAGTCTCCTGTCTGCTCATTAGATTGATTTCTGGGGGTTTGAGCTCCCCTCACCCAAATTCTACTCCACACATTTAATTTCTCAGAGAGAATGGAGAAGTGGGAATGAATGAGTAAAGGGGGGTATCAGGGATGGAGAGAATTTGGACCTCAACTTAAAAAATGAACACTAAAAATGTTTTTACATGTAATCAGGGAAAAGAAAATATTCTCAAAAAAAGAAAAAAACATGATAGCGGGGCTTTTCTTAATCCAACATATTTCTACTAATTATTAAGAGAATATTTCTGGTGAAACAGATGAATTACACACTATGAAAGTTCTTCCATTTACAATTTTGCTTCAATTGCTTTTTTACATAGTTAATGATTCTAGTCTTAATTGTGATGCATGAAGTAGTTTCCCTGGGCAGCCACTGGATGTCAGCAGTAACAAGACAGCTCTTCTCCAGCAATAGTCTCTTGCCAGCTGGCAAGTTGTTGCTCTTCCTTGGTTTATTTATTTGTTTACTTTTTCTGTATATAAAGAACAAAGCAGAAAACTTGAGTCACCTAAGAAAATAATGGGAAAAAAATCTAGAGAAACATTCCTTGTTTTCTTGAGCACTTGCCTAACTGAGCATATGTTAGCATACTTGCTATGTAAGCACTGATCCCTCTTAATTGAAAAGGAAAGCAAAAAAACCCAAAAAAAACAAAAAAACAAAAAACAAACAAAAAACAAAACAAAACACTCTCCTGAGTGTATCTTACAATAACATTGCAACTTGATGTTAGGATATACCACGAGAATCCTAGGGATAAAGATATAATTACAGAGCAATCACTTCGTTTTTTCTTAGATTGTATCCTTCCATTTCAGAGGCAGAAGGGCACCTTAAATTCAATTTATTTGACCAAAAATCTATAATAAATGGTAAGCTCTTTTTTTTGACAGAGCTACCTCCTATTTTATGATCATTAATATAGAGGCACATAGCATCTCAAACTGGAATACCTTGTTCAATGTACTTGTTTTACAAAGGATGAGGCATGTAGCAGTTTGATGATTTGCCTGCCCTACAGCATGAAATTGTTTCCAACTTACCTTATACGTTTACACCTTCCAGCATATCACAGTGCAGTCAGATTAGATGCTGTACCCTTCCTCACATATAACATTCCTTTTGCTATCACTAACATTGTACTGGCTGACCAACAGCCCCCTTCCAGCCCCCTCTTTTATTTGATCCATTCTCCTTCATTACTTCTACTTCTTAGATTCCTTAGTTTCTTTCAAGATTCAACTCAATGCTTCCTTCTGCAATAAGGAGGAATCAGTATGACATAATGGATAACACACTGGACTTGGAGACAGGAAAAGTCACATTCAAATCCTCCCTCAGATACTTATTAACTGTGTGACCTTAGACAAATCACTGAATCTCTTTATGCTCAAATTTCCTCACCTGTAAAATAAAGGGTTTGTATCAAATGGAACCTGAGTTTCTTTCAGTTTTAAATCTATGACCTTGTGATTTTTTCCTCCTTATCATATGAGATACTAGCTACTTCTCCTTTTCAAAATTGTCTTGCATTTATTTTGTGCCTATACCTTTATGGATATGTGACTTCCATGACTGAATTTAAGCTTTCAGATAGTAGTCACTATCTCATTTTCTTCTCTGTATCTCCAATGCCATGCACCTGGCACATAGGAGCCACAAAATACTTGTTAACTCACTGATTAGTTAAGTGACATACATCTCTCACAACTCTGGCTCTGAAAGATATTGTTGCCATTTCTGATAGCCAACATTACTTTGGACTCTTTTTTCCTCTTGTCCTCCTAATTTCCCGAACACTTTGTTTCTGGAAGCTCTTTCATTAGTCTTGGCTTCTTGGGCTCAAGCCATTGTTTGAAAATGAATCTTTTAAAAAATCAACATGCTCACTTGGTTCTATAGCATTATGGCTATGACTCTCATTCATCAGAGCATATGATCACTGTGTACAAAATGTCCAAAGGCTTAAAAAATTTATCTTTTTTTAGTAATTTGATAGATCTGATATGTAAATGCATTTGTATTTAAATAAAAATTCTAAAAATAAATTAAACTTGCAAAGGTCTTAATGGCCAAAAATTACTATGAATAATGAGCTTGTCCTTCCCAATAAGATCAGGCGTGAAACAAGGATGCCCATTATCACCTCTATTATTTAACATTGTACTTGAATCATTAGCTATAGCAATTAGAGAAGAAAAAGTAATTGAAGGTATTAAGAGAGGCAATGAGAAGACTAAGCTACCACTCTGCAGATGATATGATGGTCTACTTAAAAAATCCTAGAGAATCAACTAAAAAGCTAGTAGAAATAATCAACAACTTTAGCAAAGTTTCAGGATACAAAATAAATGCACATAAATCATCAGCATTTCTATATATTTCCAACACATCACAGTAGCAAGAGGTAGAAAATTTAAAATCACTCTAGACAATATAAAATACTTAGGAATCTATCTACCAAAACAAACACAGGAATTATATGAACACATATACAAAACACTTTCCAAACAATTAAAATTAGATGTAAACAATTGGAAAAAAATCATTGCTCATGAATAGGACGAGCTAATATAATAAAAAAATGACCATTCTACCCAAATTAATTTACTTATTTAGTGCTATACCTATCAAACTACCAAAAAACTTTTTACAGAATTAGAAAAAACTATAACAAAGTTCATTTGGAAGAACAAAAGATCAAGAATGTCAAGGCATATAATGAAAAAAAATGTGAAGAAAGGGGGCCTAGCAGTACCAGATATTAAACTATACTATAAAGCAGTGTTCATCAAAACAATATGTTACTGGCTAAGAGATAGAAAGATCAGTGGAATAGACTTGGGGTAAGTGATGTCAGCAAGACAGTGTATGATAAACCCAAAAATCCAACTTTGGGGACAAAAGTCCACTATTTGACAAAAACAGCTGGGGAAATTTTGAAAACAATATGGGAGAGATTAACTTTAGATCAACATCTCACACCCTAAACCAAGATAAACTCAGAATGGGTGAATGACTTGAATATAAAGAAAGAAACTATAAAAAATTAGGTGAACACTGTAATGGGGATAATTTGAGGAAAGGTGTGTGGTACAAGGGAATTTTGAAAGGAGGTTATCAGGGATTTGTTAAGATAGTAAATCTAGATTACAGGTAGGCTGGAATAAGGAGATTCAGGATATAATAGGGCTGAAGTCAGGAGTATAACACTGAAGGAATAACATCTTCAGGAGAGGGAGAATTAATCTAACAGGCAAAGACACAGGGCTTATAGACCAGGACTTAGACTTAAACACAGGCTGAGGGAAATAGACTAAACAGAAATTAACAATCAGGCTTTAGTAAATTTCACAGGAAGGGACTTGTTTTGAAGTTACACCTTCCTTCAAGATGGATACCCGGCTTCCCTTCAAGCCCAGAGTATGTTAATTCTTTCCCTCTTCTTCCCTCTCTTAATAACTAACTGACAAATTATACTAATAGGTCTGTTGAAACACAAAAGGGTTTATTATCTTCAAAAGGATGATCTGACAGGAAAGTGGATTAAGGAAGCCCTAACAGTTGTCTCAGGAACCTCAGGTGGGGGAAGGAAGGCAGAGATGGAGTCTGAGTAAGGACCTGCCTTTAACTCAAGCTTACAAAGTGCTCTTGATATCTAAAGGGAATAAATGATGACTGACTAGCTTCTTTATATCTAATATTGTCAATTATAGTTAACCATTCACAAATTTGAACTCCTCTCTAATTACTTTCCTTATTAACTCCACAGACATATAAGGTAAGGGAGGGAAGGTAGGAAATAATATAGGGAAGGAAGATATAAAGGATTTATCCAAAATAACAATTTCTTAAATAAATATTTCAAAGCTAGGCTAAATTTCAATTCTACAGATAGGTAAGGAGGCAGCTCAGCTGGTCAGACAACCTCCCTCCACGGGAGACCCAAACCAACTGACTTTTCCCTCAAGATTCCAAACCCCTAACTGATTTCAGAACTCAGCCAAAGCTTGAAAAAACTATATGACCCCCTCTCTCTATACTACAACACAGAAAAGTATACTTGTCAGATCTCTGGGAAAGGAAAGATTTTTAAAACCAAGCAAGAGTTTGAAAAAATTACAAAATGAAAAATAAATAATTTTGATGAAATTAAATTAAAAAGGTTTTGTACAAACAAAAACAATACAAACAAAACCAGAAGAGAAACAATAAACTGGGGAAAATATTTGTAACAAAAAACTCTGACAAAGGTCTAATTACTCAAATATACAAGAAGCTAAATCAATTGTACAAAAAATCAAGCCATTCTCCAGTGGATACATGAGCAAGGGACATGAATAGGCCATTTTCAGATAAAGAAGTCAAAACTATCAATAAACACTTGAGAGATTGTCCTAAATCTGTAATATTTAGAGAAATGCAAATCAAAACAACTGTGAGGTGTCACCTCACACCCAACAAATTGGCTAAAATGACAGCAGGGGAGAGTAATGAATGTTGGAGGGGATGTGGCAAAATTGGGACATTAATGCATTGCTGGTCGAGTTGTGAATTGGTTCAACCATTCTGGATGGCAATTTGGAACTATGCCCAAAGAGCTCTAAAAGATTACTTGTTCTTTGATCCAGCCATGCCATTGCTGGGTTTATACCTCAAAGAGATCATAGGGAAAAAGACTTGTACAAAAATATTTATAGCCATGTTCTTTGTGGAAGCAAAAAACTAGAAAATGAGAATATTTCCATCAATTGGGGAATGGCTGAACAAATTGTGGTATGTGCTGGTGATGGAATACTATTGTGCTCAAAGGAATAATAAACTGGAGGAATTCCATGTGACCTGGAATGACCTCTAGGAATTGATGCAGAGTGAAAGGAGCAGAACCAGGACAGAGACTGATACACTGAGGTAAAATGGAATGTAATGGACTTCTGTACTAGCAGCAATGCAATGACCCAGGACAATTCTGAGGGATTTATGAACATGAAAACTACCCACATTCAGGGGAATAACTACAGGAGTGGAAACAGAAGAAAAACAACTTCTTGAGCACATGGTTTGATGTGGACACGATTTGCGATGTAGACTCTTAATGACAACCCTAGAACACTCATCAATAATATGGAAATAGGTCTTGATTGATGACACATGAAGAAACCAGTGGAATTGCATGTCAGCTGGGGGAGGGTGGGTTGGGGGGAGGGAGAAAGAGCAAAAACAACATGAATCATGTAACCATGGAAAATTTTTTTTCTAAAAAATAAAAATATTAAAAGAAAAAAAAGAAAAAGGTTGTTGGGGGAAAAATGAATGAGCTTGACATAAAGAAAGTTCTGTAAAAGAAAGAATTATTGGATTTAATTGAACTTCATTAAACAAATTAAATCTTGCTGTGGAGTTAGGAAATATGACTTGGAATGAGTAATCTGCCACTACCTGACCTGGGAAAACTCATGTAATTTCTTAGACTTCAGTTTCCCTGTTTGTAACATGTGGACAGACTTTTAAAAAAGACTCTTAAAAATCTGAGATAAGTTTATTAGGTGCAATGGAGAATATAATGATTAGTAAGCCATTGCATTCTGTTCATTCAAAGATTTAAAATCTGAAGGAGGGATAGTATTTATGAAAATAACAATAACATTCCATCTGCATTCATTAAGCATATACTTATAGGAGAAATCTTGATAAGTGCTAGGGACACGTGATGGAAAAAAGCAAAACAGTCCTTTAGTGAGTTTACATTATACTACAGGGAAACAACATGACTATATATAAATAAATAGAAAAAATATACAAACTAATAGAAAGTAAATTTTAGGGTGAAAGGAATTATTAAAAAAGTGAGATTGGGACAGTTTTCCTGTAAGGATGACATGATATGAGTTTTGAACAGTACTAAAGATTCTAGAAAGCAAAAAATGAGGAGTGAGCACATTCCAGGCTTCCTCTGTAAAGGTAAAAAAATAGAAATGAAATATCACAGGGAAGAGCAGACAGATCAATTTTGCTGAAATACAGAGTAGATGAAGGAGAGTAGAATGCAATAAATCTAGAAAGGTAAACTGAAGCCAGAGGGCAATTGACTTTAAAAGTGAAACAAGAAAATTTATAGTTTATCCTAGAGGAAAATGGTACTTCACACTTTTCTCATATTTAAAATGAATATGTTAGAGAAGCTAATGTTTAATTACCCTTCCAGCTCCTGATTCTGTATTTTTATCATCTCCCTTATTTTTTATTCCTAGTAAAGGAATGCTAGTAAAAGATAGTTATTTTTTTCAACATCATAGAAGTTTCTTTTTTGTCTACTTTCTTTTCTCAAGAATAACAACTTTTTAAAGTTTAGTGAATGGAGAAAGGAGAGAAAATTAATTTCCTCATTTACATACATTAAAAGATCAACTTGAAAGAGACCAAGCAATAGGAGTATCAGAAAAAAAATTCAGAAAGTAGATTTCTTTTGTATAAGGACTTTTCTTCTTAGCTGACTGAGTATAAATGACTGGGATTTGCATCAAAAAAGAGGTAAAGATAGCCTCTAGGTCTAAAAGCTTTCTCATTGTAGATGGAGATCAGAAGATGGTCCCATATAGAGGGAGTATTTTAGTATAGACACCCAGAAAAGTTATCCTGAAATCTTTGAAGCATGTTTTCCCTATGTTTATGATTCTTTATAAATTTTCCTTTGTCACATGTGCTGTACTTTCTATTAATATCCTCTTATATTTATAGTCTGATAATCTGTAGGACCCTCTATGAGATGAGGGAGTGGGAGTCTTTCTAATCTATTATTTTGATATATTGTTGATTTAAATGCATTTAACTTTGACATATGTTCCCTAATTAGCCTTGTCAAAGAAAATACATTAAAGATTCAAGAACATAAATATGAGTATATTTGAATCTGAAAAGACGTTAAAGCCTTAGAAGTAATAAGGAAGTGCTTGAAAAATTTTGCAGGGGATGTTCACCTAAATTGTGGCATTAGATATCAGAGAACGACAAAATAATATCTATTCAGTAACATAATTTCAGCTAAAGAGTTGTCTTTCTTTAGTTTTACATAGTATTAATTAAAAATAAATACGTTTTCAACTGATTCCTTTCTTAAAAGGTCTAACAACCTTCTTGCTATTCTTTCCATCTTTTAATTGAAAGAGTGATAGGGAAAGAAGATTATCTCTATACTTTGTAGAAGCAAAAAGAGAACTTTAGAGGAAGGTAGAAGCAATTGCTCTCATTTTTTGATTTTCATTAGCATATTAATTACAAGTTGAGTAGCAAAACATCTTCTAACATAATTTATTGGAATTGCATCCACATAAACATGCTCTAGGAGCAATTTAAAAGTGAAAATACCTTTCTGTTACCTACTTTAACGATGTACAGTTTCCAGCCTTTAAAAATCAAATCCAAATTGGACAAGATTTTCAAAATGGCACACAAGGAGCAACCAGGCAACTTTGAATGATTTTCATAAAAGTGGTGAAGTTCACATGGGTACTCATTAATCTGTAGATAGATCCCTCAATCCTTAATGAAGACTGCAATGTACTTAAGCAGCAGGGATACTTTTGACACCTATGCTGTTTGAGACAAAGAGGCATTAGCATAGATGGGGAGACCTCTCAAACTTGGAACAGTCCTCAAATTAAACTCAAACCTTCCAAGAAATAAAATTAAAAGTCTGGAAGATTGTGAGAAACGTGGTATTTAGAGTATTGTCTCTCTATTGTATACTTCCTTTTCTTAAGAATAACAATAATATATAAAAAAATAGAGTCCCAGTCCCAAAGGATGAATGATAAAATAGATAAAATTAAGAGTGATTCCTGCCTAGAGAGTTTGTCATCTAAATTAGAAGAAACATCTCAGTGTAAGGATTACACAATACCTTAAGCATTCATTATTGCCTAGATTGCCTTGAAGCAACAGACATGAATTTTCAAAGTCTTTCAGGGGATTTAGTGGCATAGCTTACTATATTTTGAGAGATATATTCTAAAACCTATAAAGTTCTAAAAATTTTCTTCAAAGACTTTAAAAACATTTACTGAACAAAGTCACTTGATAGTGTAAGTGCTTATCCCTGGGAAAAAAAAAGGTATTGTTTCTGGGTTCAGGTATAGGTAATTCACAATGGTTAATACCAGGAAGCCTAACACAAAAAGTTGAATACACTAGATTTGGCAGTTTCAGTTTGCTATTTAGATATAGAGGTAACTAAAGGAAAAGTTTCAGGGATAGAATTAAATGTAAAGCATGAGATGAGTATCACCTTTCTTTTTGTTATGATTATTTTAATTTTTCCAGATTACATGTTGATATAATTTTTAATATTTGTTTTCATTATAAAATTCACTCTCTATGCTTTCTTCCTGCCTTTCCCAAGAAGGCAGGTAACATGATATAGTTTGTGACTATTTTATCATATAAGACATATTTCCATGTTCATTATGCTGTCAAATGAGCTATGTATTAGTTACGCTAGAGAAAAATACATGGAGAAAATAAGTGAAGAATTGTATCCTTCAATCTGCATTTGGATTCTGTTCCTTCTATGATGATGGATATCCTTTTTCATCATGAATGCCTTGGAGTTGTCATGAATTCTTGTCTCACTGTTAATAATTAAGTCATTCACAATTGATCATTATGCATAATTACGTACAACATTATCCTAGTTCTACTCCCTTCATTTTGCATCACCTCATGTAAGGCTATCGAGGAATTTTTGGTGATCTTTTTGTTCATTATTATAACATGATAGTATTCCATTGCAATTATATACCATAACACATTCAGTAAATAGCACCTTTCTTCAATTAAATATATGTATATGTGTGTGCCCACACGTGTGTGTATTTGAATATGTTTTGTTCTTGTTTAGGCATCTTCAGTCATTTTGACTCTTCATGACCCCTTTTTTTGTATATGGGTTCTTGGCAAAGATATTGGAATGGTTTGCCATGTCCTTCTCCAGTTCATTTTACGAATACGGGAACTGAAGCAAAAAGGATTAAGTAATTTGCCCAGAGTCACACAGCTAGTGAGAGTCTGAGGCTAAATTTGAACCAGGTCTTTCTGACTCTAGGTATAGCACTTATATCCACTGTATCTCCGAGTACCCTTTGAATGTATTTTGACTGTAGATTAAAAACATTTCATGTATGTATGATGTAAACATGTATGGAATTATCAATGTTGTAATGAGCTATTAATTGAGAAGAGAAAAAAATGATAGTGGAAGAGAAAACTTGGAGATGATACTATTTTGGGACAGACCACACAAACTAGAACAACTAAGAAATTGAAAAATTTAGTGACACTTAAAATATTGCCATAGGATTATATAGATTTGGCTTCTAGGGAAAAACACTTCAAGAAATGGTGAGGTATGGAAACAGGCTGGAAGGAAGGAAAGGGACATATAGAAATGATAGTGAAAACCAACCAGGAAAAAGAAAACTCATTTTTTTAAAAAACCTAAAAGATGGCATCAAATAGACCCTGAGGTGAAGCAGGATAAATCTAAAGAAAAAAAAATACAACACTTACATTTAAATCTGAACTAAACAGTGTAATTCTAATTTACTTACCTTAATAGAGTTTGCACTCTGAATTTCTTCACAATATAGTTAGATTTTATGATTTAAATAGCTAAGTAAACATATGATAATGCAAATAGCTGACTACAAAATAGGAATATAGAAATAGAAGTGAGAGGCCAGACTGTGATTGCAAGATTCTATTCAATTCTTTGTGCAAAACATTCTGCTAGGCACTGAAGACTCTATTTGGGACAGGTTTTGTCCCTTCGTTCAGGGAGTTTATAATCTGCTAGAGTTTACAGGCTACAGTTTAAAGAGAAAAGACACGCATTATTTTGGCAGCAAAATTATTGCTGCTTCTCTGGGAATGGGGGAATAATAAAGTAGGAAATAATTTCCAAACCTTCAGTTGGTTGAATGATAACTTTTTCATGGTGACTGAGGAAGTAATTGTACTAGAAGAAGCTGCTTGAATTAAAGTCTTCTTAATATGTCAGTCTCTGGTAAGGAGCTTTTTTTCCTTTCAGTGACATATGGATCATATGCTGATAACTTTTATATGCAGACATACTCGAGGATGGGCAGTGTCTCTACATCAAATGCACTGCTGTAAGGGAGCATTGTTGGTTGAGAACAAACTCTAAAACTTAAAAACATTTTTAAAAGGAATTAATCATGTTATTTGGCAGAGGATAGCCAGAAAAAAAGTGGGGCTTCATCTCAAGTCTCACATGTAGATAGTTTCTAAGAAGAGTAGTTTCCAGATGTTGCTTGAGTATACACCAGCAGGTAAGTATAAACGTTTTTGGTGGATCCAAAACAAGCCCTAGATGGGGTGCAAGCATTCCTTGTTGAGATTTCTGGCTCCCTTAGATGATCTCAGCATAAACCACATCTTTTATTCTGGGTTAGACAATATTAGCTACATAAAGCTAGGTTCAAAATATATTAATACATAATAAAGTATTTTTCCAATAGGAAAAAAAAAACACCAGGGAGCTGTGCCAAATTAGTTCCAATTTGATTCATAGGATCCTTGATTTACTGTTGAGTGTAAATTACTAGGGCAAAGTAAATTAATTACATTTATAGAGATATATGAAACCTTATCATTTTTATTTTTAGCTAGGAATTTTCATAATTTTGAAACAATTCTACTTCCCATTATATAAATATATTCATCGGAACTTATTGCCTCAATGTGACAAGATTTCTAGTCTTGAAAGTTTATGCCAAAAGTTTAAAAAGTGACTAAATTAGGGTTGGGGTTGCTGAATGTTACATAGTCTGATGAAAATACACAATAATTTTGCTACAAAAAACTTAGTTTCACTAGTTAAAACAAAACAAATCTCTTTTCAAAAAATCCATTTTCAATCTTTATATTTTTTGTCCATAACACTATTTTTTCTTCATAACTATGATCAACAACATTTTTGAAAAACTGGTCTTTATAGTGTACTTTTCATTTATACCTTATAACTCGAAGAAGCCCAAGTCACAGTTTATAAGAGTCAACAGTATCTCTATCTTTCAGGTCTCTCAGAATCCTGTTGCTTGTTTTCTGAAGATTAATTTGGCTGTTTAATTATAATAGCTTGGTTTTGGCATTTTTTCTGTATTGAACATGTATTATCATGCAAAATGTGCTTCTATACTGGTCATTGTTGTAAGAGAATACTCATAAAATCAAAACTCCAAAATAAAACTATAAATAAACTAATGTAAAAGATAGTACACTTTGATCTACATTTTGTTCCAAGAGTTCTTTCTCTGGAGGTGGATAGCATTCTTTGTCATATGTCCTTCAGAATTGTCCTGGATGATTTATTGCTGACAGTAGCTAAGTTGTTCACAGTTGAACATTATACAATATTACTGTTACTGTGTATAATGCCTTCCCAATCCTGCTTATTTCACTCTGCATCAACTCATGTAGATTTTTCCAGCATTATCTGAAATCATCCTACTTGTCATTTCTTATAGCACAATAGTATTCCATCACCGACATATATTACAATTTTTTAGCCATTTTCCAATTGATGGACATCCTCTCAATTTCAAATTCTTTGTCATTGTTAAAAGAGCTACTATAAATATTTTTGTAAAAGTAGATCCTTTCCCCATTTTTATAATCTCTATGGTAGGCACAGTTTTTTAGTCCTTTGGGTGTAGTTCCAAATTGCCCTCTAGGAAGGTTCACAACACCAACAATGTATTAGTATCCAAATTTGGCCACATCCCCTCTAATACTGATCATTTTACTTTATTGTTATGTTGGCCAATTTGATAGGTGTGAGATGGTACCTCAGAGGTGCTTAATTTTCATTTCTCTAATTAAGAGTAATTTAGAACATTTTTTCATATGATTATTGATAGCTTTGAATCCTTTTTTTATTTTGTATTTTTTAGAAAAAAATTTTCCAGGGTTACATATTCATGTTCTTACTCTCTCCCCACCAAACTCCCACCTCCTCAGTAGCCAACGTGCATTTCCAATTGTTTCTTCATGTGTCATCGATCAAAATCTATTTGCATATTATTGATAGTTGTACTAGGGTGGTCATTTAGAGTTTACTTCCCAAATCATGTCCACATCAACCCATGTGTTCAAGCAGTTGTTTTTCTTTTGTTTCCACTCTGTAGTTCTTCCTCTGAATGTGGATAGCTTTCATGTTCACAAATCCCTCAGAATTGTCCTGGGTAATTGCATTGCTACTAGTACAGATGTCCATTACATTCGATTTTACCTCAGTGTATCAGTCTCTGTGTACAATATTCTCCTGGTTCTGCTCCTTTCACTCTACATCAATTCCTGGAGGTCATTCTAGTTCACATGGAATTCCTCCAGTTTATTATTCCTTTGAGTACAATAGTATTCCATCACCAACAGATACCACAATTTGTTCAGCCATTCCCCAATTGACGGAAATACCCTCATTTTCTAGTTTTTTTGCTACCACAAAGAGCACGGCTATAAATATTTTTGAACATGTTTTTTTCCCTATGATCTCTTTGGGGTACAATCCCAGCAATGGTATGGCTGGATCAAAGGGCAGGTAATCTTTTAGAGCTCTTTGGGCATAGTTCCAAATTGCCATCCAGAATGGTTGAACCAATTCACAACTCGACCAGCAGTGCATTAATGTTCCAATTTTGCAACATCCCCTCCAACATTCATTACTCTCCCCTGCTGTCTTTTTAGCCAATCTGCTGGGTTTGAGGTAATACCTCAGAGTTGTTTTGATTTGCATTTCTCTAAATATTACAGATTTAGAACACTTTCTCATGTGTTTATTGATAGTTTTGATTTCTTTATCTGAAAATTGACAATTCATGTCCCTTGCCCATTTATCAATCGGGGAATGGCTTGATTTTTTGTACAATTGATTTAGCTCCTTGTATAGTTGAGTAATTAGACCTTTGTCAGTGTTTTTTGTTATAAAGATTTTTTCTCAGTTTGTTGTTTCCCTTCTGATTTTGGTTGTATTGTTTTTGTTTGTACAAAACATTTTTAATTTAATGTAATTTAAACTATTAATTTTACATTTTGCAATTTTTTCTAACTCTTGCTTGGTTTTTAAATCTTTCCTTTCCCAGAGATCTGACAAGTATACTATATTCTATGTTCACCTAATTTTCTTTTGGATTCCTTCTTTATATTCAAGTCATTCATCCATTCTGAATTTATCTTGGGTTAGGGTGTGAGATATTGATCTAAACCTAATCTCTCCCATATTGTTTTCAAATTTTCCCTAGCTGTTTTTGTCAAATAGTGGATTTTTGTCCAAAAAGTTGGGCTCTTTGGGTTTATCATAGACTGTCTTGCTGACATCACTTATCCCAAGTCTATTCCACTGATTCTCCCTTCTGTATCTTAGCCAGTACCATATTGGTTTGATGACCACTGCTTTATAGTATAATTTAATATCTGGTACTGCTAGGCCACCTTCCTTCAGGTTGTTTTTTTTTATTATTATTATCTCCCTTGATATTCTTGATCTTTTGTTCTTCCAAATGAACTTTGTTGTATTTTTTTCTAATTCTGTAAAAAAGTTTCTTGGTAGTTTGATAGGTATGGCACTAAATAAGTAAATTAATTTTTGTAGAATTGTCATTTTTATTATGTTAGCTTGTCCTACCCATGAGCAATGATTTTTTTCCAATTGTTTAGATCTAGTTTTAATTGTTTGGAAAGTGTTTTGTATATGTGTTCATATAATTACTGGGTTTGTTTTGGTAGATAGATTCCTAAGTATTTTATATTGTCTAGGGCAGTGATGAGCAAACTTTTTAAAGAGGGGGCCAAAGGAAAGGAAATGCTCATCTGTCAGTCTGTTTCTAAGACAACTCTTTCAAAGTTTCATTGTATTGTATTCTACTCATTGCATTCGTCAGATTAGGAATAATGTCTGCCAGCCACATAGAACATTTCAGGGGGCCACATCTGGTCTGTGGGCCATAGTTTGCCTATCACTGGTCTAGGGCAATTTTAAATAGTGTTTTTCTTTCTAACTCTTGCTGCTATGATGTGTTAGAAATATATAGAAATGCTGATGATTTTTGTGCCTGTCACTTTGGTAAAGTTGTTCATTATTTTTACTAGCTTTTTAAATTGATTCTCTAGGATTTTTTAAGTAGACCATCATATCATCTGCAAAGAGTAATAGCTTAGTCTCCTCATTACCTATTTTAATACCTTCAATTTCTTTTTCTTCTCTAATTGCTAATGCTAGTGTTTCTAGTACAGTGTTAAATATTAGTGGTGATAATGGGCATCCTTGTTTCATGCCTGATCTTAGTGGGAAGACTTCTAATTTATCCCCATTGCATCTGATTTTTGTTGATGGTTTTAGATATATACTGTATATTATTTTTAGGAAAGGTCCGTCTATTGCTAGACATTCTATTGTTTTCAATATATTTTGTCAAAGGCTTTTTCAGTATCTATTGAGATAATCCTGTGATTTTTGTTGGTTTGTTTTTTATTATGGTTAATTATGTGGATGGTTTTCCTAATGTTGAACCATCCTTGAATTCCTGGTATAAATCCTACTTGATCATGATGGATAACCCTCATGATCACTTCTAAGAGTCTTTTTGCTAGTGTTCTGTTTAAGATTTTTTGCATCTATGGTCATTAGGAAGATTGGTCTGTAGTTTTCTTTCTCTGTTTTTTGTCTGCCTGGCTTTTGAATTAGTACCATATTAGTGTCATAAAAGTAATTTGGTAGGACTCCTTCTTTGCGTATTATGTCAAATAATTTGTATAGTATTGGGATTAGTTGTTCTTTGAATATTTTATAGAATTCAGTTGTGAATCCATCAGGCCCTGGTGATTTTTTCTTAGGGAGATTTTTAATGGCTTGTTTGATTTCTTTTTCTGATATTGGATTATGTAAGTATTCTATTTCTTCTACTAGGTAATTTATACTTTTGTAAGTATTCATCCATATAACCCAGATTGTTACATTTATTGCCATATAGTTGGGCAAAATAGTTTTAATGATTGCCTTGATTTCCTCTTCATTAGAGGTGAGGTCTCTCTTCATCTTTGATATTATTAATTTGGTTTTCTTCTTTCCTTTTTTTATTAGATTTACCAGTACTTTGTCTACTTTATCTGTTTTTTCCCAAAATGCCAGCTTCTAGTCTTATTTATTTATTCAATAGTTCTTTTACTTTCAATTTTATTAATTTCTCCCTTGATTTTTAGTATTTCTAATTTAGTTTTCATCTGGGGATTTTTAATTTGTTCGCTTTCTAGTTTTTTAAGTTGCATGCCCAATTCATTAACCACTGCCCTCCCTAATTTGTTAATACATGCACTCAGTGATATAAATTTTCCCTTTAGAACTGCTTTGGCTGCATCTCATAAGTTTTGGTAAGAAGTCTCATCATTGTCATTATCTTCAATGAAATTATTAATTGTTTCTATGATTTGTTCTTTCACTAAATTATTTTGGAGAATCATATTATTTAATTTCCAATTAATTTTTTGTTTGCCTCTCCATGTATCCTTGCTAATAACTTTTATTGCATTATGATCTGATAAGATTGCATTTATTATTTCTGCTTTTTTTACATTAGTTTGCCATGTTTCTATGCCCTAGTAAGTGGTTAATCTTTGTGAATGTTCCATGTGATGCTGAAAAGAAGGTGTGTTCTTTTTTGTCTCTATTTTTCTTCATATATCTATTAACTCTAATTTTTCTAGGATTTCATTTACCTCTCTTATCTCTTTCTTATTTATTTTTTGGTATGATTTATCTAGATCTGATGGAGGAATATTTAAATCTCTGGGTATTCCCAGACAGTTTGATTCTCTCTGGGAGAGATTCTCTCTCCTTGACCTGCCCTTTCTTTTTTCACTATTTACTTCTATACCAGTGTTTTATTTTTAACCAGTTCCCCAGATACCCTCCCTCAATGCACTTCCCTTTCTCTCCTCTCCCTTCTTATGGCCCTCTGAAGACTTCTTATCTGTCCAATTGATGGGATTAAACCTGGATTAGTCTGTATTGCTTAATGTGCCCTGAGCCTAAATCCTCCAGAGGGGAAAAAAAGGGGGTAGGGGACAAGATAGAGTGTTTTCACTGAACTGTCCAGCAGTAGGGTCCCCCTGCTCTGTCCTGCTGTTAGACCTGGTTTTCTTTCTTCTTGGAGTGCTCTGTTCTCTATCTTGGTGTGGTAAAGCCAATAGGTCCGAAGTTTTGCTCCATCTGAGCCACCACCTTCTGAGTGCTTTTTCTGTGTTTCTCTGGCTTTCTCCTCTAGCCATATCCCTGGTACCTGTTCTCAACTCCCTGAGTCTGACCCAAGCAAGGCCCTCTCTCCAGCCCAGTGTGTCTGCCCACCCAGAGATTTCAGGGGCCACTGGAAACTCAGCATGGGGGAAGGGTCCTGGGATTCCCCTTCTATATCCTCAGACCCAACAATTCAAAAGTTCAAGCCTTTTTCTTGGCCTACCTTTTGAGCTGTCCAGCAGTTGGATCCCCCTGCTCTGTCCTGTTGTTAGATTTGGTCCTCTTCTCGAAGTGCATTGTTTTCTATCTGGGTATAGGAAAGGGTGTGGAGCTTTTAAGATTTGCTCATCTAAATTGCCATCTTCCCAGAATCCATAGCTTTGGATTCTTTACCTGAAAATTACTTATTCATATCCTATGACCATTTGTTAATTGGGGAATGGCTTTTATTCTTATAAGTTTATTTGTTTCTCTATAAATATGAGAGATTAGACCTTTGTCAGAGAAATTTGTTGTAAAATTGTTTTCACAATTTTTTCTCTTTTCAATTTGGTTACATTGGCTTTATCTGTACAAAAGCTTTTTAGTTTAATATAGTCAAAATTCTCTGTATCTCTTGTTTGACCATAATTCTTCCCCTCTCCATAGATCTTGTGTATTATTTTTGATAACACTTTTATTTGAACTACATTGAACTATGTTCTCAGTGTAACGTGAATGATCCTCAATGTGCTTGACTTCTATATACTATTTGTAATATTCAATATCAATGCAGTATACTCTTTCAATAAATCAATCAATAATACACATTAAGGGCTATTATGTGCCAGGTACTAGAGTTAAATATAAAGAATAAAGCAATACCAATCCACGAATTTTACCTTTTAATTTTTAATGAGGGAACCAATAGGTGCTTGTATATATGTATGTATATATATATATATATATACATATATATATATATTTAAGAGATAGAAAATGAAATTCCATGCAAAATAAATCTAGACAACATAAAATATTTGGGAATATACCTACCAAAACAAACCCAGCAAGTATAGGAGCACATTAACAAAGCACTCTTCACAAATAAAGTCAGATTTAAACAATGGGAAAAATATTAATTGCTCATTGATAGGCTGAGTCAATATAGTGAAATGACAATCCTACCTAAATTAATTTACCCTTTCGTTGCCACACTAGTCAAACTATCCACAAATTATTTCATGGAAATAGAAAAAATAACAAAGTTCATCTGGAAGAGTAAAAGACCAAGAATCTTAAGAGAATTAATGGGAAAAAATGAAGGATAGAAGCATGATTATAACAGATAACAAACTATACTATAAAACAGTATTCATTTAAATAAATTTGGTAGTGGCTAAGAAATAGAGTGGTGAATCAATGGAATAAATTAGGAAACAACCAATGGCAGTTAATGTCCATGGCAACTTAGAGTTGAATAAACTCAAAGATCCAAATTTTTTTTGGAAAAAGAACTATTTGACAAAAACTGCTGGGAAAAAAATACTAGGAAAAACCCAGGGAACTGAAAAAGATATCAAAGACTAGACACAAAACAATATCTCACACCATACACCAGGATAAAGTCAAAATGGATACTTGATCCAGAAATAAAAGGTAACACCATAAACAAATTATGAAAACAAGGAAATGTTTACCTATTGGACCAATACATATGGGAAGAATTTATGATCAATCAAGACATAGAGATTATTATGAAAAATGAAATAGATAATTTTAATTGTATTAAATTTATTTTTTGTACCAAAATAACAATGAAACTAAGATTAGAAGACAACAAATTTTGCAGAAAATTATAGAAATTATCTTTGACAGAAGCCTTATTTTTTGAATAACATAGAACTGAGTCAAATTTATAAGAATAAAAGGCATTTCCTAACTGAAAATGGCCAAAGGATATGAACAGGCAATTCTCAGATGAAATTAAAGCTATCTGTAGTCTTATTAAAAATGCTCCAACTCACTATTAATTAGAGAAATGCAAATTAAAACAGCTTTCAGATGCCATTTTATACATATCAGATTGGCTTACATTACCAAAAAGGAAATTGATAAAAGTTGGAGAAGATTTGATAAAATTAAAACATATCCTTAGTAGTTTGATATACCAGGCATTGAATAAGTAAATTCATTGAAGTGGAGTTGTCATTTTTATTATGTATGGTTTGACCTACCCATGAGCAATTAATAGTTCTCTAATTGTTTAAGTGAATTTTTGTGTAAGAAATATTTTATGATTGTGTTCACATAATTCTTGCATGTGAGTTTGATTGTGGATTCCTAAGCATTTTATATTTTCATTTATTTTAAATGGATTTTTATTTCTATGTATTATGGCTATATTTTTAATATATAGAAATACTGATAATGTGTGTAGGTTTATTTTATATCCTGAAACTTTGTTAAGTTGTTAATTGCTTTGACTTTTTTTAGTTGACTGTAGAATTCTCTAACATTTTATTATCAGCAAAAAAAGGACTAGTTGTGTTTTTTCATCCCTTATGTTTATTCCTTTAATTTCCTTTTCTTATATCACTGCAATAAGACTTCTAGTACAACAAGTAATAATGACAAAATATCTTTTATTCATCCTTGATCTAATTAGTGACTTTTCTTCTAATCTACAATTTTTGAATTCTGGTTTCTAAACTAATCTGATGCCCACATCTCTTGTAAGAATAAATTTATCCTATTTACATTCATAGTTATGATAGCTACATGTGTATTTCCTTGTATCCTATTCTTTTCTATTTCTTCTTTTCCTTTTTTATCCTGTCTGCTCTTCCAAATTCTGTTTAGGTTTCTATCATTGTTTCCTTTAATTGATCATTCTTTTTTCCATGTCACTTCTTTGGCTTTACACCTTCCCTTCCTACCTCCCTGTCGACAACATAAATTTCTAGACCCAACTGTGTGTGTGTGTGTGTGTGTGTGTGTGTGTGTGTGTGTGTGTACACTTTCCTATTTGACTTGGTTCAAATGAGAGTATTTCAAGCATTTCCTACTCCTTTCAATTTCTTCTCAATTATAAAAAATTGTCCTTGTGTGCCTCTCTTACATGAGATAATTTCCCCCATTCTTTTTCCACACCATTTTTGCATCCTTCTTTCCCACCTTTTAATTTTTTGTTATCATTACAACATAGTAGACCCCTCTCCATGCCCTCTAAGGAGATTTCTTCTAATTTCTCTAATGATAAAGTTCTTGGGGCTTACATATATTACCTTCACATATATGACTACAGTCAGTTTGTCTTTATAAGTTCCTTGTGATTTTTCATTCATGTTTACCTTTCTTTGATTCTCTTGTGTCTTGTGTTTGCATGGTAATTATTCTATTCTCCTTTGTTCATTTCATAAGGAATGATTGAAAGTTCTATATTTTATTTAATATCCTTTTCTTCTCCATAGGATTATACTCAGTTTTTGATAGGTAGGTTCTTCTTGGTTGTAAATGTAGATGCTTTTACTTTTGGAATAATGTACTCTAACATCCTTTTTTAAATTATAGTAGCTACTGATTATTGGGTGATTCTGATTGTGGCTCCAAAGTATTTGGATTATTTCTCTGTGCCTTCTTGCAGAATTTTCTCCTGGTTCTGAGAACTCTGGAATTTGACTAGTAATATTCTTGGGAGTTTTCATGTTAAGATGTCTCTCAGTAATTAATTGGTGGATTCATTAAATTTCTACTTGTTTTCTGGTTGTGTGATATCTGGACACTTTTCCTTTATGATTTCTTGAAATATAATATCTACTTTTTTATAATGGCTTGTAGGTAGTCTGATAATTCTTAAATTGTACATTCTCAATGAATTAAGTTTATTTTTCTCATTAGATATTTCACATTTTTTTATTTTATTACTTATTATTTTGTTACATATTGATGTATCATGAAGTCATCAATTTCTACATGAATAATTATAATTTTAAGTAGTCATTTTATTCAGTGAAGTTTTGCTATTCATTTTTTGTAATTTTCTTGCATTGTTCTCATTTTTCCTAATTTTTCCTCCATTGCTCTTACTTGATTTTAAAAATAACTTTTTATCCTTTAAAAATATCTTTAGACCTCCTAGGAATTCTTGTTTTCAGCTTCCTTGTCACTAGAGAAGTTTTTTTGATTTTTTTTTTGCTCATATTCCAGGCTATTTCTTGAGTCTCCATATTATTTTAGGTTTGGGATCTGTTCATTTTAGGTAGATGATTGGCCTGAGTTGCTAGTGCTTAATCTGGTGGATCATAGGTGCTTTATGTTTTAAAGGGTTTTTTTTGTTAAATATTTCCCAAATTCATTTAAAAATTTTTAGCATTATTTTCCTTTTAAATTGAGTCCCAAATTCTTTCCTTCTCTTCTTCCCATTTTCCCCCATGCACTGAGAAGGCAAGCAAAATAATATCAATTATACATGTAAAATAATAGAAAACAATTCCTTGTTAGCCATATTATAAGAAAGCAACAACCAAAAACAAAGTTAGAAAGTCATACTTCAATTTTCAATAAGAGTTCATCAGTATTCTTTCTGGAGGAGGATAACATTTTTTCAACGTGAGTCCTTTGGAATTGTCTTGGATGATTGTTTTGATCACAGTAACTAAGTCTTTAACAGGTGATCATCCTTACAATTTTGCTGATACAATGTTTCTCTTGATCTTCACTTTCCTTTGCATAACTTCATAAAGGTATTACCATATTTTTCTAAAACCACTCACTTCCTAAAGCACATTAATATTCCATTATAGTCATATGCTGTAATTTGCTCAGCCATTCCCAAATGGATGAACATCCCTTCATTTTCTAATTCTTTGCCACCCCAAAAAGCGTTGCTATAAATATTTTTTGTACATATAGGTCCTTTTCCTTTTATCTCTATGGAATTTAGAATTAGTAGAACCTCAGATATTCTTCAGTCAAAGGGTATGCACAGTTTTATTGTTCTTTGGGTATAGATTAGTTCCAAGTTGTTTTCCAGAATGACTGTATTAGTCCTATGACTTTTTCCTGTCCATTTACTGCATGGTAAGGAAAAGTCTTTTAATTGATTGCTAAGGTAGCACTGACTGCTCATACAATCCAAAAAACTTTCTCTTCCCCGGTGGCAAAGGAGGGAATAATTGGTATAAGCTTTCAAATGGGGAAAGAACTAAGAGTGACAGACATGGGACAAGACAGTTTCTTGCTACCTACTACTGGTTGCCTTATATCCCAACCTTGTTGCCCTGTGGCTGTGAATAGTTAGAACTGCGTCTCTCTCTCTCTTTGTTGGAGATGTTCTTTCCTGATATTAAATGAATAAATGTTGGAGATAGAAAGACCAAATGACATCATTATGAAAATAGAAAGGTCAGAAAAACCATCCAAAAGAAATGCAACTAAAGACCATTTTGGAGCCAATGGATAACCAAGGCTTCAGCCCTGAGAACTTTGATTCAGCTGATCAGTGATTTAACCCAACCTCCAAAACAACATTTCTTATAAACAAAAGACATGCATGCCATTGGCTAAGTCATACACTAAAATTAAGTAGGTGGGGGAAAAGTTGATAGTTACTATTTAAAATTTGTTTGAACTCTCAACAGGGACCAAGATTAGAAAGTTGATTAGAAAGTTGCTGATGGGGGCCTAAAATTCATGAGGCATCTTGGAGATAATTGTAATTTGTCTATATAGATATTATACTTGAAGGCACTGGAATTGATGAGATAACTCTAAAGGAGAAAGTATAAGGGGAAAGAAGAGGAAAGACCCATGTTAGAATTCTGGTTTGCTAGAAATTCAAAAGAGGGCTCTATATCTTACCTGCTTTGCCCATATTTCCTCTTAACACTTCTACTTTTGTTAAGGGTGGCATAATTTTCTAGTTATTTAGATTGACAATTTTGGAGTAATCCTTACTTTTATATTTATATTCCTCCCTACTCCTATAACATTCAATTAGTTTTCAAATCTCATTATTTCTTGCTCCTTAAAATCTCTTGTATCTGAGGTTTACTCACACTGCACTCTAGTTCATGAAGTATCACCTTTCTCCTAGGGCTTACTGCAATAATCTTCTGATTGGATTCCTTTTTTTTTAATTTATTTTTTATTATTTATTTTTTTAAACCCTTAACTTCTGTGTATTGGCTCTTAGGTGGAAGAGTGGTAAGGGTAGGCAATGGGGGTCAAGTGACTTGCCCAGAGTCACACAGCTGGGAAGTGTCTGAGGCTGGATTTGAACCCAGGAACCTCCTGTCTCTAGGCCTGACTCTCAATCCACTGAGCTACCCAACTGCCCCTTGGATTCCTTTTTGATGTCACCATATCCAATTTCTCCCTCCTCTGTCTCATGGTTCATAAAGGTGGCAATCAAATACACATTATTAAAGTACAAGACTGACATGTTACTCCTTTGCTCAATAAACTCCATGACCCCCCACTACTATATGTATAAAGAAAAATTCCTCTACTTGCACTTTCTACTCTAGTCTTCCACTCATTTGCCAAAATAAATTTCCTAAAGTCCATGCCTGGCAATGTTGACCTCATACTCAATAAACCTTTGTCTCTTTATTTTTTTTTGAAAGTCCAAGTTCAAAGAAAAAAATCAATTTGATATTCTAAGATTTTCAACTACGTGCGGCCCTCTCTGTACCCCTAAACATGTATACATCTTTCTAGTTTTTTTTTAAAAATCCTACATTTATCCATATACTTTTTTTTTTTATCAAAAAACTTTTTTTTCTTGTTTACACCTGGTTTATTCTTTGACTTAATTGATTAACTTAATGCAGAGTCCAGGTAAGCTTCATCATAAATAAATGAGGAAACTGAGTCCAGGAAAAAAAAGACTTTCTTTTTACCCCCAAAGGACACATAGTGTCACTCAAGCCTAGAGTTTAGGTCTTTTGGCTCTCATTGAGTACTCTGTATAGTATGCTATTAGATTAAGCCACCCAGCAAAAACCTTTCTTGGGCCAAGAAAAGATGGATAATTAGATGCTGATGTCTTTGATGAGCATGAGGATGATGAGGATGTTGACGATGATGTTGTTAATGATGTCTTTACTGATAATGTTGATGATGATATGGGTGTTGTTGATGATGATGTTGTTATTGATAATGTTGGTGATGATGAGGATGTTTTAGTTGATGTTGATGAACTTGATGATGTTGAGGATGATGTGGATGATGTGGATGATGATATTATTGTTGATGTTACTGATGATGTTTTTGTTAATGATGATGCTGATGATGCTGTTGTGTTGTTGATATTAATGATAACATTGTTGACAATGTCATTGTTGATGATCTTGATGATAATGTGGATGATGTTGTTGATGATGCTGGCCTCCTTACATTATACAAACAATGTAACTCTAGGAAGTTTTTTTAAATTTATTTTTATTTGTATTGTTACCATGTCAGATAGACAAATGGCTGAACAATAACAATGATTATGCATAAATAAATATTATGCATATGCATAATCATTGTTGTTGTTCATATATATATATAGTTATCTTTTGGTATATATCTGTTTCTTTGTTGCCTCTCCTTTTACTTGTTAGCTCCTTGAAGGTAAGGATTATATTCTACATTTCTCTATATCCCTAGTGTTTAGCATGGTGTCTGGCATATAGTAGGTGCTTAATAAATGTTCATTGATTAAAATATGGCTCCAATAAGTCCTTTAATAAATGATTAAATTGATAAATGAATGGATAGACTAAAAAGCATTTATTTAGCACTAACTATGTGACAATTAGGTCATCTTGTTGGTTCAGCGGATATAGTGGCAGGTCTGAAGTCAGGAAGGCTCAACTTCATGAGTTTTGGTCTAAAAGTTTAAGTGTTCCTGGGAAAGTCTTTTAACCATTTTTTCTTAGTTTCTCATCTGGAAAATGAGCTGGAGAAGGAAATGACAATCTATTTCAGTACCTTTGGTAAGAAAACTCCTAAAATGGGTTGTGAAGAATAAGGCATGACTGAAAATGACAACAAATTAATCAACAAGTATGAACTATTGTGTTCTAAACATGGGATAATAGGGGGAAAGTGAAATGTTATTCTGACAAGCAAATAGCCAATTGATTATTTTATGCTAATATGATATAAGAATTAACATCCTACCTTTGATAATTACTACGTAAGTCACCTTTGGTAAATCATATAACTTTCTTGGATTTCATTTTAGGAATATAAAACACAAGGCATTAGAAAAACTGCCTCTGAGACAATTTTCAGTGTTAAATCTATGATCTAATGATTTTGTAATAATTGCTTTTAAGGTCAGATGAGCCAAAAAGTTTGCATCTTTTTTAGATTCTTCATAGAAAGAAAGCAGTTTTAGTGTGCATACATGTAAAACTACAGTGTACTATGTCACACTTACGGCTGAAAATTCAATTCAACAGGTGTCATATGGAAGACTTTTTGAAGAGAACCAAAAAAAACATTGTGAAGAGAAATGAGTAATAATCACAAGTCAGTGGTTTCATAACTCCAATTAGAATAAATTTCCTGATCTGTAAAATGAGCTGGAAAAGGAAATGGCAAATCACTCCAGGATCTTTGCCATGAAAACCCCAAATGGGGTCATGAAGAGTCAGACATAACAGAAATAACTGAATGAAAATGTGGCCATCATTTTGCTAAGTACTGAGGATACAAATAGAAGAGCAAAAGGTATTTCAAGGAACTTATATTTAACAGGAGGAGACAATAGATAAAGGAAAGTCATTTCTAATACCAAAGATCAGTTTGAAGACTTGAAGAAATAGTAAGTGGAATCATAGGAGAGTACATTGACATACTCTTTTCAGTATGACAATAATTTATTATGATTCTAAAACTGAAATGTAAGAAAAGACAACATGAGTAAAAATGAGTCAGCAAAGTAGCTGGCAAAGAGATGACTGGCTGGTAAAGTGAAATATAACTGAATTTGGCATGGCTTGAAATTTGGGGCCATTTGACACAATCGCTAATCAATTAGCTTATATGAATGAACGAATGAATGAATATCATCTGCGATATCATGTCTCACCAGGAAACATAAGCTTCTTAAGAATAAAGACTTTTACTTCCATATCTCTATTTCCAGTGTCCAGCATGATTTATTATTATTGATTGATTACATAATATTAACTCAAAAGTCAAAACAAATATCAAACACAACTCCTATTCTAATACAGAAATATCCTACTAACTAATAAATGCAAACAATTTTGGAAAATACATTGTAACACAACATTGCATAAGTTTTTACATCAAAATTACAATAAAACATTAAACGCACTTATGCAAATTACATTTAAATGTTTGCAACCCAATTAGTATCAAATTATTTGCACATTTACACATATATACATATGATACATACACACAATGTGTACACTATATACATGTGTGATATACACATATACATACATGTGCACATGATATATACATATCAAATATACATGTGTACACCCTTTACATATATATAATACTTACACCATAATACAATTTACAATATACACATACTATTTACTTATTTATACATCTATTTACACTATTTTGTGATATGTGATCCTGTAGTATGTCATATATTTTTCATGTAATGTAATTTTGTTATGTTTGTTGTTTTTGCACTTTAATGTACATTACCTTATCTTATCCTCTAATCTAATCTAATACTATTCCTAAACTATTCTAAACTATCCCTATGGTATTAGTATATTAGTCTCACTATATTTAACTAAATAACTAGCTAATCTTTGTTAGTAACTAACTCTCCTTTGTTAGTACTTATTTATCCTTTGGCTAAGTCTAATTTTGTTAGTATACATTGTTTTATTCCATGAGGAACACGATGTATCCTAATATGTTTGTGTTGTATGTATCTGATTTGTTATGTTGTTTCTTTATTAAATTGTGTTACAACATGTTACTGTTGGATGTATGATACCTACCAAAACTTCAGATCTCCTTCATCTCCTTTCTCCTTATGATGTACTATTCCTCAAGGAAATCTTCTCTTCTCTTTTCTTCTTTTTTCTTTTTCTTTTCTTTTTCTCTTTTTCATTAAATTTAATGTAGTGTATGGTTCCTTTTATCAATATGTAATTTCCTTCCTTACCTCTTTTAATTAGGATCAATTTTCATTTTGTTTTGTCTGAAATCATAATTGCCACATACTATTATAACTTTAGCTGAAGCATAGTAGATTTCCCTCTAGCTATTTATCTTTACCTTTAATCTGTGTGAGTATTCCTGCGTTAAATGAATTTCTTGTAGACAGTTTATTTTTGGGATTCTAGCTTTTAATCCATTTTGCTATCCTCTTCTGGTCTATAGGTGAATTCATCCCATTCACATTCAGGGGTATGATTACTAAGTCTGTGTTTCCTTCCATCTTATTTTCTCCTGTTTGTCCTTCTCTTTTCCTCCTTTCAACCTTTCCTTGTTCACAAATGTTTTCGCTTCTATTTACCTACTTCCTCAAGGTCTCTCTACCTTTTCTTTCCTTGCTATTTTTGTTTCTCCTTCCTTTCTTACTTCCCTATTTATAAGATAGATTTCTATGCCTGAATATGGATGCATTCCTATTTTGAGCCAATTCCAGTAAGAGTAAGGTTCAAGCATTGCCTGCCATCTCCCCCATCTTCCCTTCAACTGCATTATTTCTTATGTCTCCTCATGTGAAATAATTTACTCTCAATCTTTTCTTCTTTTCTCTTTTTCCAGTTTCTCTGTCTTTCTCTCTGTCTCTCTGTCTCTCTGTCTCTGTCTCTCTGTCTCTCTGTCTCTCTCTCTCTCTCTCTCTCTCTCTCTCTCTCTCTCTCTCTCTCTCCCCCCCCCCATTCTTGTTCATTGACTTAATAGTGACAAAGTTTTGAGAATCTTCAGTTCCTTGAGTAGCCTAAGTACTTCAGGTATCTGAGATACTTCAAGTACCATAAATATCTTAAGCATCTTAGTCATTGTCTTCTTAGTAGTAATATAATCAGTTTAAACCTATTGTTTCCTTCAATTACGTTAAAGTATCTTAAATATATCTTTTATTACCTCTTATACTTTAAATCTCAAGTGTTCTAGTTACCACTTTCCCAGGCAAGGATTGTAATCAGTTTAATATGTTGTTTCCCTCGATTATTTTAAATATATTAAGTACTTTAGATAATTTTGGTATTATAGAAATCTTAATTATCCTACTAACCACTTTCCTGTGCAGGCATGTGATTAGTTTCTCCCCACTGATTCCTTTGAATATTTTTTCTATTTATCTTTTTATGCTTCTTTTGAATGTCAAATTTGATCATCATATTTTCTTTTTAATGCTTATAATTTCATCACGAATGTCTGCAATTCCTCTATTTCATTAAATATTCATTTCTTTTCCTAGAGTATTATGCTCACTTTCACTTGGTGGGTGATAATTTCTTTCAATACTATGTCCAGTTTTGATCATTGTTTTAAAGCAATCAATAATTGCTTGATCCTTCCTGGATCTATTTTTCCAGGTAAGTTGTTGTTTTGGTTTTTTTCTGAGAGAAATTTCAAATTTTCTTCTACATTTTAATTTCTTTTATTGTTCTTGATTTCTCATGAAGTTGCTAGCTTCCATTTGTCCAACTCTATTTTTTTAGGGAATCATTTTCTTCTTTGAAGCTTTTTACTTATTTAGGGAGTTATTTTTCTTTTTGAGGTAGTGTATTTCTTTTTAAGGGAACAGTTTTCTTTCATAAGCTTTTGTTCTAACATTTTCTTTTCTAACTTTTCTTCTAAATTTCTTATTATTTCTTGTTCTTTTTTAGTTCTTCCAGGAATTCATTTGGGGCTTGACATCCTTTCACAGTTTCCTTTGAGGTCTCACACATTTTCAATTTTGTATTGCTGTCCTTTTCTGAGCTTGCACTTTAGTCATCTCTTGTTGAAATCTTTTTTTTTTTCTATCATCAGGCTTTTTCTCTGTATTTTGCTTATTTTGAGATTATTTCCACCTTCATTTTGTTCATATGTTGAAGCTTAGTTCTGTTCCTGGAATAGCAGGAGTACTGACCCACACCTGTACTATGCCTGTAATTAGCTCACCTGACTAGGTCTATGATTGTCCACTCTGAAAAGGCAACCTGATTGGTCTGCTCTGTGGAGGTTTGCAGCTGTTCAATTCAGCTGATTCAAATAGGGTTCTGTTCAGACCCATTAAGGCTAGGCTTTTATTAGACTGAGTTACTCCCACTGCTGCACATTCTGTATTGGGTTGGTTTCTAGTCTTCTCCTGCTGAGCCTGGACTGAGACAGCTGAGCTCTTTCCACTGCCACTTGCAAGCTGTATTGCTTCCAAGTTCTAATGAAGTTTTTCAGTACTTTCTCTTCATATCCTAGTGAGATGAATCCTTCTTCCTGTCTCTCCATGTTGTTCTGGCCACAGGACTGCTTCATCCCTGCTTCTGTTGGTTCTACCACTCCATTAACTGTTTTGAGGCATTTCTGCTCTATGGTTATTTTGAGGGTGGTTAATAGGCTTTAATTATTTCTTATTTTACCATTTTGGCTTATCTCTTTTGTATTTTCCAGTTCAGTTGCAGTAGACTGTGGACTCCACCCCTGGCTGCGTATTTGGCTACTATATTTATTATCTAAATTAATTTCCACTTTGAAAAATCTTCCATCTCATCCATTAGTGCTTCAACTTGGGGATATGGAGAAATTTTATCCTTTACATGCTATATATTAACAAAGCCCTTTACTAACTCTTAGGTCATTGTTGGTGTTATAATTTTTACTCCTCATTTTTTCTGTTCAGGATTTATAGAAGTAATAAAAATTCTTTGTGACATGTTGTATGCTTAGGTTTAGCTAAGGGGTGAGAGGACTCATTACTCTTTCCAAACTATTTCTTTATTACACTTTCCATAGAAGTTGTCTCAAACTTTCCTTTCTCTAAGTCTTCTACACCATCTCTCTCATTATTTTTTCAACAGAAGACCCAATATGATAGTTTGCCAAAAACAATAGACTATGAGATGCATCTTTTCTTCTCCATCACATATGTAAAATCTTTAATACCATTGCCAATTCTCCACTTCTACTTCAGTCTCTGATGAAGACAGAACAAACTACACTATTTAGAACTTTGGTAACATCGCTTCCTATCTCCTCTGGATGTGTCATCATTGGAGTCATCTTTTCTTTCTCTGGTCTTCAAACTCATTTTATATATTGAACTATTCACCCATTTCTTCAAATAGAATGGTCCTTTCAAACTCCTCCATCACTATTATGTTGAAAAAAATGAAATTGGTTGCTACTATATTCTCTGACTACCATCCTGCATTGCTCCTCTTTTTCTCTCAACTGAACTCTGGAGGGGAAATCATCTACTTTCATTATCTTTATTTCCTCTCCTCTCCTCTCACTCACTTCTCAGTACTTGTTAATGTGGATTTCAAATTAACTACACAATTGAAATGGTTCTCTTCAAAAGAAAAATAGACATCTCAGTTTCAAAATCTTGTTGGCTTTTTTTCATTCTCATTCTTCTTCACATATGTACAACATTTCACACTGTGGACCACTTTCTCCTATAGATTATCTTTCATATCTTTTCAATCACATTTTCTTGAGCATCATCCATACCCTGTCCTCAATTTGTTGGAGTACCCCAAGGCTCTGCTTTGAGACTTTTCTTTGTACATTCTTTCTCTTCATAACCTCATGAGACTTCAATTGTCTACTCTATGCATGAGTCACAAATCTATATCTTCAGTACTAAACTCTTTCCATTAAGCTCTAATCTTTCATATCACTGACTGCATATAGGATAAAATTGTATAGTACATAGACATCTCAAACCCAACTTGTTCAAAATAGAATTCATTACTTTTTGACTAGAACCACCCAGTCTTCTGAATCTGCCTATTTTTGTCAAAGGACACCACCTTCCTATTTTCACTCACACAGTTTTATAACCTTAGAATCATCCTCAATTCCTCACTAACCTTCTTACTCGCTAACTGATCAGTTATCAAATTTGTTATTTCAATCTTCATAATATTTCTTAGATACCTGTCTTCTCTCACTACTCTAATGTCCAACATCCTGGTTCAGAAACTTTTATTCCAGCCGGTATGTTCCAAGGGAAAATACAGTTTTTAAATCCTCTCTTCCTATGTATTTTTAAAATATGTGTACCTATGCATTGAGTGGTTTTTGAATAATCTTTAACTTGCTCTCTTTCCAAAAATGTATTTGCAGTAAATTTTTAAGTTCAATCTTCATTATTAATGCATTTTCTCCATTATTTTCCTAGATATCAACAATCATCAAAACAACATATCCAACCCTGGTTTATAATATTTATTGATTTCAAAGGTGTAAATGATCACACTGAAAATTGAACAATTGATTCCTGTGAGTTGGTTTCAGCATGAACTTTGTACATATATATGCATGAATTTATGCACTTATGTATGTTTTTATGTGTGCATTTATATTTATTTTAGTATGTTATTTCTTCACATAAAGCAGTCATTCTGCATATAATCTCAGGTACATTGACCCCAACTGGGGGGGTCTATGTCAAAGGGTAATAGAATGTGAACTTGGGGGATAAGAGTTGGACTAGTAAATTTGTATTCTTTGATTATAGATAGAGCATTTTAGGTATGATTCAACTGATAACAAGATGCTACTTGATCATGGGAGAGATTGAATTACACAGGCCATCTAGTAAAACATCTTCCTTTTAAAGATGAGAAAACTGAGTTCAAGCGAGGTAGTGACCTACCTAATATCACAATAAAGCAAGTGGCAAAGATGAGATTTGATCCCAGGGCCTTTAGAACTATAACACATTTGAGTAAAGGATATATTAGAGTGTGAAAATAGTAGTAAGATCACTTTTGAAGCTGTTTTAGGACTATGAGCAGATGTTCAACAAACTTTTAGTAATGAGAAATTACTTCTGAGAAGAGAGAGTGAAGTTGGATATATTTTTCTGGAAGTTATTAACCAATGTGCTAATTAAAACCTTGAAAACTGATAAGATTACAAAGGGAGGTTATAGATAAAGAAAAGAAGAGAGCATAGAACAGAGTGTTGAATACACCTGTATTTAGAGTTGACATACATGATTCATCAAAGGAGAATGAGAAATCAGCCAATTAGGAGGAGAGTCAGGAAAGAGGAATGCCTCAAAATCCTAAAACAGAAATGATATCCAAGAGAATATAATGATCAACAATGTCAAAAATCATGGAAGCTAAGGATGAAAAGGTTATCAGATATAGCAATCAAGAATTCATTGGTAGGCTTAGAGATTTTGTTTATATGAAGAGCTTAGATGCTAGACTGAAAGTCTTTTAGATATGAGTGAGGAAAGAATGTAAAAGGGATTTTTTTCTAGAAAATTTGACTCTAAAAGAAGAAATCTAAACTGAAAGCTTATACGTATTTTAAGAATAATTCGTCAAAATAGTCTTGCTATATTGGTGCTAGTTAGGCATTCTGTTTAAGTGATCCAGGATGTAAGGGGAATTCAAGGCATTTATCCTCTCTTGTTTATTCCAGAATTGTCCATAGAAATCATTGCCCATAGAAATATGAAATTCAGAGTCATTGGTCAATGATATCCTTAGTCACAAGTAAGGTCCCCCTCCCCATTCCCACTACACATAGATGCAGCCCTGAGTATCTATCTTCCTTTGAGAAGCTCTTAGCAGAATTAAAAGGCCAGAGATATTGGCAGAGGTTGATAAAGGAGAAGGCAGATTAAGGGAGGCAGTGATCAGAAGCAAAACAGACTTTTTGAAGAAGGACAGGATAAAAAGACAGAAATAAAGATAAACAATAGAAAATAGGATGGAGGGAAAATTTCTTGTTTAGTTGTGTCCAACTCTTCCTCATACTATTTGGGATTTTCTAGGCAGAGATGCTGGAGTGGTTTGCCATTTTCTTCTCCAGTTCTTTTTACATATGGGGAAACTGAGGTAGACTGTGTCAAGTGACTTGCTCAGGATCACATAGCTAGTAAGTTTCTGAGGCCATATTTAAACTCAGAAAATCTTTCTGACTTCAGGCCTGACACTCTAAATTCAAATGCCAATTGGATGCCAAGAACATGATTATCTATTGGAAATCATGAACTCAGACAAAAATAAACCTAATTAGGGAAACTACACTTTGCTAAAAAGTACCATAGACAATTAAGTAATTAAAATACTTTACAAGTTTCTCTGATAAAAGCCTCATTTCTCAAATACATAGGGAACTGAGTCAAATTTATTTAAAAAATTGAGTCATTCCCTAATTGCTAAATGGTCTAAGAATATAAATAGGTAGTTTTCAAAAAAGGAAATCAAAGCTATCTCTAAATATATAAAAATTGCCTAAATCACTTTTGATTAGATCAATGTAAATTAAAACAATTTTGAGTTACTACCTCATACCTATCAATAATGACAAATGCTGCAGGGGATGAGGGAAAATAGATATACTAATAATCAGCTGGTGGAGTTGTGAACTGGTCCAACAATTCCAGAAAACAATCTGAACTATACCCAAAAGGCTCTAAAACTGAGCAAACCTTTGACCCAGCAGTACCACTACTACGTCTTTATGTCAGAGAGACCAAAGAAACAGGAAAAGCACCTATACACACACAAACATATTTATAATAGCTTGTCGTGGTGGCAAAGAATTAGAAATTGAAGGGTTGCTCATTAGTTGGGGAACGATTGAACAATTTCTAGCATATTATCTAGCATATGATTGTGGTGTACTGTTATATGATAAAAAGTACAAGCATAGTGATTACATAAAGAAAAAAAAAAGCATGGCAAGACTTACATGAACTGATGCAAAGGGAAGTGAGAAGAACCGAGACACCATTGTGCACAGTAACAACAGTGGTGAAATGGTGATCAATTGTAAAAAAAACTTAACTACTCTGATTAATAAAATGGCCCAAAACAATTCCAAAGGACTCCCAATGGAAAAAAAATGCTATCTATCTCAGGGAGAGAACTGATGCACTTGGTGCAAATTGAAGTTTAATTTTCTCACCTTATTTAAATTTTTTTTTTGCAATATGGCTAATATGGAAATGTTTTGCATGATTTCACATATATAATGGATATTATTTTGCTTGTCTTCCCAGTGAGTGGAGAAGAGATAAGAGTGAAATAGAGAATTTGGAACTCAATTTAAAAAGCAAAGAATGTTAAAAATAAATAAATAATAAATCTTAAAAAAAAAAAAAGAAAGTCCGTGCCTCAGCATATTCAAGACCAGTGCCAGAAGTCATGAGAATTAGCTGCAGGTGCTTAGGGTTTAGAAATTGCTGAAGGGACGAAAGACCAACATGTTGGCTCCAGGTTAGTTCTTATGATCAACTATTCTTTTCATCTTCCCATAAGACCACCTCTATCATTTGTTGCAGAGGGTAGGGAGGGAAAAGAGGAGGGGGCCAAAAAAGAGTTAGGATGTTTGATTTCATATAGGAAATAGAATTCCTCAGAAGATGGCCATATAGCAATCAGGAAAAGCAGTTTAAGTGAAGGGGTGTGGGCATATTCGCATAATTTAAAGTATTAACAGTAAATCAAGGAGATGGCCTGTTCTGTGTTTAGACCTATACAAATTCTGGCCCCATTCCACACATTTTCCCTTTGTTTATCTCCTGAGAGATGCCCACATGTGTACAATACAAAGAACCAAGTCATAAAAGCAGAGGCCTGTTAGCCTCCCTAAGGACCAATTAATGGTGCTCCAAATCTTGTGGGCAGGCAGATAAAAAGGATGGAGGGTGAGAGAAGGGGAGGAAGATGAATACTCAACTAGAGTAAGGCAGGGATTTTATTTTAGATGTTGGTAGGGACTTCTTTAGCTATTCTTATCTAACTTCTTTGGGGTTTGGTTTTTTTTCCCCTATTCTATTATCTGCTTCTGTGGTCTCTCCCTCCTCTAGTTGTAATGTGAACAGAGGAAAAAAAACTAATACTTCAAAATATCAATTAGGTTTTCCTCCAAACAGATAACAGCATGTGCCCAGTTGAAAAAAAAAGGGGGTGGGGGAATATAGAATCTTTCTGGTCTTCCTTTTATATATTGGCAGTTTTATTGATAGGTGCTTGAGTTTTTATTAACATTTGTATCTCCAAGCTGGATATTACTGTGAATGCAGGGGGCTTTGTAGTTCAACCTTTAACTCCAATCTCACCCCCTACGAGTCCACAGGCCTTTGAACAGCAAAGGAGGAGCACTTTGAAATCAGGAGTTGAAAGGGTTTGACATGGAAAGGGGAGCTTGAAAGTCTTGCTCTTTGAACCTTTTCTTTTCAAAGTCCCATAGAAAGTACAGGCAGGACAATAATGGACAGTCTGTGGGTTTTCTGGGTGAAGAGGCCATATATGATAATGAGATTTTAAGTGTTTCAGCAGCTCTATCCTCCTCTCTTTTCTCCCTGACAGAATTAAAATCATCTTAAAATAACGCAGAAGTCCTTTGGTTTGTACTCACATACATCAATACATATACACATACATATGTTTAGCTATATCCTTTTATTTGTACATGCGTATATATGTATATCTCTTCATGTAGCTCTAGGTCTATGCACTTATTCATCACTTAATTATCCTCAGAAGAATCTGAGCAGTGGAAAGAAAGAAAGAAAGAAAATTAACATATTATTTCCTTGCCAATGAAACTTACATTTGGATTTTTAGGTCACCCAATTCCTCTTTGCTATAAATTAGAGATTCACAATGACAATATGATGAAGGGGAATTGGATGAATGAGGCAAATATGGAAAAATCTTAGTTCACAGGATTTAGAACTTACTTATTTCGTCATATTTTTCTTAAACCCAATTCAGATAAATTAGTGAGAAATTATTCAGTTTCGGGTTTGGGGAAATTTGGTTATAGGCCACAAATAGAAAAAAAACCAAATGTATTAGGAAAGTCAAATTGCAAAACAAAACAACTGCAATCTGATTTTACATTTATCTTTCATTTGAAAAGATATCTTTAATTTATGACTCACTGAAATGATTAGGTCATTCTCTGAGACTCATTTGCCAGTGCTGGACAGATTACTCTTTTTTTTTAAACCCTTACCTTCCATCTTAGAATCAATTCCGTTCCAAGGCAGAAGAATGGTAAGGGCTAGGCAATGGGGGTCAAGTGACTTGCCCAGGGTCACATAGCCATGACGTGTCTGAGGCCACATTTGAACCCAGGATCTCCTGTTTCTGGGCCTGGCTCTCAATCCATTGAGTCACTCAGCTGTCCCCAGGATAGATGACTATTGATGAATCCATTCTTTCACCTTTTTTATGATGATAAATATACATATAAAATCTATAATATGGGATTTAACCATTGAGAAAATTTGAAACTGTGTTCCATGTTGTTATTAAAATGTTTAAATCATGTTAATTTGTTTGTTACCAAGTGATGTCTGTCAGAAATAAAAACATCAAAACAATGACAACCCTTTATTTTTAGACATGCTTTTTAAGATTTGTGATGGTATTTCTGTGGGTATTCTCCAACCTTGGATTACTCTCACTAACCTCTGCATTTTCTTTTACTCATCTGCTGCCTAATGAAGCCAGAAAAGTAATGAATCTGTGCTGACAGTATCCACTATAAGTTTATATTTTATAATATCAATTGGGCTTTCATTGTGCAAAAGTAACCCTTATAGCTATTTAATCAATTCACTATTCCACTCACTGCAGCATCTTTCCCAAATCTTTTCATTTTTATTTAAACTTCTAAACAGCTGTCCTCACTTTTTTATCTGAAAAACTTACCAAATTTCACTGAAAAAGTGGAGGCCATTTGTTGAGAGCTTCTTTTTCTCCTCTCCTTCTAAACTCATATCTTTCAGGAAACTTGCCACTATCTCCAACTTTGCTCCTCTTTCATATGAAAAGTCTAACCCTTTCTCCTTTCCAAGGCAAACCCATTACATGCACAAGTGATACTATTCTATCCATCCATCCATCCGTCCATTCAGCACATTGGCCCATTCTTCTTACTCTCTTAGTATTCTTCAGTATTTCCTGCTGTACTGATTCCCTATTGCCTACAAATAATGGTCATATCATTGCTATCTTCAAAAACTCCTCATTTTGTACCTATATTTCCATGAGTTATCACTTTATATCTTTCCTCCTTTTCTGTCACTAAATTCCTTGAGAGGCTGTCTATAGTATATGCCTCTATTTCCTTTCCTCATACTTTCTATTTAGCTCTACATAGTCCAGCATCCAACCTTATCATTCAAATGAAACTGCTCTCCAAAGTTATTAATGATCTTAATTATAAAATCTAATGGTCTTTTTCTCAATCTTCATTCTTCCTGTCTTTTCTTTGATGCTGTTGATCACTGCCTTCTTGCTCTCTCCTGATTCTTTTACTGCCTATGTAACCACACTTTAATTTCCTTTACTGATTTTTTTTTATCCACATTAAGTCCACTAACCACATGTGTCTCCTAATGCTCTCTCCTGGACCCTTTTTCCTTCTCTGTCTATACTATTTCATATCAGCAACCCATGATTTCTGTTATATTTATGCAAATGAGAATATGCCCCAATTTCTGATCTCCTCTCTTCAACTGCTTACTAGATGTCTCAAACTCAATGTACCATAGTTATCTGGAACTCAACACATCTAAAACTGAATTCATTATCTTTTTTCTCAAACTCCCTCTTTTTCTAGCTTCCTTAGTATTGTTAAGGGGACCGCTATCCTCCTGGTCACCAGTGCTCGCAACCTATAAATGATCTGTGATTCTTTATTCTTTCTCCCTTCCATTAATTGAAATAACAATCTTGACAGTCTTTTGTCAAGTTGATCAATTTTACCTTCACAACTTCTTTCATATGTGTCATTTTCTCTTTGACATTACCACCCAGTGCAGGCTCTCATCACTTTATATCTACATTATCGCAGTATCACCACTGGTGTGTCTCCCTATCTCAAGTCTCTCTCTACTCTAATCAATTTTCCATTCATTTTTCAAATTAATATTCCAAAAGTACAAGTCTGACTATGTCAGACCAACCCCACTCAATAAATTCTAGTGAATAACTTTCAGGATCAACCAGAATGCTTAGCCTGGAATCAGGAAGACCTGAGTTAAAATTCAACCTTCGACAATAGCTGTGTGATCTTGGCCAAATGACAACTTCTATTTGCCTCAGTTTAAGTCTGTAAATGATAATCATAATAATATTTATAATTATAAAGTAAAAGAAATTATATGTTCTTAAATATTTATAATAGATCTTTTTGTGGCGGCAAGGAACTGGTAACTGAAGGGATGTCATCCATTGGAGAATAACTGGACAAGTGGTGGTATATGATTTTAATGGAATACAATTGTGCCATACAAAATGCCAAACAAGATGATCACACACAGACACACACACATAGACACACAGACACACAGACACACACACAGACAAACAGACACACACACACACACACACACACACACACACACACCTAGAAAGGCTTAAATGAAGAGTTGCAGAGTGAAATAAGCAGAATCAAGAGAATGTTTTGTATAGTAGCAACAAATAATGTATGATGATCAACTGTGAATGACAACTGTTATCAATAAGGTAAGAATCTAGTACAATTCCTAAGGACTCACAAAGAAAAAGGATATACACCACCAAAGAAGAAACAGATAGAATCTGAATGAAGATCAAAACATAACATTTTTACTTTATTTCCTCCATGAATTTTTCTCTAGTATAAGTAATGTCTCATTTCAAAACATGAAAAAGAAAGAAATGTGTTTTATGAGTTTATATATACCCTTTGTAATGTTACTTGCCTTCTTGTGGAAGGATAAGAGGGAGAGCAAAAAATAATGAGAGATTCTTGAACATAGCTAATGTGAGAATTTGTTTCTCCAGGATAAGTGCATATTTTATAATTTAGTACAGTTTTATAATATATATTTATTTACTTAGTTATAATATTTATAACAAATAGTATTCATGATATCCATCTATGTATATATTTGTGTATGTGTATATTTATATATTTTACATATATATGTATGTATATATATACTTTAAAAAAGCATATAACAGTTCCCAACAAATAGTTATCAACATATTAATTTGTTATTACTATAATTTTAAAATTGTCTTCATAACCTAGCTCTTCACCCCTACTTTTTGAATCTTTTTACGCCTTATTCCACCATATACTCAGATCCACAGACAATAGCCTTTATTTATCTTGGCATGATACTTCATGTTCTGACATTGAACATGCAACCCCAGGACTATAATGTTTTCCCTTTTCATTTCCTCTTAACTATCTCAGCTTCCTTTAAGTCTTAGCAAAAGTTCCACCTCATATAAGAAAGCTTGCCCAATCGTCCTCAGTCTTAATGCCTTTCCTCTGAGACCACCTCAATTTATTTGTATATATCTTGTTTGTGAACAGTAGTCCATTATCTCCAATGTTAGACTGTAAGAACAGTTTTCTACCTATGCACACCTTCTCATCCTGTGTAATTTCTCATTGATGATTTCCTAGACATAGAGGATGTGAAAGAACTTGAAAGAAGCATATTCATTTATTTATATTTGTTGTTGTTGTTTTTTTTACTCTCAGGGTTATCGACTGCTCTTTAGGTCTGTATCCTATTTCCCATTCTCATTTATACAGATGATTGACTTTTTATGGCCAATATCATTTTCTATTATTTCTTATTTAACCTATTTATGCCACTTATTTTGAAGTGTACATATACTTCATACTGATTTATGCAAAAAAGGAAAATGTCAATTGATTGTTATGAATTTATTTTTAAAAAATCAAATTTTAGGATATATCAGTGGATCAGTATAGATTGAGTTCATTGTTTTGTATGATAATTGATGTTTGTATTTATTTTCAGTGTACTAATGTAACATGGAAAATGGCAGGGTGGAATTCCTGCAAGATACAGGGTCAAGCCTCACCCAGAATTCCAGGGGATCCCCATGTTACAACTAATCAGTTAAATGTCTGCTCGTGCTCATAGACATATGTATATGAATACACGAATGTATACACATGTGTACACACATATGTTATATACATGCATCCATACATATATTTATGCTAATTCTTTAGATTTCCCAAAAGATATCCCCACAACTCAATGAAGTAAACCATAATGGTATTATTATTCCATTTTAAAGATAAATAAGCTTTAAAAAAGTGATATTCCAAAATGAAAAGACAAATATGATCACATAGAAGGTTTTCAGTCTCATCTCCTAGCTTCAAGTCCAATATTCTTTCAAATATACCTCACTACCAGAAAATTTCATGAATGTTTTTTTTTAATTTTTTTCAATTACCAGATCCTATGATACATTAGAAATTTTAAGTATCCTAAATAAATAAGAATTTATCTTTAGATCACTTCACACTTAATAAATGTTTCCTGGATGTTTGGCAAGTTGAATAAAACAGACAATAATTTGTCAGTTGATTGACCTGACTGAGTATGTGAATGGATAATTGAGTTCTATGTAAATTCCTACATTTATCATCTTTTGTCACAAGAACTACTACGGAATTGTTTTGCTGCTTCAGAATAATCTCAAATTGTATTGATTTTAAATACCATCGATATTGATATCACTCAACATTCATTTCCTGAAGAATAAATGAGAGAGTAGAGTTCAAAAAATAGAATTATCTGGGGATTGAGAACTAAAAAAAAAGGTGTAATCATAACATTAGTATTTATTGATTAGGTATATAAAATTGCATTTTTGAGATATAAAGCTCTAAATTTTTTATTTTATATCATGAATTTCTTCATTTCTACAACTAGTACTAACTACACTATGAATATAATATAATGTATTAAGAATATGATAAAGGGAGTGTTGCATAGTGGAAAGAGAACTGATTCTCAAGGTAGAGGTTCTGTGTTCAAATGTCTTGTTTTGTATTTGCTAAGTAGAAGCATGGACAAATCACTTAAAATTCCAGGGCCTGTTTCATTAAATATAAGATGAGGACATTGGAAATGATGGATTATGATGTCTCATAAATCTAGAAATATGATCCTATGAATTCTGATAAGTATATATTCTCAAGTGATCATCCTTGCAATGCAATTTTTTTATTTCTTGCACCAATTTTCTTTGATAATTAATTCCTTTTGATTTCTATTTCCAGACCTGTGCAAATAAAAAAAAATTATCTTGAAATAACAAAAGTTGTTTTAATTAATGTTTTAATGCACATTTACCAAATCCTACACAACTAAAGAAGGCTATATTTCTAGATTTTTTATGAACATTTAGAAAAAGAAGTAGTATGTAAAAAGTGTCAACATAGCTTCATCAAGAACCAGTTATATCAGAATAATACATCCTTTTCTGATATAATTACTAAACTCCTAAGTGAAGTAAAAATTTGCATTCAATTTGCCTAAGGTTAGCAAAGTTTAAACATTTTTCCTTTTAATATTTAATTATCATTTTCCACATCAAATTCTCTCACTCCGTCCATGATCTTGTCTATCTATTGAGAAGTATGATACTCATTGAACATATGAAGTCATGCAAAACAGTTTCCTATTGACCATGTTGTGAGAAATAAGTCAAGCAAAACGAATAAAGAAAAAAAAATGTTTCAGTCTACACTTACAGTTCAACAGTTCCCTCTCTGGAAGTGGATAGTGTTTTTCATCATGAATCCTTTGAAATTATTGTGTCTCATTACATTGATCAGATTAGCAAAGGCTCTCACAGATGATTACTGTTACAATGTTCCTGTTCCTGAGTACAATGTTCTCTTAGTTCTGCTTCATTTTGCAACAGCTCATGTCTTCCCATTGTTTTCTGAAAACAAAACAAATCCAAATCCTTTATCATTTCCTACAGACATTACAATAATATTCCATCACAATTATATACTACAGTTTCTTCAGTCATTTCCCACATGATAGGTATCACTTCAAATTCCAATTCTTTGCCACCACTAAAAGAAGTACTATAAATATTTTCATAGATGTGTGCTTTTCATTTTACTTTGATCTCTCTTGGTTACAGAATATTTTGGTTGCAGTAATTTTTGCCAAAGAATATTCCAAGATTTATTGCTCTTAGCATAGTTTCAAATTGTTCTCAAGAATGGATGGACAAGTTCACAGTTCCAACAACAATGCATTGGTATACTTGTTTTGATAATCTAGTATCTGTTCTATCATGTAGTGGATGTAAAGTCATATCTCAGAGTTGTTTTAATTGAATTTCTCTAATTTATTAGTGATTTAGAACATTTTCATATGTCTATAGATAGCATTTGTTTCTTCTTTAGAAAATTGCCTGAAAATATCCTTTGACAAGTTTTCAATTGGATAATGGCTCTTATTTTCATAAGTGTTGCTCAGCTCACTATACATTGGGGAAATAAGACCAGAGAAATTTGCTGTAATTCCCCCTCATACCTCCAGTTTTTTGCTTTCCTTCTGGTTTTGACTGATTGGTTTTATCTGTGAAACCTTTCAAATTTCTTATAATCAATATTATACTTTTTATTTCCTATGATCATCTCTATATCTTGTTCAGTTAAGATTTGTTCTCTCATCCATAGATCTTTTAGTGCTCTGTGTTCTTGTAATTTGCTTATGTTATCACTTACTATATCCAAATCATGTACCATTTCTGTACTTATCTTGGTATATTGGCACTAAAAAAGTAAATCAATTTAGGCAGAACCTTGATTGGCTTAGTCTATTTATGAACAAATAATATTCTCCAATTGTTTAGATTTTTCTTTATTTGTGTGAAAAATATTTTATAATTGTGTTCATATATTGCTTGAATTTGTCTTGGCAGGTAGGCTCCCAAATATTTTATATTATTTGCACTTATTGTAAATGGTGTTTCTCTTTCTATCTCTTCCTGCTTGGTTTTGTTGGTAACAAATAGAAATGCTAATGATTTATATTGATTCATTTTATACCTTTCCACTTTCCTAAAGTTCTTAATATTTTTCAATTAACTTTTAGTTGATTCTCTAGGGCTATCTAAATATTCAGTCATATAATTTGCAAAAACTGATAGTTTTTCAAATTGCCTATTCTGTTCTATTCAGAAAGACTCCTACTTTATTCCTTCCTGCAGATAATGTTTGTTCTTGGTTTTAGACAGATACTACATATCACTTACAGAAAAAATCAGTTTATTCCTAGACTTCATGAGTGTTTTAATAGAAATGTATGCTGCATTACTACAAAAAAGCACATCTATTGATATAATCTCATGATATTCATTTTATTATTGATATAGTTTTCTTTTGGTTCTATTGATATTGAAACAATACTGCATTTTCTCCAACTTGGTCAAAATTGATGATCTTTGGGATATATTGCTTGTAGTTTCCTTATTAGATTTTCATTCAGTTTTTGCATCAATATTCATTAGAGAAAATGGTCTATAGTTTCTCTGTTTTTATGTTCCTAATTTAGGCATCAGATCTATATTTGCGTCACATAAGGAATTTAGTACAGTTGCTTCTTTATCTATTTTTATCCCAAGAAGTTTGCCTAAAATTAGAATTGCTTTTTAGATATTTGGTAAAATTAGCCTTTAAATACAGTTGGTCCTGGATTTTTCCTTTCCTTATAAAACTCATTTATGACTAATTCATATCATTTTTGAAAACAGGGTTATTTAAATATTTTATTTCTACTTCTGATAGTCTGGGAAATTTATCTTTTAGTAAATATTTTTCCATTTCATTTAGATTGTCAGTCTTATTGGAGTATAATTGGACAAAATAATTTCTAATATTTGCTTTAATTTCATTTTCATTGGTTATGCATTTGCTTTTTTATTTTATGATTAGCAATTTAGTTTACTCATTTCTTTATTTTTGACCATTTTTACTTATTTTTTTAAAAACTAAATTAGCCAATGGTTTATTTGTTCATAATTCTAATTCCTTATTTTATTCATTAATTCAATTAAAATCTTTTAATTTTATTAATCTCCCTTTTGTTTAAGATTTCCATTTTGGTGTTTAATGGAGGATTTGAATTTTTTTCCATAAAAATTGGTTGTGTGTCCAAATTATATATTGGCTCTTTTATTTATATAATCATCTAGAAATATATATTTCCCCATACATGCTTCTTTAACTACATCACACAAGTTTTGGTATGTTTTCTTATTGTCATTATCTATAATGACATTATTGTTGGATTCTCTAATTTTTTCTTTGAACCACTCTTTTATTAGGATTAGAATGTTTAACTTTCAATTAATTTTTTATTGTGTTTCAAAGGTGCTTTATTGAATTTAATTTTATTTTAGTGTGACCATCCAAAGGAGATATTTAATATGTCAGCTTTTCTGTCTTTATTTGTGAGGTTTTGATGCCAGAAACATTGTCTATTTTTGTGAAGATGACATGAAAACAGTTGAGAAAAAGACACATACCTTTCTAGTCTCATTCAAAATTTACAGAGACCAATTGTATCTAACTTTTCTAAAATTCCCCTTTTGACAATGTAAGCAAAGAAGGAGTTTTACCAAATTCCTTTTATGACACAAATATGATACTGATTCCCAAGCCAGGCAGACCAAAAACAGAGAAAGAAAACTACAGACCAATCTCCTTAATGAACATAGATGCAAAAATCTTAAATACAATACTAACAAAAATACCCCAGCAAGTTACTACAAGGATTATTCATTAATATCAGGTGGGATTTATACCATGAATGCAAGGATGGTTTAATATTAGGAAAACCATCCATATAATTGACCATATCAGCAACCAAACCAACAGAAATCATATGATTATCTCAATAGATACAGAAAAAACCTTTGACAAAATACAACACTCATTCCTATTAAAAACAATGGAAGTATAAAAATACATGGGTCTTTCCTAAAAATAATAAGCAGTGTATATTTAAAAACATAAGCAAGGGAAGATGGCAGCTTAGATGCAGGAAAACTCCAGACCTCAGAAAATCCTTCCACAACAATCAAAAACAAAGTGCTGTGAGACAACAGAAAACCAAATCTAACAACAGGACAGACCTGGGGGATCCTCCTGCTATACTCAACTTAAAAGGTATACCAAAAAAAAAGCCTGAGTTCTTGAACTGTCAGGTTTGAGAGAAAAGAAGAAGGAAGATCCCAGGACCCCTCCCCCACCTACTGTGCTGAGTCTCCAGCAGTTCCTAAAATCTCTGGGTGGGCAAGGGGACTAGCCTGGAGGGAGTGCATTGCTGGCACACCTGTGCCAGGTTCAGGGTTTTGAACACAGATGGCAGGGAGGCAGCTGGGGGAGAAGTGCAGAGAGGGCAGCCTAGTCTCAGCCAAAACACTCCATTTTGCCCCTCCCCCACTTTTCTTGAGGTTTTGGTCTCAGGGCATATCCAGCTCTGCAGATCAACTCTGCCCTGGCTTAATCTTATCAACAGGGCATATAGGAAGTCTTCAGAAGGCAGGGAAGCTCCAACACCCCTTCTCCATAGACTGCACTGAAAGTAGCTATAACACCTACACCTTTGGCTTCTGCTGCCAGCTGGGGAAGATCTGACCCCAGGGCTCATTAAAACCATCAGCCTAACCTAGTCAGTCAGCAGAGCAGAGAAGAAGCCTCTTCAGGACAGAATAGTCCAAACTCACAGATCCAACAAATAATCAGAGGAGCAAGATTACAGCCAATTATGGGTAGGATAGGGGAGAAGAAGGAAAAAAAAAACATGAGTAAACAACAGAAAAAGAAAAAATAAAATACAATCAATAGCTTCCATTCAGGTAATGAACAAAGATCAAATGGAACAGAGAAGGATCAAGGAATACCAAGAAAACACAGAAACTCTAGCTAATTGGACATAGGCTTTGGAAGAACTCAAAATTCAATTAACTCAAGAACACAAAAAACAATTAAGAGGTGCTGAAGATATTTGGGAAAAGAAAATACATGAACTAAAAGAAGAAAATAATGTCTTGAAAGCCAAAATTGACCAGCTTGAAAATGAGGCAAAGAAGGTGAAAGATGACTTACAAAGAAAATCACACCAGAAGGAGAAGGATGACCAAAAAGCCAGGGATGAAATTCAGTCTTTAAAAATTAGAATCCAACAACTAGAAGCAAATGACTTCACAAGGCAGCAAGAATCTATAAAACAAAATCAAAAGAAAACTATAAGCAAGTATCATCTGCAATAGGAATTAGTTAGAAGCTTTCCCAATAAGATCAGGAGTGAAGCAAGGATGCTCATTATCGACTCTATTATTTAACATTGTACTAGAAATGTTGGTGGTAGCAATTAGAGAAGAAACAGAAATTGAAGGGATCAAAGTAGGCAATGAGGAGGCTAAACTATCACTATTTGTGGATAATATGATGGTCTATTTAAAGAATCCTAGAGAATCAACTCAAAAGCTAGTGGAAATAATCAACAACACTGTGGCACAATCAAATGTAATGGACTTCTCTACTAGCAATGCAATGACCCAGGACAATTCTGATGGACCTATCAGAAAGAACACTATCCACATTCAAAGAAAGAACTATGGGAGTAGAATTGCAGAAGAAAAGAATACGATTGATCACATGGTTCAATGGGGATATGATTGGGGATGTTGACTTCAAAGACTTTCACTCTATTGCAAATATGAATAATATGGAAATAGGCTCTGAACAATGATACATGTAAAACCTAGTGAAATTTCTTGTTGGCTCTGGGAGAGGGGTAAGGAGGAGGGTAGGGAAAGAATATGAATCATGTAACCATGGAAAAATTTTAATTAAATTAATTAATTAATTAAAAATAAAAAATAAAATTCAATTTATATTCTTAATTTCTTCCTTATTTATTGTAAAGTTATGTTCAAGAAAAAGGCCAAATGAGGTTACCCCCCCACCAGTATAATTTAACTGCTTTTTCCCCTGTTGTTATTTTTTTTCCTTCAAAATTTTAGATGTAATACCATTTCCCTTGGTACTAATATCACTTTACTGTCTATGGTACTTTTGGCAAAATGAGGTAGTTCTAGGGGTCAATAAATTTTCAGTTCTTCTAAGGTAGTATTATCTAAGGTGAAGATTGGTTACTGTTCTCCTGGCCCCTCCCCCACTTTTTACTTTTTTTTTTTTTTTTTTTTTTTTTTTTTACTCTGATCTGTAAGTGACCAACAGCACTCCTTTCTGCCCTGGAATTGTTGTCAGGATCCCTGTTCTACAGTTTTTTGACTGTGCTAATAATCTGATATGGCAACTTAGAACCATATACAGGGAATATAAGAGAGTCCTGTACCCAGTGCTAGAAAAGGGTCCCTTGTAATCTCCTTCTGATCCATTGTCCAGCTCTCTTACTCTGTGTGAGCCAGAAGCTCCAAAAGCTTCTATTGATGGTTCATTCATCCTCAAGGTCTGATCCTGGTTGGTTGGGGCACAAGATGCCCTGCACTGTGCTCACTCAACCCAGTGAACCAAAACTTTCCTACTGCCCTTTTCAGTTTTACTGGATTAGTAAATTATTTTCCTCTTTTCTTTTGTTAATTCTGCCACCCTAGAATTCATTCTGAGGTGTTACTTAATTTTTTGAAGGGTAATTTGGGAGAGTTCAAGCTGGTTTCTGCCTCTAACATCTTTACTTTTCTTTCCATAGATTTATGATCCTTTTACTTCAGTGTGATCTCCCAGATCTTCTTTCCTTGATATTACTGTGACCACTCTTCAATCTGAAATTGTGAATCAGAATCTGATAATATGCTATGGAGCTTCTAAATGGCACTGGATTGTGTGCCCAGGGCAAGCACAGGATTTTCCTTGAATTACTTTCTGATTAGGTGTTCAGGAGTGCCTGGTGCTCTTGCTGCTATTTCAACTACCACATCCAAGTCTCTTAGTTTTACTTCTGCAATAACCTATGAATAAGACTTCATTCCAGCCTCCATCCCATTGCCCACTGACTTCCCTTTTTATCTATCTTAGCTGCTCTGGAACAGAATAATGACTCACTCTGCCTTTTTGTTGCCTTTTTCACTCAAAACTCAACTTGGAACTTTCTGTGGTCTTTTGTAAAAGAGGCATTAAGAGAAGTTTGCCAGTGGCAACCCTTTATGCCACCATGTTACTTTATCAAAGGTTTTGATAAATGATTTCACAATATTCTTGTGGGAAGATGGAGAGATGTAGATTAAAAATAATAATAAATAATAATAACATATAATATTATTTTTTATATTATGCAATAATACAAAACTAAAAATAATAAAAAATAATAAAATTCTTCACAACTTATTGGATGACTAGATCCAGAACATAGTAGATATTAGTTTAATGTCACTGTGGCAGTAAGTCTCCAGGAAATTTCTTCAGAAATCTATGCTTGGTCTTGTATTGCTCAATATTTTTTATCAGTGCCTTGACTAAAGGCTTAGATGTTATGCTCATCAAATGCACAGATGACAAGCCTGGAACACAACAGATAACACAACAGATAACAGAAGCAACATCAAAAGGGGACTTGATAGGCATTAAACTGGATCTAGTAACATGAAATTCAATAGAATAAATGTAAAGTCATATATGGGTACAAAAAAAATCACTTTCATGACAATGGAAACATGGATAATTCAAGTACTTTCCAATGTTGCAATTTATTTTACCATACAGGTTTCCAACAAAGATTGTGGAATCTCTGTCACTGATTCCTACCTTTGCTTTAAAATTCTGACACTTTAACAAAATTTGTTATGATGAGGATTAAATTCATAACGGTTATTCTGCAGTGACTATGATAATCTTTGCTACTTTCTTTTTTATTTTCTTCCATGTATTAAAAGGAAAACAAACATAGCCTACTTATCCAAAATTCTTTATATAATGAGACAATATGGTATAGGGGAAAGAGCTTTGGACTGGGAAATAAGAAATGGAAGACTGAAATTGAATTATTGGCCAGTGAATCATCACAAAGGGTAACTCTTGAGTTACCATCACTAGTGTGTCAGGTACATTCTATTCATCATGGATCCCTGTCACTCTTTTCTTCTACCAGAAAAAAGCTAAGTTTTTATTTTCTGCTGAAGCTTCTATTTCCCTGGAATCATTATTCTCCAGTTCTTTCCCCTATCTTTTTGTGTGTGTGTGTGTGTGTGTGTGTGTGTGTGTGTGTGGATGCCCCGAAAAAAGTCCAGCTGGGGAGGATGTCATCTTGAAATAATGATAAAATCTGTAGAAGGATCACAGTTGTGGCTATATTTATTGGAGGAATATAAGGCTGAATAGAGAAGTAAAAAATGTTTATATTTTTCCCCTTCAGTAGTACAAAATCTTCTTCCTTGAAATAGGAAGATAAGAGACTGAGTCATTCAGCACATAGACAATGACTCCAAAGGCCACTGATTCAATACAGTTGTATATTGATGGGGCTACATGACCTTGGTAATTGGTGATCTGAACAAAGGATTATAGATTCAGATTTAGAAGGGACTTCAAGGCTGATCCAGAACAATCCCTCATTTTGCATGAAAGGAAACTGACACCCTAGAAAAGTCACAATAAACGAATTTCTACCCTAAAGTTACCCAAAGTTACACAGGTGTGTCAGAGTCATGATAATAAAAACCATAAATAATATGTTTGCAAATGACTTTGAATACATACCTTCTTTGATCCAAACTTGACTTCAAATTCAGCTTTCTTACCCTAGCCTTTACACCTTTTGCTGCCTTACTACCCATGTAGGGTCACCACCTTAGTTCAGGACTTATCACTTCTCACCTAGTCTACTTCAGTAGCCCCCTCATTGGCTTTCGTCTCTCAAATCTTCCCCTACCCCAATCTATCCTCTATATGACTTTCAACATTATTTTTGACCATATGAGAGAAAATCACCTCCCTATTCAGTATAATATAATAGTTCTTTATTGCCTTTGAGGGTGGTGTATGGGGTGTTCAGGGAGAACTTGCATCTCTGGTATGAGGACTTAACAAACTTTTCAGAACTTTATATCCACCTTTGATGTCCACTTTCACTGAACTCTCATCTATGGCTCTAAGATGCTATAGCATGTATAGTGGCCGCATCCTGGTAAAACCATCTCAGTAGACACGCTAAACTTGGCTGAGGATAAACCAACAAGCCTCAAACCCATTAGTGAGTTAGAATGAATGTCTCCCCAAAGTGTGAAGACTACCTGGGTGGAATGGGCAAATGAGAACAATTTGTTACAATGGTCACAAGGACAGTTGAAATAGTGTGGAATGTATAGAGCTTGGTAAGACATTAAGTCTCCAGGCCAGTGCTAGTAATCCTAATTTTTCTCTTGCCACTGGACTTGGATGATTCTGGAAAAGAAAATGAGACCAATGAATCTCTGCAACTATCTCACTTAAAAACAGTTCATGTGGAAATCAAGACATCCCATGATGTCATTGTTTCTCTTTGAAAATAAAAGACTAATAAAATGATTACATTTTTCCCATTTTTAAAATTTTTAGTTTGAATATTTTCCCATAGTAACATGTTTCATGTTCTTTCCCTCTCCGCCAAAACCCCCACCCCAATGTAGCCAATGCACAATTCCATTGGGTTTTACATGTATCATTGATTAAGACCTAATTCCATATTATTGATAGTTGGACCAGAGCATTGTTTAGCGTCTACATCCCCAATAATATCCCCATCAGTCCATGTGTTCAAGCAGTTGTTTTTCTTCTGTATTTCTACTCCCACAGTTCTTCCTCTGAATGTGGCTAATTTTCTTTCTCATAAGTCCCTCAGCCATGCTCTGGATCCTTGCATTGCTGCTAGTAGGGAAGCCCATTATGTTCAGTTGTACCACAGTGTATCACTCTCCGTATACAATGTTCTCCTGGATCTGCTCTGTTCACTCTGCATCAATTCCTGGGTGTCATTCCAGTTCACATGGAATTCCTCCAGTTCATTATTCCTTTGAGGACAATAGTATTCCATCACCAACAGATACCACAATTTGTTAAGCCATTCCCTAATCAAAGGACATTCCCTCATTTTCCAATATTGTGCCACCACAAAGAGTGCAGCTATAAATATTTTTGTACAAGTCTTTTTCCTTATCAACTCTTTGAGTTATAAACCAAGCAGTGCTATGGCTGGATCAAAAAGGCAGACAGTCTTTTAAGGGCCTTGGGGCATAGTTGCAATTTGCCATCCAGAATGGTTGGATCAATTCACAATTCCACCAGCAATGCATTAATGTCCCAATTTTGCCACATCCTCTCCAACATTCACCACTTTCCTTTGCTGTCATGTTAGCTAAATTGCTAGGTATGAGGTGGTACCTCAGGGTTGTTTTTATTTGCATTTCTCTAATTATAAGAGATTTAGAACACTTTTTCATGTGCTTGTTGATAGTTTTGATTCCTTTATCTGAAAATTGCCTATTCATGTCCCTTGCCCATTTATCTGTTAGGGAATGGCTTGATTTTTTGTACAATTGATTTAGCTCCTTGTATATTTGAGTAATTAGACCTTTATCAGAGTTTTTTGTTATAAAGATTTTTTTCCCCAATTTGTTGCTTCCCTTCTAATTTTAGTAGCATTGGTTTTGTTTGTACAAAAACTTTTTAGTTTAATGTAATAAAAATTATTTATTTTACATTTTGTAATTTTTTTCTAACTCTTGCTTGGTTTTAAAATCTTTCCTTTCCCAGAGATCTGAGAACTATACTATTCTGTGCTCTCTTAATTTACTTATCGTTTCCTTCTTTATATTCCAGTCATTCACCCATTCTGAGCATGTAAGATGTTGATCTAGACCAAATATCTCCCATACTGTTTTCCAATTTTCCCAGCAGTTTTTGTCAAATAGTGGGTTTTTGTCCCAAAAGCTGGGTTCTTTGGGTTTATCATAGACTATCTTGCTGAGGTCACTTACCCCAAGTCGATTCCACTGATCCTCCCTTCTGTCTCTTTGCCAGTACCATATTGTTTTTTTTTAACCCTTGTACTTCCGTGTATTGTCTCATAGGTAGAAGATTGGTAAGGGTGGGCAATGGGGGTCAAGTGACTTGCCCAGGGTCACACAGCTGGGAAGTGGCTGAGGCCGGGTTTGAACCTAGGACCTCCTGTCTCTAGGCCTGACTCTCACTCCACTGAGCTACCCAGCTGCCCCAGTACCATATTGTTTTGATGACTACTGCTTTATAGTACACTTTAAGATCTGGTACTGCTAGAGCACCTTCCTTCATATTTTTTTTCATTATTTCCCTTTATATTCTTGGTCTTTTGTTCTTCCAAATGAACTTTGTTATACTTTTTTTCTAATTCAGTAAAAATTATATTGGTAGTTTGTCAGTTGTAGCACTAAATAAGTAAATTAATTTGGGTAGGATGATCATTTTTATTATGTTATCTCAGCCCACCCATGAGCAATTAATGTTTTTCCAATTGTTTAGATCTAGCTTTAATTGTGTGAAAAGGGTTTACTTTTGTGTTTGCAAAATTCCTATGTTTGTCTTGGTAGATAGGTTCCTAAGTATTTTACATTGTCTAGAGTGATTTTAAATTTTTCTCTTTCTACCTCTTGCTGCTGTGCTGTGTTGGAAATATATATATGATTTATGTGCGTTTAATTTGTAACCTTGCTAAAGTTATTGATTATTTCCATTAACTTTTTAGTTGATTCTCTAGGATTTTTTAAGTAGACTATCATATCACCTGCAAAGAGTGATAGTTTGGCCTCCTCATTGCCTATTTTAATATCTTCAATTTCTTTTTCTTCTCTAATTGCTACTGCTAGTGTTTCTAGTACAATGTTAAATAATAGAGGTGACAATGGGCATCCTTATTTCACTCCTGATCTTATTGGGAATGCTTCTAATTTATCCCCATTGCAGATGATATTTGTTGATGGTTTTAGATATAAACCCTTAATTATATTTAGGAAATGTCCTTCTATTCCTATACTTTCTAGGGTTTTCAGTAGGAATGGGTGTTGTATTTTGTCAAATGCTTTTTCAGCATCTATTGAGATAATCATGTGATTTTTGTTTGTTAGCTTTTTGATATTGTCAATGATGTGAATAGTTTTCCTTATGTTGAACCATCCTTGCATTCCTGGGATACAAATCCCACCTGATCATAATAAATAACCCTCTTGATCACTTGCTGGAGTCTTTTTGCTAGTATTCTGTTTAAGATTTTTGCATCTATGTTCATTAAGGATTTTGGTCTGTAGTTTTCTTTCTCTGTTTTTGTTCCATCTGGCTTTGGGATCAGTATCATATTTGTGTCATAAAAGGAGTTTGGTAGAACTCCTCCTTTGCTTATTGTGTAAAATAGTTTGTATAGTATTCGGATTAGTTGTTCTTTGAAGATTTGATAGAATTCACTTCTGAATCCATCTGGTCCTGCGGATTTTTTCTTAGGGAGTTCTTTGATGGATTGTTCAATTTCTTTTTCTGATATGGGATTATTTAAGTATTCCATTTCTTCTGCTATTAATCTAGGCAATTTATATTTTTGTAAATATTCATCCATATCACCTAGATTGTGTTGTGAGGAAGATTGTTATTTAGTTATTAGCTTAGTATTAGTATTAGACCTAACAGGAAGGGCTGGAGAATTCCACATAGAATGGGGAAGCAGGAAGTGGCTTGTACTCTCCAAGAAGGACTCCATTGTGGTTGGGACAAGAAGTAACTGATTCCCTGGGAGACCTCAGAGCTAGTGGAGTTGCACCCTGATTCCCTGCGATCCTGGAGTGTGGTGAAGGTTGAAAGCAGAGGACATCTATCCTGCATGATAGCACTTAGTAGGGAGTGATCTGTGATCTGGTGGACAGCTTGCAGACTTCCTCTCCCTACTGGCCTACTTTGGACCATCATTTCGGGAGGAGTTGGTTCCTGGCATCCTGAAAACATCTCTGGACTCTCCTGTGAGGATTCCCACTCCAGTACTGTTATTCTCTGGGCCTTGCCTGGCTTAGGTCTTAGATTAGTGTAGATACGTCCCTCCCTTGACCCTGTGGTTTGCCCTTAGCTTGTAAGAGTAGGATCCCTTTTTCCCATCCTTTATTATTGTTTCCCTCAATTAAATTGTTACAAACCTTTGTCTTTTGCCTGCTGCTTCCATAGGCCTTTGCCTAGGTGGGCTGAGTGACTGTTGGGGCCTAACTGCCATTTTCTGTTAACAGTTACCTCCTAGTAGTTAAACCTGGTCTCCCTATCTTGTTTAGTCCTGTCATCTGTCATACCTGTCATGCTCACACCCCATTGTGAACCCACAGATAATATTTAGTTAACTTCCCTGGTAATTCACCTTTACAATTGCTATATTTATTGACATATAATTGAGCAAAATAGTTTTTAATGATTGCCTTGATTTCTTCTTCCCTTTTCATCTTTGATACTGATAATTTGGTTTTCTTCTTTCCTTTTTTAAATTAGATTGACCAAAACTTTGTCAATTTTGTTTTTTCAAAGTACCTGATTCTAGTCTTATTTATTAATTCAATAGTTCTTTTACTTTCAATTTTATTAATTTTTCCTTTAATTTTTATAATCGAATTTAGTTTTTAACTGGGGATTTTTAATTTGTCCCCTTTCTTGTTTTTTGATTTGCATGTCCAGTTCATTGATCTTTGCCCTCCCCAAGTTGTTAAGATATGCACTCAAGGACATAAATTTCCTCTGATACTGCTTTCTCTGCATCTCACAGATTTTGGTAGGATGTCTCATCGTCATTTTCTTCAATAAAATTATTAATTGTTTCTATGAATTGTTCTTTAATTTTGGAGAATCATATTATGTAATTTCCAATTAATTTTTGCTTTACCTGTCCATGTGCCCTTATTAATTATTATTTTTATTGCATTATGATCTAAAAAGGTTAAATTTGTTATTTCTGCTCTTTTGCATTTGTTTGTCATGATTCTATGCCCTAGTAAATGATCAGTCTTTGTGAATGTACCATGTGCAACTGAAAAGAAGGTGTATTCCTTTTTGCCCATATTTATTTTTCTCCATATATCTATTAACTCTAATTTTTCTAGGATTTCATTCACCTCTCTTATCTCTTTCTTATTTTTTGGGGGGGTTTGATTTATCTAGATCTGATAGAGGAAGATTTAGGTCTCCCACTAGTATAGTTTTACTATTTATTTCCTCTTTGATCTCTGCCAGTTTCTCCTTTAGAAATTTAGATGCTATACCATTTGCTGCATACATGTCAAGTACTCTTATTTCCTCATTGACCATACTGACTTTTTTCAGGATGCAATTACCTTCCCTATCTCTTTTAATCAGATCTATTTTTACTTTAGCTTTGTCAGAAATCATGATTGCCACTCCTGCCTTCTTTTTCTCATTTGAAGCCCAATAGATTTTGCTCCATCCTTTTATTTTTACTCTGTGTATGTCTACCTGTCCCATATATGTTTCTTGTAGATAACATATGGTAGGATTTGGGTTTCTAGTTCACTCTGCTATTTGCTTCTGTTTTATGGGTGAGTTCATCCCACTCACATTCAGAGTTATAGTTATCAGCTGTGTATTCCCCAACATTTTGATAACCTCTCCTAATTATACCCCTAATTTCCTTTTAAACCAGTGATTCGTTTAAATCAGTTCCCCTAATCCCCTCTTAGTTTCCTTCTCTTTCCAATCCCTCCCTTTCCACCCCTTATTATTTTTAAAGTCTAATGAACTTCCTTCCCCTCTCTTACTCTCCCTTTTAGAACTCCCCACCCCACTGTCCCCTGTGGTTTATCCCTTCTGACTTTCTCCATAGGGTAAGATAGAATTTGATGTCCCAATGGATATAGCTACTCTTCCCTCTCAGGATTAATTCCACTCATAGTAAGATTTAATTATTTCTTATTAACACTCTCTTCCTCTCCTTCTTATGATAGTATTCATGCCCTCCCCTTCCCATGCCCTCTTTGTGTGGTATAGATTATCCTATTTTTCTTATTCCTTCAAGTTTCTCTTGGTGTCATCTTCTATTCCCCTTCTCTTTTTTTCCATATCATCTTAGACCAGTGATGGGCAAACTTTTTAAAGAGGGGGCCAAAGGAAAGGAAATGCTCATCTGCCAGTCTATTTCTAAAGCAACTCATTCGAAGATTCATTGTATTATATCCTGCTCATTTTATTCGTCAGATTAGGAATAATGTCACATGGCCAGATATAATGTTTCAGGGGGCTGCATCTGGCCTGTGGGCCATAGTTTGCCCATCACTGTCTTAGACCATTTAGTACTCCAATATCTTTCTATGAATAATTCTTCTAATTACTATAATAGTAAGTACAATTTTTGACAATTACACATAAAATTTTTCCATATAGGAATACAAATCATTCTATCTTTTTGATGCCCTTTAAGAAGCAAATTAGAAATAAGAGTTTTCTTTCTTTCCCTTCTCTATTTACCTTTTCATGTTTCTCTTGATTTTTTTGTGATTGGATATCAAACTTTCATTTTAGTTCTGGTCTCTTCTTCACAAGTACTTGGAAATATTCTATCTTCTTAAATGCCCATACTTTCCCCTTAGAAGTATATAGTCAATTTTGAATGGGTAGGTCATCCTTGGTTGTAGACCCACATCTCTTGCCTTCTTGAATATCGTAATCCATGCCTTGTGGTCTTTTAGCCTGGAAGCTGCCAAATCCTGTGTAATCCTGATTGGTGTTCCTTGATATCTGAATTGTCTCTTTCTGACTTCTTGTAATATTTTTTCCTTAACTTGGAAACTCTTGAATTTGGCAATTATATTCCTGGGGATTGACTTCTGAGCATTTAGTGTAGAGGGTGATCTATGGATCCTTCCAATGTCTATTTTGTCCTCGAGTATAAGAACATCAGGGCAGTTTTCTTGGATAATTTCTTACAGTATGTTACCTAAATTTCTATTAATTTCTGATTTTTCAGGAAGATCAATGATTCTCAAATTTTTTCTTTAGACCTGTTTTCTTGATCTGTCATTCTCTCAGTTAATATTCATCTTTTCTTCTATTTTGTCAGTCTTTTGACTTTGCTTTGTTCGTTCTTGATGTCTTGCAAGATCATTGGCTTCTACTTGCCCAATTCTGGTCTTTAGAGATTAGTTTTCTGCTATAATCTTTTGATTTTCCTTTTGGGTTTGGTCTATCTTGTTCTCCAGCTGTTTAATTTTGGTCTCCAATTTGCTTATCAATCCTTTTGATTTGTGGGCATCTTTCTCCAATTGGGAGTTTCTGTCTTTTAAACTGTAAATTTCCATTTGAGCTATTTCCCACATTTTTTGCCAAATCTCTTCCATCTTTCTTATGATCTTAGATTTGAACTCTTTGAGAGCTTGTGACCAATTTTCACTTTGGGGGGGTGGGGAGGTTTGTATCTGTTTACTTGTTTGTTGTCCTCTGCTGACTGCTCTGTTGTCTGGATTTTTTCTGTGTAAAGTTTGAGTGTTAATTCTTTCCTCTTGTTTTCTTCTTTTGATTAGTTCTTGGGCATTGCTTGCCATTATTATGCTAGTTTTTCCTTCTCAGTCAGAAGTCTAGGTGAGATGGGAAGGCTCTCTGTGTATAGAGCTGTGGAGCAGTTTTTGCCTGAATCATGACCCCCAGTGCACCCCTCTCATTTTATCCTTGTGCCCAGGGTCTGAGCTCTTTAGGCTCTTGGGGTCTCAAGACTAGCTGTTCTCAGGGTCAAGCCTCCTGGTGATCCCTTTGCTTGCTCCTCTGCCTAATGCTCCTTTACAAGTCTAAGTGAGCTTCTTCCACAGTCTGTCACCCCTCCACTCTAGGTCCTTACCTAAGGTTTGAGTAGCTCAAAGTACATGCTTAAAGTCCACATTCTCTAGCCTCTTGTGGTCTTAAGCCTTTCTACTCTCAGAAGCAAGCCCCTGGTGGTACCACTTAGCTGCCAAGAAGTTAGGGAATGCCTTTTGCTTGCTTTAACTCTTGTGTGCTGGCTCTGGGACTGTAGGTGGGGTTAGGTGGGTTGATCAGCCCACATTTTAGTGAGAGCTATTTCACCCCCTTAGAGTGTGGAAATGCCCAAATCCCATGTACCTTCAATGCTGTGCCCTATTGTAGGGTCCCTTTGTTCATCTAGATTTGGTTTTCGTGTCCATTTGAGGTATCATGTATGGGTTGGTTAGGAGAGTTAAACTCCCTGCTTCTACTCTGCAGACATCTTATCCTGGAAATCAACAAGATTACTTTTAGAACAAACTAAAAACTCTTTTATTTTGCTTTTTAATCTTTTCATTTATTTATTTAGAATACTTTTCCATTGTTATATGATTCATGATTTTCTACCCCTCTTTCTTCTCTCCCCTCTCCCTGAACTGACAAACATTTCCACTGGGTTATACATGTATCGCTGTTCAAAACCTATTTCCATATTATTCATATTTGAAATAGTGTGATCTTTTAATGCCAAAACCCCAATCATATCACCATTGAACCATGTGATGGATCCTATGTTTTTCCTCTGTGTTTCTGCTTCCACAGTTCTTTCTCTTGGTGTGGATAACATTCTATCTCATAAATCCCTCAGAATTGTCCTGGATCATTGCATTGTTACAAGTAGAAAAGTCTGTTACATTTGATTGTGCCACAATGTATGAGTCTCTGTGTATAATGTCCTCCTGGTTCTGATCAGGTTCTGGAGGTCTTTACAGTTCACATAGAAATCCTTTAGTTCATCATTCCTTTCAGCACAATAGTATCCCATCACTATCAGATACCACAATTTGTTCAGCCACTTTATTTTTCTTTTAAAGACTCAATTTAAGTCTTTTACCTAAATGACATGTCTAGTCTTATATTACTTCCCTTCTTGTGTTCTCTGGTTTAATGAAAATGACTTTTCTGTTCTTTACACAGAGGACTGCTAGTTGACCACTGTCCCTGTGAGTCCTTTTAATAAACCTGACTTCAATATAGATCCATAAAATTCTCATTTGGTCATTGCTTATAGCTATTAACTGAAACACACTGGGGATTAAATCCCTGTTTTTGATGCATTTGCAGTGAAATTGGTTAAATTAACTTCATTTTCTGGGCTTTAATCTCTTCCTATATAAAGTGTGGAAATTAAACTAGACCAGAACTTCTCACACTTTCTTAGTTCATGGTGCTATAGTATGTCAGTAATTTTTTTCAGTGTCTTTGGGAATAAAGAAATACAAAACAATTCAATTTATTAAGTAGATAGGTACACCAACTTAATGAGTATTTCTAGTCTAATAACTTAGCAGCCATTAGAAAAAATAACACAAAAAATGAAAGAAAAATATTTTATTTAACTCATAAATAATCATAGTTATTTATGAATGTGATATGTGTACCTCTTAGGCATTGCATACCTTCTTATACCTTGTAATAAACTTGAAAATGGCCACCTTCATTACCTACTCCATATTGAGTTTCATACAGTTATCTTTTGCCTTACCATAACTGTTTTATTTTATTTTTTAAACCCTTAACTTCTGTGTATTGGCTCCTAGGTGGAAGAGTGGTAAGGGTGGGCAATGGAGGTCAAGTGACTTGCCCAGGGTCACACAGCTGGGAAGTGTCTGAGGCCAGATTTGAACCTAGGACCTCCAGTCTCTAGGCCTGACTCTCAATCCACTGAGCTACCTTACCATAACTGTTGAAAAACAAACTTTACAAAGACATGACATGCCAAATGAGAAATTTCAAGAGCCTATAGGCATAACTGAAAGTACAAGTAAACAAAAACACATTTAAAACATTTGAGAATATCATAAAAAAATTTGGCATGATCTACCTCAAGTTAGCTGTTGGAGAAGGTTCTGACTAATGTCTCATAGCACTGTGCTTCTCTTGGAAAATTTAAAATATCCTTAGGTACCCCTGTCATCCTGGGTTGCCAGAGTACACGATTTGGGCACCATAGAAATACATCACTTAAAATGTTCCTCTATTATATAATTCTATTAATCTACTTCATGACTATTTCAAAAGATTGCCTCTGAAACTTGGCTTCCTTTTAGTTCTATTAAGTTTATGTCTGCAAAAAAGTCCAAAAAATTTGTAAAAGAGGTAGAGTGGCACTCCTAAATTTCTGATCCTCAAACTAGCAAATAATTTTTTGTTTTATCTAAAATCTGGCTATCATAAAACAATGTTTGACTTTTTAAATTCCTCTTTTTTTCCTTCAACACTCACTGTTTAACTTAAATTTATTGGCATGCATGACAAATCAAAATTAATCAGCTCTTTGTAAATATAATTAACTTATACAAATACCAATAACCAATATTAAATTCAAGCATTTCAGTCAGGCTTTGGGATATATAAAAATTGTTATAGTTTTAGGGTTTTGGAGACTTGCATTTTCAATACAAAGAAGGAACAACCTGCACAGTTATTTTCTTGTTTTTGAATTTTGTTGTGGTTGTTTTATTCTCTTTCATCAGTACATATACAAGTTATATTAAGTGAATAATGTAACACTTGAAAAGAATATGGCAAGTCATGGAACTAGAAGAATATGGCAAGTCATGGAACTAGAAGAAACATAACCGACACTGCAAGGGATGGAAGGGATGTTAATATTTTCAAAACTAAAAGAACTAGAGGATTAGATGTGATATTGGGAAACAGACAGATGGTGACTGAAGTCATGAAATTAAAAGACAATTATTCCTTGGAAGGAAAGTCATGGCAAATTTGGAAACACTCAAAATCAGCAACATCGCCTTGCCAACAAATGTCTGTATAATCAAAGGTATGTTTTTTCCAATAGTAATGTATGTATTTCAAATCTAGCCTCAGATACTTACTAGTTGTGTGATCATGGACAAATCACTTAATCCCATTTGCCCCAATTCCTCATCTGTAAAATAAGCTGACAAAGGAAATAGAAAACTATTTCAATATATTTGCCAAGAAAACCCCAAACAGGGACACAAAGAATTGAACACAACTGAAATGACTAAACAATGAAAATCTACTTGAACTATAAGGAAAGCTGAGTGCTGCAGAATTGACTCTTTCAAATTGTGGTTCTGGAGAAGACTTTTGAATGTCCCTTGGACATAAAAGAGATTAGTCAATACTTTAAAAATTTATATTACTCATTAGGAAGACAAATACTGAAGCTGAAGTTTAAATACTTTGGCCACATGGTGAGAAAACAAGGCTCATCAGAAAAGACTCTGATGTCAGAAAAGAAAGGAGAAGGGCATGATAAGATGGATAAATAATGTCATGGAAGTAATGAACATGAGCTTGGAGAGACTTTAGAAGATAGTGAAGTATAGAAGCTCCTGGTGTGCTACCGTAAATGGCATCACAGAGTCAGACATAGTTGAAGGAATGAATAATAACATAAAGGGAAATGTGAGCAAGAATCACACAAAAATATTGGATGATTGCAACTTCTGGAAATAATATGGAAAAGCTGGAATTGAGAATATTTCAAACTACCAAAAATTTCATCATTTAAATGCCAAATGATATTTCTTTCCCAAGAAATATCCATAGCCACAAAAATTTAGGAGTATAGGAAACGATGAGAAAAGTAAAGCAAAGTATTGAAAGACTTTACTTCTCCTTGAAGAACGAAATAATGGAATTGGGGTAGTTAACACATGTGTTCATAAGCAATAATAAATATCATTTTATGGTACAATTGGCCATGTCTTATGGAAATGCTGAACACAAATATAGTCTTATTCTCATGTTACACATAGTAATGTTCTATAAAGTCATCATAAAATTGAATTAGTGTATATCAAGCCATTGGTTCTTGGGGAAATACAGGGTTAGGTTTTTGGGAACCTAAAACTCAAAACATTTACTTTAGCACTTTCCATTTCCATAGTGGTCTAATGTACAGATTGTCAAATTTGGTCTCCTTTTTCTGGATGTGCTATATTTTTGATTCATTAACATTGACGTTATAGTCAATAGCACTATAACTCATGTCTGAATGAAGGTTCTCTGACACACATATTTTCTCTGTAAGGCCATCACACCCTTCTTATACTTAGGAAATTTAGATAGCATATTAGCACTATGCCTAAGGACCATTTTTAATATTTATTTATTTTTGGCTTAACTCTTGGTTTTATTGTTTTTTTTAATAATATTTTATTTTCCTCAATTCGATGTAATTTTTAACATTCATTTAAAATGTTTTGAGCTTCAAATTCTGTCCCTCCCTCCCACCCCTACCCCTTCTCAGAGATGGTAAGCAATCCAATCTAGATTTTACATGTTCACTCATGTAAAGCATTTTTTCCCATAATAGTCATTTTGTGGAAGATATATAAAGTGAAGAAAAAGAAGAAAGTGAAATATGGTGTTTTGATCTACAATTGACTTTACTGGGTTCTTTTTAAACAAAAAATCACTGACCAAAAGGAATAAAAATGTAAGAATCTGGCACTAATCAACCAAAAAAAGGACAGATTCACAATATAAGAGTCAAAAGAGGAAAGCAAAGTGTCACCCTCAGCTGGGAATTTGCTTATAGTATAACTCAAATTTTTCTCTACTCATATCCACTTTGACTTTGAAACAGTGAGTTATGAGTTTAGGGCTATTAAAAGAAAAAAACTTGTAAAGGAAGTGAATTTGTAAATATAGAATTGTTTAATAATGAGGATAGACTCCATTTATAAATCCATAATCAATATCTATTTTTATTTTTATTTTTTTTAAACCCTTAACTTCTGTGTATTGACTTATAGGTGGAAGAGTGGTAAGGGTAGGCAATGGGGGTCAGGTGACTTGCCCAGGGTCACACAGCTGGGAAGTGTCTGAGGCCAGATTTGAACCTAGGACCTCCTGTCTCTAGGCCTGGCTCTCAACCCACCGAGCTACCCAGCTTGCACCCTCAATATCTATTTTTAAAGACTTTTATTAATTTTTTAAACCCTAATATCTTTATATATCCTTCTATATTAATTTTATTTGTTACAGGGCTAGGCAATGGGTGTTAAGTGACTTGCCCAGGGTCACACATCTAGGAAGTGTCTGAGGCCAGATTTGAACCTAGGACCTCCTGTCTCTAGGCCTGGCTCTCAATCCACTGAGCCATCCAGCTGCCCCTCAATATCTATTTCTGAGAATAATGGAGGGAAATTTTATAAGTAACTTGAGATGAGCTTTCAAATTATCAACATGTGGGGTTAGCCAAGTTTTCACAGATAATCATCTTACAATATTACTGTTATTGTGTACAATGTTGTCCCAGCTCTGCTTATTTCACTGTGCATCAGTTCCCACAGATCTTGCCAGCTTTTTCTGAAATCATCTTGCTTATCATTTCTTATAATTCAATAGTATTCCATTATCAACATATACCATTATTTGTTCAGCTATTCCCTAATTCATGGACATCCCCTCAATTACCAATTCTTTGCCATTACAAAAAGAGCTTCTATAAATACTTTTGTACAAGTAGGTCCTTTCCCCCTTTTAATTATCTTTTGTATACAGACTCAGTAGTGGCATTACCATATTAAAGGGTATGCACAGTTCTATATAGCCCTTTGGGAATAGTTCCAAATTGCCCTCCATATTGGTTGGATCAGTTCACAACTCCACAAACAATGTAAATGGAGTATAAAAAATGATAAGAAGCATTCATTTAAAGGACATACAAGTAAAAAAGTAAAAGGAAAGGAAACAAAAGATGATTAAGATCTATAAAGGATTTACATTAAATTCATTCCAAAATAGGCAAGTGGAGCATTTAAACCCTTATATAATAATCTCTTACATCTACAGGTAAGATTGAAATAACACTTAACACTTTTGAAAATAGAATGCACAACCAAATTAGAATAACTACATTGTAAACTGACAAGTTCTATGCAAATGAGCAAAAAATTGTGAGTTATTAAAAGATTAAGGTTCAAGATATCTGAAGAAGAAAGTACCAAAATATAAAAAATACCTTTTATATCTTAGTATCACTGAAAAAAAACAAAAGAAAATTGATAGCTACTAAACCATATGTTTCTTTCCCAAAATATATATTCTTCTTGTGAAAAATAACCTCTAGATATATTAAGTACTTGCATGATGAATATGTAATATAGTCTTTCTCTCCTATGTTTATTTTTCTTCCAATGAGATGCCAAATCAGAAGACTATGAGATGAAACACATTGGAATCTTGATCTAAATCAGGTCCATATATGCTCCTCTTCTGAGTCAGTCTAAGACCTGAAAGTAGTACTAAAAGATGAATACCTGTATCAAACTCTTTGGGTTAAAAAGTGGGAGATTTATGTGACCATCCTGTTTTTTTTATAGATATATTTATTTAGTGGCACACTTTGACATTTTTCTCCTTGATTATTGCATATTTTTCTACATTATTGCCTACTTCTATCCATTATGCAGCTTTCCATTTTTCTTTGAGTTATTCTTAATTTCAATTTTTCAAAGGCTTTGACATTCTATAGCTTTGAAGTTATATAATATCAATGTTGGGTGGGGGATAATTAATGAAAGCTGAGGAAACTCTGAGCTATGTGGTTTATTGGCAAAATGTTCATAGTAAATAGGTCAATGGACTCCCAAGACAGTCCAAAGGCCCTGAATACACAGTGATGCAGATTTTTATGTATTAAAACAATCAATCAAATAGGACCAATTAATCAAAAGAATACAATTAGCCAGGATGCAAAATTAGGTAATCTGATTTATAAATAAAAGAAAGATTAGAGACTTTCCAAGTTGGGATGGACAGAGCAAATAGGTTTAATTCCTGGAAATCAGAAAAAAGATGTGTGTCCCTCCCCTCAGTGATCCCAATTCAGTCAAGTGAATGCGGAAACAATAACTTATTTACTAGTATGGGGCCAATTTTCAGAGACAACATATAGGATGCTTGAGATGTATAAAAGAAAACTACTTGCATTAATCTTTGGATATGACAGGGTTTCTGCTCTGTATAACCTAGATTCATAGTTCAACAAGTAGAAGTGATCTGTTTTCCCAAACACATAGGACTCAGTTAAAACCAAGTAACAAAGGGGATTCTGGGAAGATGGCAGCTAAGATGGAGTAAAACTTCAGACCTCTGTACCCTTCCACGCTGAGATAAAAAACAAAGCATGTAGAGGGGAAAGAAAACCAAATTTAGCAACAAGACAGAGCTGTGGTATCCTACTGCTGTACAGCTCAAGAGGTACACCAAGAAAAAGGCTTGAATTCTTGAACTGTTGGGTTTGAGGATAAGTAAGAAGGGAAATCCCTGGATCCCTCCCCCACGTGCTGTGCAGAGTCTCCAGTGGCTCCTGGAAACTCTATGAAGACAAACACACCAGTCTGGAGAGAGAGCCTTGCTGGAGTTGGGCTCAGGGCATTGAACAAAGACACAGGGAGGCTGCTAGAGGAAAAATACAGAGAGGGCACCCTAGACACAATGAAAACTCTCCATCTTGACCCCCCTTCTCTCAAGGTTTTAGCCTCAGGGCACATCAAGCCATACAGATCAATCCTGCACTGGCTTAATCCCATCAATAAGACAGATAAGAAGCCTGCAGAGGGCAGGGAAACTCCAACCCCCTCTCCCATAGACTGCAGAGAAAGTAGTTACAAACTACTATGGGGAAGATCTTACATCAAAGCTCATTAAAACCATCTGCTTAACCTAATCAACCAGCAGAGCAGAGTAGGCACAGGAGGGAAAGAAAGAAAAAACATGAGTAAACAACAGAAAAAGAAAAAAGAAATTATAATTGACAGCTTCTTTCTAAGAAGTTAACTAGGAGCAAATGAAATAGAAGAACAAAGATCTCCAAACAAAACCAAAGAAACTCCAGCAAACTGGACACAGACTTAGGAAGATCTCAAAATTCAATTAACTCAAGAACTCAAAAAACAATCAAGAGAGGCTAAAGTCAATTGGAAAAAGGAAATACGTGAACTAAAATAAGAAAATAGTATCTTAAAAGCCAAAACTGACCAGCTTGAAAATGAAACAAAGAAGGTGAAAGATGAACTACAAAGAAAATCAGACCAGAAGGGGAAGGATGACCAAAAAAACAAGGGATGAAATTCAGTCTTTAAAAATCAGAATACAACAACTAGAAGCAAATGACTTCACAAGGCAGCAAGAATATATAAAACAAAATCAAAAGAATGAAAGAATTGAGGAAAATATGAAATACCTCATTGGTAGAAACTCAGATCTGGAAAATAGATTTTGGAGAGACAGTTTAAGAATTATGGTCTACATCATGACAAAAGGAAAAACCTGGACATCCTCCTACAGGAAATTATAAATGAAACTGTCCTGATATTCTCAAACAAGAGGGAAAAGTGAAAATTGAAAGAATCCACAGATCACCTCCTACATTTAATCCACAACTGACAACTCCCAGGAATATTATAGCCAAATTAAAAAATTACCAGACCAAGGAAAAAATATTACAAGCTGTCAAGAAGAAATCATTCAGATACATGGAACCATAGTTAGTATGACACAGGATCTGGCTATATTTACATTGAAGGACCAGAAGGCATGGAATATAATATTCTGGAAAGCAAGACAACTGGGTCTACAACCAAGAATCAATTATCCAGCAAAACTGACTGTATTCTTGCAGGGGAAAGTATGGTCATTTAATAAAATTGAAGACTTCCAAGTATTCATAAAGAAAAAAATCAGACTTAAACAAAGAATTTGCTGCCCTAACACAGAACTCAAGAGAATCACCAAAAGGTAATTAAGAGAGGAGAAAAGACAAGAAACCATAACCTTTTCTTTAAGGGACCCAAAAAGTTCAAATGGTTTGTATCCCTATAAGAAAAGACAATATTGGTTACTGTTAAAAATTGTTATTATCATCAGGGTAGCTAGAAGTATATTCAGAGGGAACAGTGATAAACTGTATAGGATGAAATGTCAAGTTACATACATATATACATATATATATATGTATATATATATATATATATATATATACATATATATATATATAAAGCTAGAGGTAAAAAAAAAGAAGATAATATTAAGAGAAATGGGAAAAGAGATGAAATGGAGTAAGTTTATATTCCATAAAGGATTGTGGTTGGGGGAACAGGGGAGAAGACCAAAAACACTGGAACGATAAAGAGGTTGGAGAGAGGAAATACTTAATTCTCCAGTGCATTGAAATTAACTTAAAGAGGATAGAACAATCAGAGCCATTGGGGCAGAGAATTGATTCTCACCCTATAGAGAAGTAGAAGTGTAACAAAAGGACTGGTGGGAAGGGAAGCAATACTAGGGAGGGAGAAAAAGGATGGCCAGTTTTAAAAAGACCCTAAAGAATAATAAGAGGGGAATGAGAAGGGGGGGGGGAGAAATGGAAATACAATAAGGGAGGAGACTAGGGGGACTGATTAAAAACAAAACATTGGTATAGAAGGAAATAGTGAAAGAAGAAAGGGCAGGACAAGGAGAGGGAATCAAAATGTTGGGGAACACACTTGGTCTTTCTGAGTAGGTTATATCATATTCCAAACCCTCTAATCTTTTAAAGTGAAAGCTAAATTGTGTGTAATCATGACTATAAATCTATAACATTTAAATTGGTTCTTTTTAGATGCTTGCAGTATTTTGTCCTTTGCCTGGAAGCTTTGGAATTTGCCTACAATATTCCTGGGAGTTGTCATTTGGTGATTTATTTAAAGAGGTTTCTATTTAACCAACTTTCACAAAAACACCAGGAAAAGGGTTTTTTGGGGATAATTCATTGTAATAAGAGGTCTAGTTTTTTCTTTTTTTAATCGTAGTTCCCAGGTGGTCCAATATCTCTTAATTTGTCTTTCCTGGATCAATTTTCTAGGTCAGTTATTTTCCCAATGAAATATTTTATAGTTATAATTTTTCATCCTTGATTAAAAAAAAACAACAAAAACAAGTTGTGTGTTTCATGAATTGATTAGCTTCTCCTTGCCCAAGCATAATTTTTTTAATCAATTATTTTCTTCACTGAGCATTTGAACCTCTTTTTCACAGTTGGCCAATTCTACTTTTTAAATTCTTTTTGTCTTTGGATTTTGGTACATTTTTTTCCCATTTGGACAATTCTTCTTCTTAAGGTATTATTTTCTTGAGTATTTTTGCATCTCCTTTTCTAAGCTGTTGACTCTATCTTGCATTGATTTCATTTATTTTCCCAATTTATCCTCTCTCTCCCATTTGAGTTTTGAATCCTTTTTACAATCTTCTAGTGTCTGAGACCTATTTCAATTTCTTTGAAGTTTTGCATGCAAATGTTTTTATTTCACTCTTCCTTTCTGAGTTAATGATTTACTCTTCCTTGCCTGTATAATAATTTATATGATTGTTGCAAAACCTGCACACAAAGATTGTTGCGGGTCCCCACAATGGGGTGGGGAGACGAGAAATAGGTTCTGGGATCAGGAAGGCCAAGACAAGCTGGTTGCAAATCAAGGCAAAGTTTATTGATCTTGGCTTCTATTATATAGAGAGTTTGAATCAGGCTGATGAATTAGGTAAACTTTTCACATACCCAGTGGATGGTAATGATTTACAAGATTGGTACAATATAGTTTATCTTATCGAATCTAGACATAGTTTTCTATAGTCTAATAAATCCATTTGTCAATGTGTAACCATTTATCCCATATTTCCAGAGATTATATATATCATTAGGTTTGGTAGGAACATATAGTTTCAATAAAGGAACATACAGTTTCAGTAAAGAAGAGAAGGAGGGGTTGAAGCCTCAGGTGAGGAAATGGGCTATGTGTCTGACGTCAGCTGAAATATGCCTAACTCCAGAGTTTTGATCTTGGGGCAGGGGTGCAGGGACTGTCTTTAGGCATTCCAGAGCTTTGCTCAATGGAGGCCTCTGGCTATCCTCACATATGATCAAGGTATTGTTGTTTGTTTTTTTTAATTTTTGCTCTTTTTTCCTAGTCTTTTTTCTTTATGTTAAGGGTGGGCTTTGTTTTCAGGATAGAGAGGACACTTTCTTAAACTTCAATTTCTTAGTTGATACCCTTGGCTCTAGTTCTGCATTTCTCTAAGTTTCAGTTCTTCCAAGGTTGTATGATAGCCTGTGGGCTGAGTGATCTCTAAGTCACCACCCATTATCAATTCAATTTCCCCAAGGGCCTGCTGATGGTTTATAAAAGGTCCATTGCACTGTGATCTACCTTTTACCAGTGATGCAGGCCTAAATTCAAGCCTGGGCAAAGGCCTGGGACCTCTCTCTAGGCTTTTTCTGGGGCCTGGAAGTTCAATGGTTAGGTGTGGGGTGTGCTCTGTTGTAAACAGTTTTAGGCAGGATCTCAGGGTTTTGATTTTGGCTTGGGTCCAATTTCAGAACCTCTAACTGTGTGGGTGAAGTGTAGAGACTTGTTTTTGGCTTATGCCAGTGCTCCTTTTTGTGGCCTTACTGCAGGCTGTGATCCCCTCTCACCCCAGTGAAACAGCCACTCTCTGCCTAACATTTCAACTTGTTTACTACAGAAAATTGCCTCACTCTGTCTCCTTGTTGGTTCTGCAACTCCAGTATTTGTTTTTCAGTACTAAGTTTGGTTGCAGAAGATTCTCAGAGAGATCCAAGCTTTCCATATATCTATTCTACCATCTTGGCTCCACCTTCTGAATGTCAATTTCTATGACATGACAATATTCCGTTGCAATAAATCTGAGATCATAATTGCTACCCATGCTTTTTTGACTTTGACTAAAATATAGTAGATTCTATTCCACCCCTTTACTCTTTATCTATGTCTGTCTCCCTGCTTTCTTGTAGACAGTATATTGTGGGATTCTGGTTTTTAATCCCCTCTGCTATCTTCTTCCATTTTATGGGTGAGTTCAACCCATTCACATTCACAGACATGATTACTAACTCTGTGTTTCTTTTCATCTTATTTTCTTCCTGTTTATACTATTCTTCCTCTCATTTCAATCATTCTTCATTCACAAATAATTTTGTTTCTGACTATTGCTTCCCTGAATTCAGCCTCTCTTTCATCGATTCTCTTCCTTTTATTTTCTTTCTGCTTTTTACTTCCATATAGGGTAAGATTGGTTTCTAAATCTAACTACATTAAGATATTTTCCCACTTTGTACCAATTTTGAAAGTAAGGGTCAAGCATTGCTTAATATGTGTTGTCCCCCACCTTCCCTTCATAGTATTATTGATTCTTAGGTTTCTCCTCATGTGAGATAATTAATCTCCATTCCCCCCTCCCTTTTTCTCTTTTCCTAAAGCATTCTTCTTTTTTATCCTTTGGTTTTGTCTTGCTTCTTTTATCATCTCATCATATTCCATTTTCTTCCTACTTTCTGCTTATGTACGTTCCTATTCATTGACCTAATGGTGCTAAAATTTTTAAATAACATCCGTACCTTAATATCCTAAGTAACTTAACATATCTTAGTTACCACCTTATGTGGTAGGTTGATCAGTTTAACCCCATTATTTTCCTTTACTACCTTAACTATCTCTTATGTCAGAGATATCTTAAGTATCCTAGTTGACACTTCCCCATGTATGAATGTGATGAGTTTAACCTATTTGATTCCCTTGAATTTGTATTTTTACATTTTTATGCTTCACTTGAATGTCAAATTTTATCACTGAAATTTCATTTCAGTTGTTATAATTTTCTAAGGAATACCTGTAAGTGCTCTCTTTTATTAAAATTTCTTCCCCTGGTACGCTCAGTTTTACAAGGTATATGATTCTTGGTTGTAGTCCCAGATCCTTTGCCTTGTAGAATATATTATTTTACACTTTTTGGTCCTTTAATGTAGAAGCTGCTAGACCCTGCTTAAGGCTTACTTAGCTCTGTGATATTTGATTTTTTTCTAGCTATTTGTAATATTTTCTCTTTAGCCTGAGAGTTCTGGAATTGGGTTACAATAATCCTGGTTTATTTTAATTTTTATTTACCTCTCTTGTTCAAGAACATGAGGGGACTTCTCCTCGATAATTTCTTACAGTATGATATCCTATCTCGTTTTTCTTTATCATGGCTTTCATTAAGCCTAATGATTATTAGGTAATCTTTCCTGGTGCTTTTTTACAGTTCAATGATTTTCTCAGTGAGATATTTCAGATGTTCTATTTTTTTTTCATTTTTCTGAATTTTTTATTGTTTCTTGCTATCTTATGGAGACATTATCTTCCATTCGTCCAATTCTAAATTTTAGGAAGGAATTTCCTTCTTTGAGGCTTTGTGCTTCTATTTTTAGAAAGCTATTTTCCTGTTTATATTTTTCTATTTCCTTTTTTATGGATCTCTTTTCTTCACTAAATTTTTGCTCTACAATGTTGACTTTTTCTATCATTTTCTTTCCTATATTTCTTCTAAATTTATTATTATTTGTTTAATGATTTTCTTGTGGAGCTCTTCCAGGAGTTCATTTTGGGTCTGATGCCCTTTCTCATTTTCTTTTGAGTGTTCACACACTTCTTTGTTTGCATTGCTGTCATTTTCTGACCTACCTTTTGGTCTTCCCTTTTGTTGAAATAGCTTTTCAGTGTCAGTCCTTTTTACTCATTTGGGCAGGGGGCGGGATGTGCTTTTTTTCATGATCTTCCCTATATAGTGAAGCTCCATTTCTGTAGTAGAAGGAGTATTATTGCCCTGGGAACCACTTACAGTGGTTTTAGCTTGATTCCACTCCTCAGCTGCAGTTCCTTCTGGTGTTGCAAGCACCAGTTTTGTTCATTATGGTGAGGGATCCTGGGGTTTGTTTGTGCTAGGTCACTCTTCAAACTCCTCAGCATGTGCTTGCCCTGGAACACTTCTCATACTGCTAATTCTACTACTCTCATCTCTTACACAAGTGAGAAAGATCCTTCCTGCTGGACTTTTCTCTTATCTTTAACTAAAACTCTTTTTCACTCTATGTTCTGTTGGTTCTGTTGCTCCAAAATTTGTTTTCAGGTATTTTCTCTTTTCTGATTATTTGGAGATGGGTTTGGGAAAGCTTGGAACATTCCTTACTCTGCTCTCTTGGCCTCAAAAAGTGGATCAAAGTCTAAGATATTTACTAGCTAGATGATCCTGGGCATTTACCTGCCTAAGTTCCTTTTTTTGTAAATGAAGATATTAATGTCACCTCTCTCCCAGGAGTGTTGCCAGGTTAAAAATGATAATACTTATAAATTATTTTACCAAACTTAAAACACAATAAAATGCATATTACTATTATTATTATAATTTTACTGTTACTATTGCCCTTTAAGACCTTCCCAAAGTTCACTTCTTTCATATCTTTGTCAACTACCCTAACATGTAATTATCTCTACCTTCTAAGCAATTCAATAACCTTTCTTCATAAATGTGAATGCAAACTACAACTTACATTTTTATTTATTCACTAAAATTAAAATATAAACACCTATGTGTTATGTTGGTACTGATCTTAAGAGAAGACAAGGGGAAACATCTTAGAGTTTGAAAAATGTAACAAATATTATATATTGATCCAATTATGGATCTTTTTAGAATATTTTCAGATAATTGTATCTGTGTATATCTTATCTATTGATTTTTACTATAAATTCTTCCAGGAAAGAAACTGAGGCTTGAGAGGGTTTAAGTTACCTTTTCAGAGTCACACAGCTAGTAAGTGTTTGAATTTGTTTCCAATAAGAAAGGCTATGAACTTGGGTTTTCAAGACTGACTCCAGCATGCTATCCACAATGCCACCTCATTCCTTTAGTAGATCACTCTTGTGAGTTAATATGTGGTATAAACATGAAATCTTCACTTTGTGGTTAACTTCAGTCCCTTGAAACTTGATAAGGATAGTTTTTGGACTATAAACATACAGTCTCTCTCTCTGCTCATACTCAAAAAATATCAATTTAATAGGAGTTACTATAATTTATCTGTCCCTGGCAGTAGACTTCCAGATTCCAGAGTCACTTCCTTACCATGGTAACACATTGAAGTGGGACTTTGGTAGGCAACTCTGTACCCAGTCATGAAAAAATAAATTCTGCTTCCACTTCTAAACCTCTTTGACTGTATATGCTTTTTCAAGATCTATGGTTCTTGAGAGATTCATAATGTAAGTGTTAGTGTTTTGAGCTGCATATCATACAAAATATCAGTCCTATGATTCCTTCTATCAAACATGTCTTGACCTAAAGAATGCCCTTTGCAGTGGATCATTGTCAACTCCTTTGGTAGTTGATGAGCTAACAGTAGTTCTCAAATAATGTCTGAATGAGCAATAATTTCCCACTAGATGTTAAAAATCCTCTTTGGAGCCAAAGACAACTGATGGCATACTTGGCATCTGTGAAAATATTTGTGAAAATATCTTGTTCTTTGTAAGTTCACATGCATGTTTTAAAGCAATTGACTCTGCACCCTGGGCTCTTAGGTTTCTATGCAATGAAGCACACCATAATGTTTCAAATTCTCTCACTACCACTGCACCTGTGAATCTTATTCCATTTCTCATAAATAAGGAACCATTGATGAATAAGATCAGCTCAGGGTAGTCAAGGGGTTTGTCTGACAGATTTTGCCTAGGTCTTTCTGCCATTTGTACTACAGTTTCACAATCATGCAATGACTCTCCCTGTGTTGGTAAATCAAGCAATAATGTAGTTGGATTTAAAGTTATCCATCTCTTTAGTACTATATGTTCACTCCCCCAAAACTACTACTTCACATTTTGTCAGGAATTGATCTGAAAATGCCCATGTTCTGTATTTTAGTAAGAATGCTTTGCTTGGTGTAAACAAAAAACTGTCAGTGAACAAAAATCTGCAGATTTTGTCATTTGCTAACACCCCTCTCAAGCATGGAGCTGTACCTGCGCTATGGGATCTAGTTGACCACAGTAATAAGCAGTAGAACATTGATTTGTTCCAAAACTCTGCATCAAAACTCCTGAAGTCATTCCCTTTTGCTCATGGACATAGATCATAAATGGCTTTGTGTAATCAGGGATACTGAGAATAGGAGCATATAATACTGCTTCTTTCAATTTTGCAATCACTTGTAGATGTTCTGAATTTAGCTTTAGTGACTTTGACTCAGGGTCTTTCATTAGAGCAGTCAGTGGTTTGGTGATTTCACCATAATTTGGAATCCATTGTCTGCAAAAACCTGTGGTACCCAAAATGGCTTTGAGTTGCCTTTTGGTCTTTGGGGCACCCATCTTCTGTATGTCTGTGATTCTCTTCTGGGAAATGCTTCTAGACTCCTCAGAGAGCACACACCCAAGGTACTGTACACATGGAAGATACCACTGGACTTTAGGTTTTGATATCTTGTGTCCCCTTTTGTATAAATCACACAAAAGATGTTTACTATTATGTTGGCACACTTTTGCAAATGGTGATGCTAACAGTATATCATCCACAAAGTGAATCAGTTTGCTGTCCTTACAATGGATATTTTTTAGATCTTTGGTTAAGATTTGGGAGAATACTGAAGGGCTTTGCAGAATCCCTGGGATAAATGAGACAAGAAATAAGTATTCCCTTGCCACATGAATGAAAATATCTTCTGTGAGGTATTGAAAAAAATGCAGAACATAAATCAACCACGGGGAAATATTTTACATGACTTGGAAATGAAGAAATCATGGTTGCAGGACTTAGTAAAACTGGGTAATTTTTCACTACATGATAATTAACAGCTCTTAAATCTTGTACAAATCTGTACACTGTTTTTCCTCCCACATCTAGCTTGGGTTTTTTAACAGGTAATATGGAAGTGTTGTATTCTGAGATGCAAGGTATTATGTCTTATTGTAGCAATGACTCTATAATTGAAGTGATCCCTTTTATTGCTTCTTTGCTCAATGGATACTGTGGAATGCATGGTGGTGGACCTTCTTTTATAAGCACCTTAACAGGAGTTGTTGATTTTAATAACCCTACATCTGTAGAACTTATAGCCCAAAGCTCTTCTGGGATGTCATCTGGTATTTGGTAATGTCATTTCCTTCCTCTTCTAGCTCTACTGCATCCAAGAATAGTACAGGAAAAAAGTTCAGGGATTCTTCTGGGAGTTGTAAAGAAATGCCCCTAATTGGTGTACAGACTATAGTTGCTCTTAGTTTACAAAGAAGATCCCTGCCCACTAAATTCATTGGAGAACTAGGCATTAGGAGGAAGGAATGTTCCATACTTAGAGGTCCCAGGGAAACCATTCTTGGCTTTAGTTTTTTAACAGTTTGGAGTCTCACTGTCACACCCATTACTTCCATTGTATACATTGCTTCACACTCCTCTTGAGGCTTTTGTAATACTGATTTTGCTGCACCTATGTCCAAAAAACAATTGTAATTCTGCCCTCCCACCTTCAGGGTTGCATAGGGTTCTGTGCTATTCTCTGGAGAATGTACAGGAATCATGGGAGCTAGAACAGCAGGATCAGGAAAACTTACCTCTTGTTCCTGTCCTTCATCCTCTAATTTTCCACTTATATCTTCACTACTAATGTGCCATGGTTCGAGACTCTCTCTGCTATTTCCATTTATTTCTATTTCATTGCCAATACTTCCTATTCTAGTGTTCCCATATTCTGGATCTATTACTGTACTATCCCTTGCACACCTTACTAAGGAAGCTGCACCATTTTCTGTGCATTCTTACAAGCTACCTGGGAATATTTAGCATGGGTATCTGTTCTAATAGACTCTTGCATAGAATTCAGGTCTGGGGTTTGCTGTGAATTGTGGAAGCATCCATTATCATAGTAGTTTGGGTAGTATGGTCTCCCATACTGGAATGCATTGCCAAATCCATTTCCAAACCTGTTGTTAAAGCCTTAAGTTTCTTGCCTGAATCCATTGAACCTATTGCCTTGGTTTCCCCTATAATTTTGTCCAGATAATTGTCCTCTGAATCTACACTCTTTCATCATATGACTGGGTTTGTTGCACAAGTAGCACCTGGGGATTTGCCTATATTTTCTTGGGTTATGATTATTGCTAGGCTGTCTATAAGCTCTAAGTGCAGCTACTGTTTTTTCTTGCACCTCATTTATTTTTAATTTAAGTTTGAGCTCCCTTATTTCCTTTGTCAGGTTATCAATACCATCATCTCTTTCTTCTGACTGCCTGTCTTTTTCTGACTAGAAAATGTAATTTTCAACCTTATGAAGTTTGTTCATACCCATATTGAACCAGTTAAGACAGCTGTTTCTAAAATAATTTTTTACTGCAGGGCATGCATTCTTTACAAATTGGTGACAGATATGATCTAGATCCCTGTCTACCAATATGTCCAGGTTTATCCATTTTTTTGCAGATTTGATAATCCTGTCAAGGAAAGTGGGAGGGTGGGTCTCTCCCATTTCCTGTTTCAGGCTCTCAAAGTTAGACCAGGTTCCTGGGCACTTGGAATTATCTTTCATGGCAACTATAATCACTTCCCTAGCTGTTCTTAGTTCCCTGTATCCCATAAAAAAGTTTGGATACCCACCCAGGATCCTCTTCTGGCCAGTTGGGAATTTGGGGGTTACTATTGGTGTCCTCTATAATCTGCTATTTCTCCCTCTTAGTCAACATTTCATCCATAATTATTTCAAAATCCAAGTAAGATGGATCATAGAATTTCACAAGCCTTTTGAACTGTTTCACCACCCCTATTGGTTCTTCTTCATATTTAGGTGTTTGCTTCTTAAAGGAATCAATATCGCCTTGTGTGAACCTTTGATAGCATTTAATATTTAAGATACCATGTTCTGGTGACACTATTGGTATCTTATTCAAAGGAAACATGTGAGTTGGTGTGCTGTCCAATGCTTCCATCTCCCTTTCCAGTTTTGTAGGCTTATCTGACTTATTTTCAGCCCCTGTTGCATTTGCTAGTTTAATCCCTTGCATTGTTTCCTGTGCTTTAAATAATTCTTCATACTGGGCTTCCATTCTATTTAATTTGTTTTCCAGGTAGTTCATTTTCAATTGCATTTTATTTTTCTCCCTTGCTTTCTTGGTGTTAGTCTGCCAGTGCCTGAAAATAGTTGGCAAAGTCTTAAGCATCATAGTCAGGCACAGGAGAATCAGTATCATAACCAGGATATGGGATATTATCTGTAGTACTGTCAGTGACAGTACTGGCATCAGGAACTTGTATGATATTAGAATTTCTATGAAGCTATGTGTATCTACCAAAAAAGTGATTTGGAACATATAATGCCACATTGTCTCACTTTAAATAAACTGCTGACTGAGGGAAGTGTTATGGAGGCCCCTAGAAGTCTGCTCACAGGAACTTCAATTCCCTGTGAAGCTTCTGAGACAAACTGCTTTTAATGGCTCCCTGCTGTGAGGAAAGTTCTAAATGACCAGGTAATGGCAATTGGTCCTTAAAAATCACAATTTTGCAGGATTATTTTCCTTTCAAAACTCACCAACTGAAAAAAATATAGATACTCTGTTTTTGATGTTTACAGAGTATCTATAGGTTTTGAGGGAAAGTCCAAATGTGAACTTCCCTCAGGGCTTAGCACAAGGATTTGTTCTGAAGACTTTATATATAAAATAGACTATTTTATCGTAAATATGAAAGGATATAAAAGAAAATAAGGATAAAAAGGATTACTATGCTACATGTATCTATCTCAATCCAAATCCACTGGATCCACAAGGGTCCTGTTCTTTCCTGTTTTCACAGGCTACACTAGTCTCCCTGATATCTAAATAACCCTCAAATTTCCTTATTCTATGCTATCTATCACTATATCCTTATAAATTATATGTAGTAACTATAACTTCATTTATAAAGAGCAGAGATGTAAATTGCTAAGCTGTGATGTTCACTCAGTGTCTAGAGCCAAACAGGATTCCTGTAGTCTTCTCAAGTTGAAGCCAATAAACAGCCTCAGTTAATTTATAAGTAGATTCAACTCTAGTGTTTCCCTAGAATTTTAACAGGAAAACACCAAAATCTTTCAGGATCTATTTTCTTCTTCCTCCAGGCAAAACCAGAAAAAGACCAGAAATAGCATCTGTTCCCTTTAACTCAAGGGAACCAAGTCAAACTGTCCCTCTCACTCAAGAAATAAGCCAAACCTGTCTCTCTCACTCAAGGGAACAGGCCAAACTGTCACAGAATTCAGTTGATCGTATAGATCTTCTCTTTCTCAGCATTCCAGAAAACACTGGCTCAGATCTCTTCCAAAAATTTAATTTTTTCTGCAGAGTTATTCTGCTCTTTAACCATGAAACTAATGCTATAAGACTTAACTTCTCAATATAATCTTTATAGTACACACATGATATTTAACTGGTAGCTCAATTTGCTTTATCTTGGAATAGATTAAAAAAACAAGCAGCACCATGACAAAGTGAAATTAAAAAACAAAAAAACAAACACGTTTGGCTGAGCTTCATGCTAATTGAAAGAAGACACTTTGATTTAAAAACAATTTTAGGTTTGTATGGGTACCTGAGGTTCAGGTGTTGAATAAAACAATAATTACAAATAGCTATAAAGTTCATTTGATATACTTATAACTGAATCTTTTCTTTCTTCTGCTCTCTATTTTAAATGAATATGCTATTCAGTAACAATGAACATCATTGAATAAACAAATTATAATTAAGAATTAAGTAAATGTGTGTATTTTTGTGTTTTTACACAGATGTATTTGAGTAAAAATAAGTTTCTTTCCGAGAGAGAGACACACACACACAAACTAATGCAGAATTTATTAAGAACTTACTTTATATCAGGTGCTGTCCCACAATAGAAAGAGAAAGAGAGAAAGAGATAGAAAAAAAGAACAGGAAAAGATAAAGAAAGAATGAAACAAAGAAAAATGGAAGGAATGAAACAGAAAAAAGAAAGGAAGGAAGGAAGGAAGCAAGCAAGGGAGAAAAGGATGAAAAGGAAGAAAGAAAGACAGAATGTAAAATTCTATTCACTGCAATAATTTTCACCAAAACCTCATAATTCTAGTTAGTAACACAATAAGCATTTAATGACAGATGGCATCTGATGTGTCAATAAGACATAGCTGAAGATATTAGTATGATTTGAAATGTTTTTGTTTAGGGGGAATGACTTTGACATTGATCATTTCCTGTTCTATTAATAATTTTAGCATTGTTTATTAGTATTATACATCTTTCCTATCAAAAACACAGTAATTTGTACATTTTTTGTCTTATGTATTCTAGAAAAAGTGGCCAATGAAGAATAGATACATTACTTAAACCTACACAATGTATCACTATACTAGATTTTTAAAAGATAATGAAAGATACAAAATTGTAGTCTAAATACTTTTTTAAAAACAAAAAAGGTGCCTGCATATCTCAATTATATCACAAAATTAGAAATTTAGTTTAGGCTATCTAGCTCTTTACTTATAAGGAGAGTTAGACTTTTGAAATAGAATTTTATTTTTTAGCAAAATATCCATATATACCTATCTATCTATATCTATCTATATCTATATCTATATCTATCTATCTATCTATCTATATATATATATATATAGTTTGGATGACTATCATATTAGTCTAATGCAAAGCAAGAAAACATCTTTTATTTGGCATTTAACATCTCTAAGTTACCAACTTCTCTCCATTAAGAAAGTTCCCACACTTTATGCCTATAAAAGAGTTTAGTTAGACATATGTCTATGTGACTTTTAGATATTTTAAAATAAAATACATTTCTGAAAAGTCTTTAAGCTCATGAAATTAATTCTAATTTATCTTTTTTTCTTATTTAAGATATTTATGCATATCACACCAGATCTCACATAAACTAAGTGAATTAATGAAACAGGAGAGCAATTCATTGATATATACAAGAAATAATATTCAATTCAATATGAGGATATTCTGTTTATATCATATATTAAATCCAGGTAAGTCAGATATCAGAATATTAAGCAAAAAACTTTATGTTTCTAATTTGTGCTTAATAGGTTAATTTCCACAAAAATATATTTAGAGTTTTACATATTACTATTTCTTATATTAAAAACATTTATGGAAATAAGTTACTATGCATATTACTAATACAAATAGTTTTGTAATAACTTTTATATTGATAACTGAATAAACACTAAATTATCAAGTATCTTAAATGCAAACAATACATATGATGATACTATAATAAGAGAACATGCCTTACATACATCAAAATCATTTCATTCCTCAAGGAACTAAGTAAATATACTTCTAAATATTCTATAATGGTTATTTACATTAGGAGGAAAGGGATTGAACTCAAATTACCTACTCACTTAGGGGAGATGATATGACAGATATCAAAAGCTACAAAATGCAATTAAAAAATCTTTAGCTAATAAAATAACATGAAGTTAACAGCAAGAATAGTGTCTGCTAAAATATTTATCCATCACATTTGATCCTTAAATGTGAAACATGATAATTTTTATTTTTAATTTAATTTTCTTTTTTTTTCTTTTAAGTAAGACAAATGGTTTATGAGTGGACCTCTAGACTTCCTGGCTTGCCAGTAAAAGAGAAAAAAATGTAAAACATCTATCCAATTATTTCAGTTAATATACAAGCATTAGGTATTCAAATTTCTAATTAAGAGACAACATGCCCTGTCAGACATCTGCATGGGTTATTGAACATTGCCTAGATTGTTCCATAATTATCCTAGCTAAATAGTTCTAAAAATGTAAGCAATGTGCATGTGTTGGAGAGAAAGCATTGCTTATCATATGAGAAGGCACAGAATTCAAAGCATGCTTTGGCTTCAAGTATTCAATCTGAACGTTTTTATTGGAACATGGTTTAATTAATCTTGGAACAGAGATCAACACCTTGTACTCCTGGAAGTTGTTCAAACATTTATTAAAGAAAAAAAGAATCCCAATAATTCTAGCCAGAAATAGGTTTACATTAGTTGTAGGATGTAAACACTGACTTACAATTCTTCCTCTTTCCCCTCTAAATCTGCTACTAATAATTTCTTGTGCTTAATTTCAAATACAAGCAGATAAGATCAAGTAGTATATACCCGACGTTATGTAATTACTTTCTAACATAATACAATTCATGCCTCATTTGAATTAATGCCATTTGAGTTACAGGCTCATGAAAACTATAGTGGGCAGGGGGAGGGAAATAACTTCTATAGTTTGAGCAAATAAACCAAGATTCTTTCTTTTCAGGAATGAAATTTGACTGTATTGAACTGAATGGGTGGCTTGCCAATGATTTCATTCATTTTATAGTTGCTTTAAATAGTATAATAGATTTTTGGGGAGCAAAAGATATTTACAAAATTATGTTGCCTCTTCAGTTTCAAATAGAAGAATTTTAAATAAAAATTTATCAGGAAAAGGAAGTTGCTGATACAACCTCAAAGTCTATGTTAATGGCAAAGTGGTTCCAAAGGATAGATTAGGAAAGTGGGTGCAAATCTATTAATTTTATGGAGTCATACAATTGAGATGAAATGATAATGATAATCACTATAACTCAATAAATTCACATCAGATCTTTACACAGCTAAGGTCAAACCATTTCCTAAAATCATCAGGCTTAAATATGAGAGCAAATTATTTGAGGATATTTGAAAACTCTAATCTGAGCATATCTAGCATTTTTATTAACTAAGTAGCCTATCATGTTGTTGTTTTATCCTTTTCATCTTTTAATTGCTTCTTATCTAATCCATGTTATACCTCTCTAATCCTTATTATTTCTCATTATCATAGGCATGGAATGTCAACATTGAATCATATATTTTATTACTTCACCCCTGCAATTATACTCATATATATATCCATTATTATATACAAATATGTATACATAAAATATGTATATATAGAATGTATGCATTTTTCTATCTCTAATTATATATATATAATTTTTAAAATCTATACACATTTCTAAACTAATATTTAGACCTTAGCAACCTAGTATTTGATAAACCAAAGATCCCAGGTCTTGGAATAAGAACTCACTCTTTAACAAAAACTGCTGGGAAAATTGTAAAACAGTATGGCAGAAGTTAGGTATAGACCTATATCTCACACCCTATATCTAGATAAGATGAAAATGGATATATAATTTAGGTATAAAGAGTGATATCTTAACTAAATTAGGGATCTCAGAATATTTTACCTGGCAGATCTTTGGAGAAGGGAAGAATTTATGATCAAACAAGAGACAGAGTATTAAAAGATGCAAAATGAATGATTTTGATTGTTAAATTAAAAAGCTTTTGTACCTACAAAACTAATCTAACCAAGATTAGAAGTGAAACAGTAAACTGAAGGATAAAATATAACAAATATCTCTAATAAAGGTCTAATTTTTCAAATTTATAAGGAAGTAAGTCAAATTTATAAGAATATAAGCCATTCCCCAATTTTCAGGTGAAGAAATCAAAGCCATCAATAATCACATAAAAATGTTCTAAATCACTCAATTAGAGAAATGCACATTAAAACAATGCTGAGGTACCACTTAAATCTATCATATTGGGCAATAATAGTAAAAGAAAGTGATACTATTGGAGGGATATGACAAAATTGGGACACTAAAGCATTGTTGGTGGAGTTGTGAACCTATCCAGTCATTCTGGAGAGCAATTTGGAACTATACCCAAAGAACTATACCCTGAACTGGTAATGCCACTACTGGGTATGTTTCAAGAAGAGATAATAAAAATGTGGCACTAAAGGACCTACTTTTACAAAAATATTCATAGCTGCTCTTTTTGTGGTAGCAAAGAATTGGGAATTCCATCAACTGGGGAATGGAACGAATTGTGGTACATGTTGGTAATGAAATACTATTGTGCTATGAGAAATAATAAGCAAGATGATTTCAGAAAAAAAACTGGAAAGACCTATGGTAACTGATGCAGAGTGAAATAAGCAGAACTGGGAGAACATTGCACACAATAACAACAATATTGGATCATGATTATCTCTGAAAAATTGGTTACTTTCAGCAGTGCAATTATCTGGGACAATCCTGAAAGACTTATGATGGGGAATGCTATTTATCTCTAAAGAAAAAACTGTGGGAGTATCTTTTGCAACAGTGTAACTAGTTTTATTTTGGGGTTTTGGTTGTATATGAGTGCTCTCTTACAGCAATGATCAATATGGAAGTGTGTTTTGCACAACAATAAAAAATTTGAATTAATTAATAGACAATGAACAATTTAGAATTAAAAACAGGGACACTAAATTTGACAGTACTTTAAAAAAAATAGATAAAAGTGAATTCAACTCCTACATTATAAAGATAGAAATGAGAATAAATGCTGTCTTAATTATTTTTATTTTTCTCCTTTAGCTTTTCTGGTAAACAAAGCCAACATATCCCCTCAGGATATCAAGAATATGGTGCTTGCAATATTGATGTGAATTTGTAAAGTCATCTCTAGAATGTGCTCCAAGAACAATATTGCTGGTCAGAGAAGCTGATGGGTAGTAAAATAAAGACCCATATTGTGGGGGAAAAGGTCATTTTCCTTATTCCCCAGAAAATGATTAAAGCTCATAAGCATTTTAACTGAGCTATTTTTTATAATTTTAATATTGTTTTCCTTAGACTTATAAATGTAAGTCTCATTCTATTGGCCCTGATTTCTTTCATACTCTTCTTAGAATTCATTTTTTAAAATAGTGAATTCCAAATTTACTACCTCCAACACATTAAAAGACAAAACACTATCATATAAATAATATATGTGAATTTATGCAAAACGTATTTCCTTATTGGACATATTTTTAAAGCATTTGTTAATATTCATTTTTAACATGGTTACATGATTCATGCTCCTACTTTCCCCTTCACCCCTCGCCCTCCCCCCACCCCTGGCTGATGCACATTTCCAGTGGTTTTAACCTGTATCATTGATCAAGACCTATTTCCAAATTGTTGATCATTGCGTTGGTGTGGTAGTTTCAAATCAAAATCCCCAATCAAGTCTGCCTCAAACCATGTGTTCAAGCAGCTGCTTTTCTTCTGTATTTCCACTCCTGCAGTTCTTCCTCTAAATGTGGGTAGCGTTCTTTTCCATAATTCCCTCAGAATTGTCCTGGGTCATTGCATTGCTGCTAGTACAGAAGTCCATTACATTCGATTTTACCACAGTGTATCAGTCTCTGTGTACAATGTTCTTCTGGTTCTGCTCCTTTCACTATGCATCAATTCCTGGAGGTCTTTCCAGTTCACATGGAATTCCTCCAGTTTATTATTCATTTGAGCATAACAGTATTCCATCACCAGCATATACCACAATTTGTTCAGTCATTCACCAATTGAAGGGCATACCCTCTTTTTCTAGTTTTTTGCCACCACAAAAAGTGCAGCTATAAATATTTTCGTACAAGTCTGTTTATGATTTCTTTGGGGGTGCAAACCCAGCAATGGTATGGCTGGATCAAAGAGCAGGCATTCTTTTATAGCCCTTTGAGCATAGTTCCAAATTGCCATCCAGCATGGTTGCATCAGTTCACAACTCCACCAGCAATGCATTAATGTCCCAATTTTGCCACATCCCTTCCAGCATTCGTTACTCTCCCCTTCTTTCATTTTAGCCAATCTGCTAGGTGTGAGGTGATACCTCAGAGCTGTTTTTTTAATTATTTTAAACCCTTAACTTCTGTGTATTGACTTATAGGTGGAAGAGTGGTAAGGGTAGGCAATGGGGGTCAAGTGACTTGCCCAGAATCACACAGCTGGGAAGTGTCTGAGGCCGGGTTTGAACCTAGGACCTCCTGTCTCTAGGCCTGTCTCTCAATCCACTGAGCTACCCAGCTGCCCCCCTCAGAGTTGTTTTGATTTGCATTTCTCTAATTATATTTTTAAACATTTATTAATATTCATTTTTAACATATTTACATGGTTCATGCCCATACTTTGCCCTTCATCCCCTGCTCTCCCCCCACCCACGGCCACTGCACATTTTCACTGGTTGTAACATGTGTCCTTGTTCAGGGCCTATTTCCAAATCGTTGATAGTTGCATTGGTGTGGTAGTTTCGAGTCCACATCCTCAATCACGTCCACCCCAACCCATGCGTTCAAGCAATTGTTTATCTTCTATGTTTCCTCGCCTGCAGTTCTTCCTCTGAATGTGGGTAGTGTTCTTTGCAATAAATCCCTCAGAGCTGTCTTGCGTCATTGCATTGCTGCTGGTACAGAAGTCCATTACATTCGATTTTACCACAATATATCAGTCTCTGTGTACAATGTTCTTCTGTCTCTGCTCCTTTCGCTCTGCATCAGTTCCTGGAGGTCTTTCCAGTTCACCTGGAACTCCTCCAGTTTATTATTCCTTTTAGCACAATAGTATTCCATCACTAGCATATACAACAATTTGTTCAGCCATTCCCCAATTGAAGGACATCCCCTCCTTTTCCAGTTCTTTGCCACCACAAAAAGCACAGCTATAAATATTTTCGTACAAATCTGTTTATCTATGAGCATAGTTCCATATAGCCAGCCAGAATGGTTGTATCATTTCACAACTCCACCAGCAATGTATTAATGTCCCAATTTTGCCACATCCCCTCCAACATTCATTACTCTCCCCTTCTTTCATTTTAGCCAATCTGCTAGGTGTCAGGTGATACCTCAGAGTTGTTTTGATTTGCATTTCTCTAATTATTAGAGATTTAGAACACTTTCTCATGTGCTTATTGATACTTTTGATTTCTTTACCTGAACATTGCCTATTCACGTCTCTTGCCCATTTTTCAATTGGGGAATGGCTTGATTTTTTTATACAATTGATTTAACTCCTTGTTATTTGAGTAAATAGATGCCTGTCAGAGTTTTTTGTTATAAAGATTTTTTCCCAATTTGGTTTTTCCCTTCTGATTTTGACTACATTGTTTTTGTTTGTACAAAAGCTTTTTAGTTTAATATAATCAAAACCATTTAATTTACATTTTGTAATTTTCTCTAACTCTTACTTGGTTTTAAAATCTTTTCTTTCCCAGAGATCTGACAGGTATACTATTCTGTTTTCACTAACTTATTTATAGTTTCCCTCTTTATATTCAAGTCATTCTCCCATTCTGAATTTATCTTGGTGTAGGGTGTCAGATGTTGATCTAAACCTAATCTCTCCCATATTGTTTTCCAATTTTCCCAGCAGTTTTTGTCAAATAGTGGATTCCTATACCAAAAGTTGAGCTCTTTGGGTTTATCATACACTGTCTTGCTGATGTCATTACCCCAAGTCTTTTCCACTGATCCTCCCTTCTATCTCTTAGCCAGTACCATATTGTTTTGATGACTGCTGCTTTATAGTATTGTTTAATATCTGGTACTGCTAGGCCCCCTTCCTTCACATTTTTTTCATTATTTCCCTTGATATTCTTGATCTTTTGTTATTCCAAATGAAATTTGTTATAGTTTTTCCTAATTCAGTAAAGAAGTATTTTGGTAGTTTGATAGGTATGGCGCTAAATAGGTAAATTAATTTGGGTAGAAGGTTCATTTTTTTATGTTAGCTTGTCCCACCCTTGAACAATTAATGGCTTTCCAATTGTTTAGATCCAGTTTTATTTTTTTGGAAAGTGTTTTGTAGTTGTTTTCATATAATTGCTGTGTTTGTTTTGGTAGATAGATTCCTAAGTATTTTATATTGTCTAGGGTCATTTTAAATGGTGTTTCTCTTTCTACTTCTTGCTGCTCTAGTGTGTTGGAGATGTATAGAAATGCTGATGATTTATGTGCATTTATTTTGTATCCTGCAACTTAGCTAAAGTTGTTTTTTATTTCTACCAGCTTCTTAGTTGATTCTCTAGGATTTTTTAAGTATACCATCATATCATGTGCAAAGAGTGATAGCTTAGTCTCCTCATTGCCTATTTTGATACCTTCAATTTCTTTTTCTTCTCTAATTGCTATTGCTAGTGTTTCTAGTACTATGTAGAATAATAGAGGTGATAATGGGCATCCTTGTTTCACTCCTGATCTTATTGGGAAGGCTTCTAATTTATCCCCATTACATATAATGCTTGTTGATGGTTTTAGTTATATACTGTTTATTATTTTTAGGAAGGATCCTTCTATTCCCGTATTTTTCAGTGTTTTCAATAGGAATGGATGCTGTATTTTGTCATAGGCTTTTTCAGCATCTATTGAGATAATCATGTGATTTTTGTTTGTTAGACTGTTGATATGGTCAATTATGTGGATGGTTTTCCTAATGTTGAACCATCCTTGCATTCCTGGTATAAATCCCACCTGATCATTGTGGATGATCTTCTTAATTACTTGCTGGAGTCTCTTTGCTAGTATTCTATTTAAGATTTTTGCATCTATGTTCATTAGGGAGATTGGTCTGTAGTTTTCTTTCTCTGTTTTTGGTCTCCCTGGCTTTGGAAT
>NC_058134.1:190250787-190280182 GCF_016433145.1 Gracilinanus agilis
AAAAATCTAGGGAAAATAAACTTAGACCTTTGAATGAAGGTCTAATTAAAGTGAATTCAACAGTGTGCAATTACCCATTCAGGGCCAGGACATAAGGAAAATGTCTCTCTCTGATCTGACTTATCATCAGCTTTTTAGGGAAGTGAGCCAAGTAATTAACCAATCTTAGGTGCTTTCTAGGAATCTAAGTCGAGGGGACCCACGTCCTCTAAAGTTTTAGAAAAGACTGGGACTCCAGGACTCAAACCCAATTTCAAGCCCTAATGTATTGGCATAGAACTGCTATTTTGCAGATCGTAGTCAGTCAAGTCTCTGACCATGTGCTTTCTTTAGCACTATTAATGGCTTTCATATTCCCTTCTGGAATCAGAGAGGCATTTAAATCACAGTCCTATAGGCTCAGGTATTTGCTGTAGAATCAGAAAAAGGATAAATAATGATTATATATGTACTTCCAGTACAAGATGATAAAAAGGAAAAATCAATTTCTCTCATTAAAAAAATGTTTTAAAAATCAAAAATATATATATAGCTTAGAACTAGAAGGGTTATGTTACCCAAAAATGAGACTTTCTATGAGAGAAAGTGGGTTTTACAAATAGCAGATTCACAATGCACATTCAAATAGAGTGCCATTATTTCCAGTAGCACATTTTAAAACAATAAATAATGATGTTTAAAATCATACTTGTTACAACTTTAACCCTTGGCAAATGCTGTTATTGCTTCCATAGAAAAATGTGATATTTAAAAAAGAAACTTTCTGGTATAATCATCCTCAGATAAGAATATACAGGAGCTCCTTGGCTTCTTGTTTTTAAAAAAAATCCTGGATAGGAATGCTTCTACCCATTTAAGGCAATAATATCTCTTATAATAAAATATATAAGCTTTATCCTATAAGACAACAATTTCTTAAGGATTTAGAGTAAAAGTTAAAAAAGATCTCTTGTAAAATTACAAGGTAATATTTAAAGCATGGAAAACTTTCAAGGTACTTTGCAATTACCAAGACAGAATAAATTTTAAAAGACATGTGCTCTATAAGATGTTCATAGGTGGTACATATAACCGCATTGTTTTTGATACAGTAAGCGTTTAAGTAAATTAGGAAATATAATAACATCATAAGCAGAAACTTCATTAGCGTAAAATGATTCAGTGCAACAGGAAAATCAATGATATAAGCAAGATTAATTTACAAAACTAATTAACAATATACAGTAAGATACAGCCTTTTTAAAACAGAATTAAAGCTCATTCAGTTCCGAGGTTTTAAAAGTTCACCCCTGATTTCAATTTAAGGTTCTTTTGATTGAGTTCTGCTGAGTTTAAGGGGTTGTTTTTTTTTTTTTTTTTTTTATCACCAGTCTTTGCTATCAGTTCAAAGTTCTGAGCAGGTATGGGGTGAATAGGCTTCCCCTAAGTTCAGTTTTTTTAATCACAAGAAAGTCTGAATAGGCCGTTCCGCCAATAGGTCCACGTGGTGTCGTCCACATGGCTCGGGGTTAGTGGAGAAAAGCTCAGGAAAACTACCCACGTGTAGAGTCTGTGTGGGTTGTTGCCTAATTAGGTCTTTAGAGAAACACGTGGAAGGCTAGAAATAGGGAGAAAGGGGAATATACCCAAATGGTTTGCGTCAGAGCTGAAGCAGTCTCTGGAGGTCTCGATCTCAGCAAAGGCGGCAGGACTGGGTTCCGTCCTGGAAATCTCAGGTTCTGGAGCTCGGGGTTGAAGTGGAAGTGGTCAGGATCAGCAGCAGCAGCAGCATCAGCGGCAGGAATGGAGATCAGGAGATCAGCGGCTGGGCTCTGGGATTCTATCAGAGCCAGCAAGGGCCACCAGGCCCAGGGCATTGAGCAAAATAATTAGCAGCCCAGCGGCAATTAAAACCATTGTCTCTCTTCCCCGTGAAACAGCCTCTAGGCTGGGGAAAATCGGGAGAGGACTGGGCAAGGAAAAAAATTGCTTCTGAGACTCGGGGTCCCAAAGCCGCATGGCTTCTTCTTAGGCTATCTAGAAAATTGAGAATTCTATTTCCAAACTTCTGGTTGCCATAATTATAAATATGAAAAATGATAAAGGCTGTGATAATAATATAAATTAGTATTTTAATTAAAGCCATGTTGATAGATAAAGTTATCAGACCACGCGCTTGTAAGCATTCAAAACTGCCGCCTCCATACTGCCTCCTAGCCAAGCCCTACTCGCCAAAGAAGAGAGACCACTCCCTCCTAACCCAGGAGATTTAAGCGCTCCCCTGCGTCAAGACGTCGGAAACGGAAACCAGTTGGAGGACCATGTTGGATCAAGGGAAATGTAGTTTTGATACATTTCCCTTGTCCATAGAAATATATACATTTTTAGATGGTTTTTTCCAATTCCTTTTTACACTTTTCATGTTTCTCTTAATTTTTGTATTTGGGTATTAAAGTTTCCATTTAGTCCTGGTCTCTTTTGTGCAAAAACTTGGAAATCTTCAATTTTGTTGAATGCCCATACTTTCCCCTGGAAGTATATAATCAGTTTAGAAGGGTAGTTGATCCGTGGTTGATCTATGGATCCTTTCAATGTCTATATTGCCCTCTTGCTGTAGAACTTCAGGGCAATTTTGCTGAATAATTTCTTTAAGTATGGAGTCCAAGTTTCTATTAATTTCTGCTTTTTCTGGAAGACCAATGATTCTCAAATTGTCTCTTTTTGACCGGTTTTCTTGGTCTGTCACATTCTCATTGAGATATTTCATGTTTCCTTCTATATCAGTCTTTTGACTTTGTTTTATTTGTTCTTGTTGTCTTGAGAGATCATTGGCTTCTAATTGCTCAATTCTAGCCTTTAGGGACTGGTTTTCGGTTATAATCTTTTGGTTTTCCTTTTCAATCTGGTCACTTCTGGTCTTTAGTTGACTTGCCTCACTTTCCAATTGTGAAATTCTGCCTTTTAAGCTGTTATTTTCTTGCCAGATCTCTTCCATCTTCCTCAACATCTCATTTTTGAATTCTTCAATAGCTTGTGACCAGTTTTCATTGTTTTGTGAAGGTTTGGATACTTGTTTGTCCTCCTCTGTTGTCTGAATTTTCTCTCTGTAGAAGTTGTCTAGTGTTCCAGAGTTTTTCTAGATAATCTTTTTCTTCTGGGGTTCTCGGCTTGCCATTGTTAGCCCCGCCCCTTTTCAGCTTTGTCTTCACACTCAGGGTCTGCCTGCGCTTTATAAGCTCCCGAGGGCTCTGTTCACCTTGTCCTCGTGGTCAAGCCTCTTGGTAGTCCCTGGTCTGCCCCTCTGCCCGAGGCTCTTTCAGCAGTCTCAGGGGCTTCTTCCACAGCCGCACTCCCGTCTGCACTGGGTCCCCTCTCACGGTCCAAGCCTGGGCTTGAGATCTTTGTCCTCACCTAGGGCAATGCCTTCACCCACGCAGAAGCTCTGGAAAGTCTGTGCGCTTGAGATCTTTGTCCACGTCTAGGGCAATGTCTTCACATGAGCAGAATCTCGGGAAAGTCCGTGCATGCCCCCTAGCCACTTGGGGTCCCACATCTTGCAGCTCTCAGGTACAAGCCCTGGGGCTGCTAGTAATTTACTGGTTGCCCCAATCCTGTTTTCACTCTTGTGCGTTGGCCTTGGCGCTGTGCGTGGTGTGGGGTAATGGGGTGGATGGGCTTCTTCTTCTCGCGTTTTAGTGAGAGCTGTTTCACCCCTTTATAGCATGGAAATGCCCCTATTCTGTGTACCTTCAATACTGCGCCCTGTTGTGGGGTTCCTTCTTCTGTCTGGATTCGTTTTTATGTCCACTTGAGGAGTCCTGTATGCTTCTGTTAGGAGAGATCGAGCAGTTGCTCCTTACTCTGCCTCCATCTTAACCAGAAGTCCTCCATTTCTCTAATTATTAGAGATTTAGAACACTTTCTCATGTGCTTATTGATAGTTTTGATTTCTTTACCTGAAAATTGCCTATTCATGTCTCTTGCCCATTTATCAATTGGGGAATGGCTTGATTTTTTATACAATTGATTTAACTACTTGTATATTTGAGTAATTAGATGCCTGTCAGAGTTTTTCATTATAAAGATTTTTTCCAATTTGTTGTTTCCCTTCTGATTTTGACTACATTGTTTTTATTTGTACAAAAGCTTTTTAGTTTAATATAATCAAAACCATTTAATTTAAATTTTGAAATTTTCTCTAACTCTTGCTTAGTTTTAAAATCTTTCCTTTCCCAGAGACCTGACAAGTATACTCTTCTGTGTTCACTTAACTTATTTATAGTTTCCCTCTTTATATTCAAGTCATTCTCCCATTCTGAATTTATCTTGGTGTAGGGTGTCAGATGTTGATCTAAACCTAATCTCTCCCATATTGTTTTCCAAATTTCCCAACAGTTTTTGTCAAATAGTGGATTCATGTCCCAAAAGTTGGGCTCAGCCTGTTCTCAGCTTTATCCTCACACTCAGGGTCTGTCTTCCCTCTTTAGGCTCCTGAGGTCTCAGGTCTGGTTTTTCTCAAGGTCAAGTCCCCTGGTGGACCCCCTTGCTTGATCCTCTGCCAGAGGCTCCTTTACAAGTCTCAGGGCGTTGCTTCCACAGTTGTATACCAGTCTGTACTGGTTCCCCACTCAGGGTTTCAGAGCCTTTGCTTGCACCTGTGTCCGCCTCTGCTCTCGCCTGCTCTCAGTGCCTGCGCTCAAAGTCTGTGTACGTTCTTTAGCCTTTTGGGGTCCTAAGTCTTGCTGCTCTCAGGAACAGGCACTGGAGCTGCCAATGACTCAATGGGTGCCCCATACTTGCTCTATTTCTTTTGAGCTGGCTTTGGCGTTATAGGTGGTGTGTGTGTGGGGGAAGGGGGGTGCTCAGCCTGTGATTTAGTGAGAGCTGTTTCACCCCTTTATAGCATGGAAATGCCCCGATTCCACATACCTTCCACACTGAGCCCTGTTGTGGAGTCCCTCCGTTTGTCTGGATTTGTTTTTATGTCCCCTTGAGGAGTCCTGTATGCTTCAGTTAGGAGAGGTTAAGAGCTGCTTTTAACTGTGCCGCCATCTTAACCCTGAAGTCTTCTGGAGCATTTTTTCATATGGTCCTAGATAGTTTAATTTCTTCCTTTGAGAACAGCTTGCTCATATCCTTTGATAAATTTTCAATTGGGGAATACTTGGCCTATGGCTTTAAATCCAATCTAATAATTATTCCAGCGTAATATTAATTCCATTATCAATTCAAGATTTCAGGTATATTTCAATTACTTAAAATGGCAACAAGTTAGATTTTGAAATCCATGTTATACTGCATCTAATGAATTAGATTTTTTTTAAAAAATCCATTTTTAAATAATAAATTGAAAAGGAATAGCTAAATGGTTTGGTGGTTAGAAAGCCAGGTCTAGAAATGGAAGGTCCTGGGCTCAAAGCTGGACTCAGACACTTTCTAGCTTTGTGACCCTGGACAAGTCACTTGTCCTTATAACTTAGCCTTTTATATTCTTCTGCCTTGGGACGAATACTTAGCCTTGATTCTTGGATGGAAAGCTAGGGCTTTAAAAATTTTAGCAAGAATAAAGTTAAAAATAATAAAAGGCAAAATTATCTAGGAACAAAAATTAGTGTTATAAAATTTTCAGTTTTACTATGTAAAATTTTTAAATTTTAGTATTTATAAATCTTTGAAAGGTTAGTAACAGGTTACACTGGAAATCTAAACAATGATGGGAATAAACCAAATGTACTCATATAACTTTCTATAAGACTTATATAAATCACATATAAGGCAATATTCATGGGGAAATCTTAAATTGTTAGCATCCAAGAAAGGCCTGCCTGCAGTAGTTGACATAAGAGTAGAGTCATGAAGGAAATAAGGGATTCTAGGACATGTAGAAGTTATTCCCAGATATATGGACACTTTATTATACCACCTTTTATCCACTTACACATCCATAACTTAATTTTAATCCTTCAAAACCTCTTCCTTGGACTATCATAAGTACCTTCCAAGGGGTATCCTTTGCTCAAGCCTCTCCTCAATGCAATTTGACCTCCCTAAAACACCAGAATTGATTTTTTTTTCCTAAAATGCAGGTCTGACTATGTCATCACCTGCCTACTTAATGAACTTCAGGGGCTCTTTATTATCATTAAGATCAAACATAAAACATTTCATTTGGCATTTAAATATATTCACAACCTGGATTTTCCCCACCTTCCTATTCTATTTAACCGTTATTCCTCTTCACGCCTCCGTCACTGAGATGTAAGCTAGTAAGACAGGAGAGTACATAGTATACTTAAAAACATTATTCTGAAAAGAGGTTCATTCATAAGTTTCAACAGCCTGCCAAAGGGTTCTATAGCACAAAAGCCAGATTAAGAATCATCAAATTGGAAGCATAATAGTAAAAATAAGAACAATAATACTTCTAATTCATTTAACTCTTTAATTTTAAATCACTTTCATACTCTTTATACCAAATACATTTAAGCTGACCTTAACACTGAAATAGAACCATTCTGATTTCATTTGATGGATCTGGCATATTTATGTTCCAATTTAATGAGGCTTGACAATTCAAAGTAATATTGCAATGAAGAGCTAACATCAATGTTTTGATTGTTCACCATCCAAATAGCAAAATTTTTCAATATTCACTTTATGAGACTTAAAATACATTACACTAAATATGATTGTTTCTCCATAAAACAGTAGAACAGTTTTCCATATACAGCATGTATGCAAATACAGGATTGCATCTTAACATCCAGTACCTATGGTAAGTTACTTTTAGAGGTTAAATAGAATAAATATTATTGTTTTACATGTGCCTGAAGCTTTCATATGAATAAGATCAAACTTGGGTTTCAAATATAGAACAATTCCATTTATACAAGACCTTCTTATTTATAAATTTTGCCTCACTATGCAGAAGATGCATGTCCATTTGAAATGACTTTGTGATGTGTATTGAAGATAATGTAGATGACCCCAATACCTTGTGAATAATCCTTTGAATGTCAAAATATTTTAAAATTCATTCCTTTCTTCATAAAAAGGAAGAGAGGAGTAAAGACGAGAGAATTGTTCTTTTGCTTTTCTACCTTTTAAGATAAATTATAAATAGAAATAATTCATTTGATTATTCATTCATCATTTGAGTTGCCTGGAATTTCAAAAGCAACCTTGCAGTTAAGGATTGCATATTTTAGTTATATCAAATTGGAGGAAATCCTAGGAAGATTAATTTATATTTCATAGAAATCTACCTTTATCTGGATTCTTCTGACTTCAAAAAAATGGAGTAAATAGAAGTGAGGTGGCTGTTTCTGGACCATACCCATATTTTATATCTCTGTACTCTAAAAAGCTGTACATGTTATCAGACATGATTGAACCTCTTCAAAAGGAGTTTTGGAAAAGCCTGGGGGAAAATAATCTCTCAAAGGTTGAGATTTTGGAGATAAAATAGGGAGATAAGAGTAAATGCAATATCTTGATAAAGTGTGACCATGATGGCAGAAGTCATTCCAGTGCTCTTCATATATATGAGTTTAAATTAGACTTCAGACAGTTACTAGCTGTGTGATCACAGACAAATTACTTAATATTTGTTTGCCTCAGCTTCCTCATATGTAAAATAGGGATAATAATAGCACATAACTTTCAGGATTGTTGTAAGCATCAAACAAAACAATTGTAAATCATATACCACATGGTGCCTATCATATAACAAGTGCTATATTAATGTTAAGTATCGGAATTATTATATGCTATAGTATGAAAATTTTATTTGAGTCATATTAAGAAAGAAATTCTTCTTATTTAATATGGTACTAAAATGCTCACTTTATAAATAAGATTAGAAAAAATTGAGGAAATATAATAAGTAATGAAGAAATAAAGTTATTACTATTTGCAGATGATATAATGGTACACCTACAGAATAAGCCAAAAAGTTAATAGAAATAATTTTAAAAAATTGAGCAAAGTCTCAGGATACAAACCAATCCCATATAAATCATTAGTATTTCTATTTTTTATAACAAAATTCAACAACAAGAGATAGGAAAGGAAATTCCATTCTAATTTAACTCTAGATAATATAAAGTATCTCAGAATATAGCAACCAAAACAAACCTAGCAACTATGTGAACATAATTACAAAACACTTTACACAAATTCAGTCTAAACAATTGGAAAAACATTAATTACTCATGGATAGGTGAAGCCAATGTAGTGAAAATAACAATTCTCACTAAATTAACTCTCCATTCAATGCCATACCAATCAAAATACACCAAAGTATTTCATAGAACAATGAAAAAATAACAGAATTCCTATGAAAGAACAAAAGGCCAATGATATCAAGGAAATTAATGATAAAATATATGAAGCCAAATAAATTGAGTGCATATCAAAGCATACCATCTTCCATTATATTTCCTTCAAGATGTGTGATATGTGTCTTCTATCATGAAATGAACAATATGGAAATATATACTACACAAAGGTATGGGTATAATCTATATTTGACTATTTACCACCTTGGGGAGAAAGAGAGAAAAATCTGAATTTTAAAATGCCAAGAAACAAATGCCAGAAATTGTTTATATATGTAACTGAAAAAATGAAAAAAATAGACAAAAAAGTTTAAAAAGCAAAATAAAAAGACAATGTTTCAAAGATTTGCTGTTTGTGGCAAAATAAATTAGAAAGAATACCAACAGAAAGTATGACATTGATTTATAACTTCAATGTAATGTTAGAAATGAAGATAAACTGGGGAACAGGAGATCTCGGGAAATATCTCTATGTACTGAAATGTAGTGGGAGTAAAATTCTAGGACAAGCCTGATTTAGGTGATTCAAGTAGTTCATGCACAGAATTAGAAAGCAATAAGATACTTGTAGACTATTAAACAAAATAATTGTAAATGTCTATTTACCAACATGGAAGGAGCATAGTAAAGATACTGCAGAGGTTCATTTGACCACAACTTTCTCCATTTCCACATGGAAAGGCATCAGAAGGGTATATTGTGTCAGAACAGTGTGTTGATCTGCATAATAGTGAGAAATCTGATAAGTGTGATGGGCCCTGCCACTTCCCAGGTTTACCTTTTTATATTCTAGTTGGCTAGTGCCACTTCCCAGGTTTACCTTTTTATATTCTAGTTGGCTAGGAAGCTGCATCAACAGCTTGACTCTCTATACTTTGGACCAATCAAGTGTCAGGGACAATTTTCCTCTTTTATAGAGAAGAACAAACCCAATACATGTGACAGAAGCTCTAATACATGTTGCTTTTGTTACAGGTACCAAGAATCTGACTACTTAAATCAATGATTTGATTTACCATATTACTAGCTTTTCATTAAAAGACACATGATTTCATGTGTCAAATTTGCTTTTGTTTAAGAGAGAATATACTGGATAGTAATTTGAGGTAAACTCGTAAGCATACATTGGCCTAAAATAATATTCTGAAGAAGGTTAATAATTAGGTCATCAAGATATTTATGGAGATCCATGCTAAATATTTGGAGATTTACAGTACATCGCAACAAATTCAAATCTTTGAAGGAAGGAGTAGAAGAAGGAAATACACACTTAAATAGTGCTTACTATGTATTGGGAATTGTTTTAAGTGTTTTAAGAATATTATTTCATTTGATGTCACAACAACCTTACAAGGTAGGTGCTACTATTTTCCTAATTTTATAGCTGAGGAAATTGAAGCAATCAGAAATTAAATGGTCACAGTTTCTGAGGCTGAATTTGAACTCAGTTCTTCCTAATTCTAGGTCCAACAAACTATTTCCTCCATCCCTAGCTTTCACAAACTTTACCTTTTTAAAAGACATCTTTTTTGTTGTGGGTTCTCTTATTTATTAAAAAAAATTTTAATAACATTTCATTTTCTGATCAATTACAGGTAAAAACACTTTTAAATATTATCTTTAAAAGTTTTTTTTTAATTCCAAGTTCTATCCTTCCCTCCTATCCTCCCTCTCCTCCACTCTCAATGAGAAGGTAAGAAATCTGATAGACTTTATAAATGTAATCATGTAAAATATTTTCCATTTTAGTAATTTAATAGAAGAGATATGGTGCAAAAAATAAAGAAACTGAAATATAGTATGTTTTGGTCTACATTCAGACTTCATCAGCTCTTTCTCTGAAGGTAGATGGCACCTTTATCATGAGTCCTTAGGATTGTCTTGGATTACTGTATTGGAAAGAATACTAGGTCACCCACAGATATTCGTTAAAAACTATTGCTGTTCCCATGTACAGGTTCTGATTCTTTTCTCTTCACTTTGCATCAGTTTTAAAAGAGATCTATTTGAGAAGTGAAGGGGATGCTAATATTGCCTTGGACTGCCTGCTTGGTAGCCAGTTGTTTTCAAAGTTGTATTGCACAAATATTAGAAGATTACCTTAGTAGGATAAATATGAAAAGTGAAGCCCTTTTTAACAGGATTCTGCCAGCTCAATCATATGCCTCTAATGTCATCTCTTTAAAAAAGTATCTTCCTGCCTCTACCATCATCACTTTAAAAAATGTTTTATTTATGTTAAAAACATGCCAAGATAAAAGAAAACATTGCTTTATTTCCTAACATGCCACACCTTCAATAAAAAATTTCTCTTTCACAAAGAATACTCTATCAAAACCAACTATCTCGCAGCATGTACATCTTTCTACACCTATATAAGGGAGATAGGCACATACCACAAATTCTCTCGGGTCAAGTTTGTCAAAATATTGACCTTAATTAAAATACCTCTAACTATTGACCTCCATATTACTATGGTAATTCTGTAAATTGTTCTCTTGGTTATGTTTACTATGCACTATAATCGTTCATCTAAGACTTCTGAAGTTCTTTGAATTCTTAATATTTGTATTTTTCAGGTCGATATAAGTCCATTACATTTTATTCTAAAGTTATGCTCAATAATTTCCCAATCTATGGCCAGCAACAACCTTTTCTGCTTCTGTATTTAAATAGCACAGAATTTGCATCTATTAATATTTTGTTAGACATGAAATATTGACCTTTGTCTTTGACCTCTGTGAGTTTTATGTCCAGCATGAATTTTGCTAGCTGAAAAATTTTGAACAGTTTTATTACATGCTTAGTCTAGTTCCAAATCCAATTTTTAAGAATATTTGGACCAATTCATAGTTCCACTAACAATATTATAGCTTATCTGTTTTTCCACAATACATTTGGCATTAATTTTTATAAATTTTTCCGTTTAAATAAATTTTATTTTAAAAAGAAACAAAAAATAGAGAATAATTCCTAGAAACAATTCAGCAGAATAACAACTTGAAGAATAAAATAATGAGTAACTACAAGAATATATACAATTATTTACTAAAGGAAAGGCTGTTTTACCTTGAGGAAGGTAGTACTACTATATTGTCAACTATAATGACTTGAGTTTTGTTGCTATTTAAGTATCTTTTTCAAATTACAATTACATTTTTTATAAATAAAAGTAAATTTTCTTTCCCTACCAATACCCACATTATTGAGATGGGAAAAATAATTTTCTTTTTTCTGTGCACAATAAATATTTGTTTCATTCTGCACCCCAAATCATCTCTCTCTCAGGGGATGAACAATATATTTCATAATCATTCTTATGGAATCATGAATATTTGATCATTGCTTTAGCTTCAAAGTTGTTTGTATTTCTAGTGTTATTGTTATTGTATATTTTTTTCTGTGACCAAACCCATATCCTTCTTCATTAGTTTATAACAGTCTTCAAAATCATTAGTTTTTTGTAACATTGAGGTTAGCATGCAAAATTTCATACCAGTTCTGCTCTGTTTTCAATCTGTTTATACAAGTCTTTCCATGTTGCTTTGTATTTATGTATTTTCTCATATATTTTAGCACAATGGTGTTCTTTCATTTTCAAATGCAATGATTTATTCATATATTTTTCAATTGATAGAAGTCCCTTTAGTACCAAATTTGTTGTTTTGCTAAAAGAAAAATTATAATTATAAATATTTGGCATAGAGAGAAACATTCCTTTTTCTTTGATATCTATTTTTGGTATAAATGTAGCAATAGTATAGATGGATCAAAGGTCATTCACTATTTTTACCAATTGAAAAATTTTTTAGATACATGTAGTAATATTTCACATGTTTTCTGACATTTTAAGATTCAGCTTTTCACCCTATTTCCCTTCCTCACACTGTCCCCAAAGCAGTAAATGGTCTAATAGAGGTTATACCAGTACTGTCATGCAATACAGATTTCTATGTTGCTTATACATTAATAGAAAACATATATCACACATACAATAAAAAATTCATGAAGAAAATAAGGTGGAAGATGGCATGTTTTGATTTTGGCTTAGTCTCCATCAATTTCTTCTTTGGCTATGGATGGCGGTTTCATCATGAGTCCCTTGTGATTATCTTGGAAATTTGCTCGGTTGATAATGGCTAAGTCCTTCACAGTTACTCTTCATATAGTATTTCTGCTATAGTATAGATCGTTCTCCTTGTTCTGCTCACTTCACTTTGCATTAGTTCATATAAGTCTTTCCAAGTTTTCTGAAACTCATCCTGTTCATTATATCTTGTGGCACAAAAGTATTCCATTATAACCTGTAATGCAGGGTGAAGAGTGGATAATATAAGAGCAACCAAGGGGCCTTGGGCAGATGGTGAAGATGGTATATAAAAGGAAGAGTCCTACACCAGAGCTTAATGAGAATTAGATAAACTCTCTCTCCAGCAAGGCTAAGACCCCTTTAAATTCGGGATTCTCTGCCTCTGCCCCTGGGGTTGGAACCAATCTAATTGGACAGTTGGCACAGTTTCCAGGAAGGAGGTTGAGACTTCCTGAAATGAAACTAGCTTGATAAGACTGGCCAATTAAGGTTATAATTCAGATCTGACTGCTGATGATAAATGCCTGTTGATAGGGTAAAGCTATGGCTTCAAAGATCATTTAAGCTTAAAGTTAAAATGGGTTTATTGGTAATTAGATTGAACTAGGTAAATGGGAGTTGGAAAGTAGGTGAAGATAAGCTAAAGGATCTTGCCTAAATTATGTCACTAAATTACCTTAGTAACACAGATTGATCTTTAGTAACTTAGAAGTATGAAAAAGCCTTGAGGGCAAATCTCAACTCTGATAGAGATAGTTGCTGACTAGCTGCTGACTAGCTGCCAAGCCCTGGGTCAGATGCTGATGATTTGATAGTTGAATTAATCTCTTGCTTGTAATAAAGGTTGTTGGGTGTGCCAAAAAACTATTGAATTTGGCTAGCAATGGTAGTTATTCCCACCTACCTAACAAATCTACCCAAACAACCCAGACCTTCCAGGGGCCCAGTTTCCACACTTCTCCTCCCTAACCCTTGAGTTGAGAGCTATAAGTAGAAGTCAGGGGTTTGGGGACCCCTTTTTATACCCTTACCTCAAATGTTACCCTGGCACCTGGCCTGGGTCCTCTGCCAGGTTCTGTGTTCTAAAGTGGCAACTGCCAGCTTGCACCTCCATGAAAAATGGTTGCATATTTCTGCACGTAACAAATTATAAACCACAATTTCTTCATCTCTTCCTTAAGTGATGGAGAGCCCCTTAGTTTTCAATTCTTTGTCACTATGAAAAGAGCTACCAAAAATATTTTGGTACAGGAAGGGTCCTTTCCCCTTATCTTTGATCTCTTTGGGACACAGACACAGTAGTGGTATTAATAAGTCAAAAAGTATGAATAGTTTTATGATCTTTTGGTTGTGGTTCTATATTGCTCTCCAAAATGGTTATATCAGTTCACAGATCCATGAATAGTGTATTAATGTCACAGTTTTCCTAAATCTTCTCCTTCCTTTATCGTTTTCCTTTTTGGTCACATTAGCCAATCCGGTAGGTATGACATATCTCAGAATTGTTTTACTTTGCATTTCTCTAATCAACAGCAAGTTGGAATATTTTTTCTTATGACTATGCATAGTTTTAATTTCTTCCTCTTAGAACTGGCTTTTAGTATCCTTTGATTTCAATTGAGAATACTTCGTATTTTTTTAAATTTGACTCCCCTTCATAGTTCAGAAATGAGACTTTTGTCAAAAATACTTGCTATAATTTCCCGCCTAAATGTGTTGTTTCCCTTCTAATTTTGCTTGCTTATGGTTTTAGATAGATGTCATTTATCACCTCGAGGAAGATTCCCTTTATTTCAATATTTTCTTATGTTTTTATAAGGAACGAGTATTGTATTTTGTCAAATGCTTTTTTCTGTCTATTGAAGTAATAATAAGATTTCCATTGGTTTTGTTATTGATATGGTCAATTAGGCTGTTCTTTTCCTAATATTGAACTATCACTGGATTCTTGATATAAAACTCACCTGTCATGGTGTATTATTCTTGTGATAAAATGTTGCAATCGCTTTGCTAGTATTTTATTTAAAAATCTTGCTTAAGTATTCAGTATTTATTAGGAAAATTAGTCTCTAGTTTTCTTCTTTTTTAGCTCTTTCTGGTTTAAATAGCAATACCATATTTGTATCATTAAAACGATTTTAGAAGCATTCCTTCTTGCCCTATTTTACAAACAGTATATGTAATGTTAGAGTTCTTTGAATATTTGGCAGAATTTACTTGTGAATGCATCTGGCCTTGGGACTTTTTTCCTTAGGGAGTTGTTTGATGGTTTATTCAATTTCTCTTTGTATGATGTAGTTGGTTAAATATTTTATTTCTTTTGTTATTTTGAGGTATTTATATGTTGTAAGCATTCAACTATTTCACTTGGATTGTCAGCTTTATTGGTTTAAAATTGGGAAAAAATTCATTGATTGTTATTTTGCCTTTTTCATTTCTGACATTGCTAATTTGGTTTTCCTCTTTTTAGTTAATGAAGTTAATCAGTGGTTTATCTATTTTTTCATAAAGCCAATTTGTTTATTTATTAATTCAATGTTTTCTTACTGTTAATTGTATTAATTTCTCCTTTGATTTTGAGGATTTTCAATTTAGTGTTTAATTGGAGAATTTTAATTTGTTCTTTTTCTAGTTTTTTAATTGTATGGCAAATTCACTAATTGCTTTCTCTATTTTATTGATGTAAGAATTTAAAGAAATAAATTTCTACTTAAGTACAGATTTGGCTGCATCCCATGAATTTTGATTAGTTGTCTTCTCTTTGTCATTTTCATTAATGAAATTGTTGATTGTTTCTGTGATTTGTTCATTGACTTAACCTTTTTTAAGATAAGATCATTCAGTTTTCAATTAATTTTTAGTCTTTTTAACTGTTGTTTTAAAAATACAACTTTTATTGCATTATGGTCTGAAAATTATTCATTTAGCATATCTAATATTTATATTTGTTTATAAAGTTTTAGACTCACTATAGGGTCAATTTTTGTGAAGATGCCACATACAACTGAGAAAAAAAATGTTTTAATTTCTAGTTCCATTTGGTTTTCTCTAGAGGTCCATCATATCAAACTTCTTTAAAGTTCTATTTAACTCCTTAACTTTTTATTGTTTATTTTTGGTTGTATTTATCTATTTCTGAGGGGGTAGGCTTGAGGTACCCCACTAGGAACATTTTACTATCTATTTTCTACTGTAAGTAAGTCACATAAGTTTTCCTTTAGGAATCTGAATGCTATGTCATTTGGTACATATATCCTTATTATTGATATTATTTCATTGTCTATGGTGCCTTTCTCATTATGTGAGTTTCTTACTTATCTCTTTTGATCAGGTCAGCTTTTACTTTGTCTGAGATTGTGATCATTAGCCCTGATATCTTTCCTTTAGCTGAGGCATAGAAAATTCCACTCTGTTCCCTTACTTTTATTCTGTTTTTGTTTCTTAGAATTAAATATTTCTTGTAGAAAGAATATTTTTGTATTCTGGTTTTTTATTTATTCTGCTATCCTTTTGGGTGAGTTCATTAAATTCACATGCACAATTGTGATTATTAATTATCTGTTTTCATTTATCTCATATCTTTTGTTGACTTTTTTCTCTCTCCTTTTAGTCTTTCCCTGTTTGATAGTCTTTCAAAAATATTTCCCTTTTCAATAGTTTTTTTTTAAATATAACTATGGCAAAATGAGTGATGTAGCAAAAAAAAAACCCTAAATTAATTTTAAAAATCACTATCATTTGTATTATATTGGCTTCTACTAATCATAAACAATGACTGTCTCTCCAATTATATGTTTTCTTTAATTTCTGTAGAATATTTTTATGAATTATGGAAGTGTTGAAAGTGTATCAGTATGTTAACTGATATTTTAAGCATTTTACAATTACATTGATGTAATGGATGACCCAATGGAAGTCATATCATATCACTATCATAGCCATAGCTTTCTGGGATGTAGGTACATAGCTCAAAATATAGTAATACACTAGCCAGTCCGGGTCTTCTATTTTTTTCAAAATTTAGTGAAATAGACTGTTGCTCTGATGAAGATTATGAAAGGAATATCTCAATTTTTAATGAATAAGGTGTACAAATAAAAAAAACTTACTTAAAACATAGGACATTTCTGTAATTTTTATTATTATGGGAAACTAAGAATAACAAAGGGTATATTCTGTTTATATTGAATTATTGAAGAAAAAGTAGGCTAAAAATTGCAAAGGACTAAATTCTCCAATGAAAGAAAAAACATTAGAGAATAGATTAAAAAGAAATGCAATATTACTTTGAAGAAGTAGATTTAATTCAGAAATTTCTAAATAAATAAAATAATTAAAGTCATCAAAATTTTACAACACAACTTCAAGTTAAGAAAAAATAGTAGTAGCATTAGTAGACGAGGTAAGGAGACTGAATCTGATTTTAATAGTTTATAAAACTCTTATATGAGGAAATTCTTTTTATCAATGCATATTGACAACTTTTCTGTAATTTATAGTCATAGAGAGTTATCTAGAACAGTGAGCAATTAAATTACTTCTCCAGGTTCTAAAGGCAAAAGCAGTATACATGAAGAAAAAGTAAGCTTTATGAAAATCAAGAATGAACTAAATTTCTTTCTTTATTGATTTACATTTAATTTTTTTTCAAGATTGCACAAGTCAAATTCTTACTACCGATCAGTTTAATTTAGAAATGTCATGATCGCAATAATAATTTAAATTTACAGTGGCTTTTATATTCTTGTGAAGTAATGTAATAATATTAAAATGTTAAATGCATTGTGTTGCAAGGTATAAAATATTTGCGATTGCTGTATTATGACAATGTCTTATAGCATTTTATTATTTCAGGGTGCTTCATCTACATTATTTTATTTGAACTTCATGATAGTCCTATAAGGAAAAAATGTAAGCTTGTTATTACTTAACAAATAAGGAAACTGGGAGATCCAAAAAATGATGCCAATGATTTCAGAGATGAATGGAACTTTTGTTATTGAAACAATGGCATTTGAACCTCTCATCTCTGATACAAAGTTCAGTGCTATTTTAAACATGTCATGTTGCTGAATCATTGATTAATAAGATAATTAATTTTAAAAATTAATTTTATTCACATTAAGTTAATTCAAAAATAAGACAATGAAAAGAAATTAGTCAAAACATGGTCGTTGCATTGTTTTCTATACTATTAATACTTTTTTGGGAAGTTTAAAAATTAACATGTAATCTAATAATGACCTTTTTCAAGTAATTTTTGCAAAACATTTTTTTCAAGTAGATGTTGTGATAAAAATTGTTTGGAAGATACTTTAAAAGATTATTTTCTTTAAATATTGAAAGCCATATTCAGAAAAAATATGATAAAACAGTGAATAAGGATTATTAAGATACAGATAAAATTTTAATTTGAAGTATTTCCAGGTACTTTATATAGCTCAGGAACATTTTTTTAAATTATTTTTTCTTTTTTTTTTTGCTTTGAACCTACTCAAGATTGTGAGAGATTCAGAATTGACTAGATGATATAGATCCTGAGAAACAATTTATAAGAGAGTTCTATAGGGATAAAGCCTGTGATTTGTAGCCTCTTTTACAAATTAGTGAACCATCAAGTGCTATGAGTTGAGAAAGTCAGGGATGTTGACACATGGGAATATGAAAGAAACAAGGGTATTCAAGCACCATTTAATGGGTATTCAAAAAGAATTGAATAATATTCTCTCAGACCAGAATTTGCACAGAACTCTGAGCTAATATGATAACTATTTAAAGCCATACTGATGAGCCAGAGGGAAGCACCAGTTTCTCCCTTTAACATTTCCCTTTATAAGACTCTAGTATGTGACTCAGGGTCTTTTTTAAAAAATTGCATCAAAGGGGGCAGCTGGGTAGCTCAGTGGAGTGAGAGTCAGGCCTAGAGACAGGAGGTCCTAGGTTCAAACCCGGCCTCAGCCACTTCCCAGCTGTGTGACTCTGGGCAGGTCACTTGACCCCCATTGCCCACCCTTACCAATCTTCCACCTATGAGACAATACACCGAAGTACAAGGGTAAAAAAAAATTGCATCAGAGATAGAATAAGACACAAAAAGAGAAGAGTGAACAGTGATTATCTTCATTTCAGTGGGACAATGTCTGAATTTTTATTTTTTCTTTCTAAGATAAAACTACAGTTGTTTTCTTTGCCATGTCTAAATTCAAGGAGTGTAGGGCAAGGAAAGAATTAAAAGGGCAAACTATGCCAACAGTGAAATGGTAAAAGCCAAATATGATTATAGTAATTTTCATAATGTAAAATATCATTTTTCTCCTATATTAGGAAATTTAAGGAAGGATATATCACAGCAAAATGCAATGTTGGGGCAAAAAAACCAGACTCAGGATTCTTTAAACTGTGAACTAAGATTTTCTTGCCCTGTACTTGCTAAATGGAATCCTAAAGTCCATTGAAAACTTGATAAGCTTATGACACTGGAAAGGAATAGTTTAAGAAGTGGCCAGCTTGTGGCAATACATGCATTGCACTCAGTTCATTCAAACCCTTTGCCTCAATTTTTAACTATTTGATTCACATCAGAGCTCAAAACAGTATATTAATAAGAATTTGTTATGTTTCTATACCATATGCTAGACACTGTTCTAGGGATATAAAATCAAATGTGTCCCTGCTTTCAAAGAGCTTATAGTCAAATTCCAATAATACCACTAATGTCATTGTCCTTAAGGAGTCATTCCTCTATATCAGTGATTCCAAAGTGGGCACCACCGCCCTCTGGTGGGTGCTGCAATGATCTAGGGAAGTGGTGATGGCCATAGGCACATTTATCTTTCCTATTAATTGCTATTAAAATTAAAAAAATTAATTTCCAGGGGTCTAAGTAATATTTTTTCTGGAAATGAGGCTGTAGGCCAAAAAAGTTTGGGAACCACTGTTCTATATCATCATCAGTATAATTTTCACACATTCCATTAATCTATAGTTCAAGTACCATCTACTCCAAGATCTTTCTTTATCCTTGTCCTTCCAAATGTTATTGCCCTTATTTTCTTGTATGTTTTCTTCCATTGATTTATATATACCTATAGTCTCCAAAAATATACTCAATATATATTTAATTATGTTCTTGATGTCTACTCTGTTGAAATAGAATATAGAATATTTCCATGAAAGTATGGATCATTTCATTCTTTATACTTATATCCCCAGCACCTAGAGTAGTGCCTAGTCTATAGCTAATATCTAATAAGTATTTTTTCATTATTGATCATCAAATACGTTTTTCGGCATGTAGATATTTGTGTGTATATCATATACACAAACAAAAATGTGACATATATTTCTTATTGTTTTCTGTGCTTCCATTCAACAAACACATTAAATGCCTACTATTTGAAAAAATAAGGTGGCAAGATGTAGTGTAAAGGGCTGACCCCATAGTTATGAAGACAAGATCTTAGTGATTGCCTCTGAGGTTGTGCAACACTGGACATGTCATGTATCCTTTCACTACCCCCAGATCATTCTTGTACTTAAAAATACACCTATCCATAAACAGTTTAAGAATCACAATTACCTAAAAAACTGTCAAAGATTCCAAAAACCATATTGTTACAAGAGGGTTCATCAACAGAAGTTCTTTACATCAATGATATCATAGATATAGACTCCTAACCCCCTAAAAACTTTAAAATGATGGTTAGGTGCTAAAGATATGAAGATAATATACCAATACTGTTTGCCCTCAAGGGAGCCTGCATTTCCTGGGAGAAAGATAATCATATGTCTATTTATATATATGAAATATAATTTGAGAAAAGAGAGAACACTAACAATTTTTTTAAATTTAAATTTTTATTTTTTAGAAAATTGTTCTATGGTTACATGATTCATGTTCCTGCTCTGCCCCCAAGCCCCTTAAACATTCCCCCATAACTGACAGTTATTTCCACTGTTTTCTTCATGTGTCATTGATCAAGACCTATTTCCATATTATTGATTATTGTACTAGGGTAGTAATTTTAGAGTCTACATCCAAAATCATGTCTGCATCAACCCATGTGTTCAAGAAGTTGTTTTTCTTCTGTGTTTCCACTCCCTTAATATTCTTGATGGTTTGTTCTTCCAAATGAACTTTGTTATAGTTTTTCCTAATTCAGTAAAAAAAGTTTCTTGGTAGTTTGATAGGTATGGCACTAAATAAGCAAATTAATTTAGGTAGAATGGTCATTTTTATTATGTTAGCTCATCCTACCCATGAGCACTCAATGTTTTTCCAGTTGTTTAGATCTAGTTTTAATTGTTGGGAAAGTGTTTTGTAGCTGTGTTCTTATAATTCAAATGTGTTTGTTTTGGTAGATAGATTCCTAAGTATTTTATATTGTGTAGGGTGATTTTAAATGGTATTTTTCTTTCTAACTCTTGCTGCTGAGATGTGTTGGAAATATATAGAAATGCTGATCATTTATGTGCATTTATTTTGTATTCTTCCACTTTACTATTTTTGATTTTTGATTATTTCCACTAGCTTTTTAGGATTCTCTTGGAATTTTTTTAAGTAGACCATGATATCTTCTGCAAAGAGGGATTGCTTAGTCTCCTAATTGCCTATTTTAATACCTTCAATTACTGTTTGTTCTCTAATTGCTACTACTAATGTTTCTAGTAAAGTGTTAAATAATAGAGGTGATAATGGGCATCCTTCTTTCACTCCTGATCTTATTGGGAAGGCTTCTAATTTATTCCCACTGCATATGATGCTTGTTAATGGTTTAGGTATATACTGTTTATTATTTTAGATGCTTTTTCAGCATCTATTGAGATAATCATGTGATTTTTGTTTCTTAGATTGTTGATATGGTCAATTATGTGGATGGTTTTCCTAATGTTGAACCATCCTTGCATTCCTGGTATAAATCTCACCTGATGTCTTGCTAGAGTCTTTTTGCTAGTATTCTATTTAAAATTTTTGCATCCATGTTCATTAGGGAGTTTGGCCTGCAGTTTTCTTTCTCTGTCTTTGGTCTGTCTGGCTTTGGAATAAGTACTATATTGATGTCATAAAAGTAATTTGGTAGGACTCCTTCTTTGCTTATTATATCAAATAATTTGTATAGTATTGGGATTACTTTTTCTTTGAATGTTTGATAGAATTCACTTGTGAATCGATCAGGCCCTGGTGATTTTTTCTTAGGGAGATCTTTGATGGCTTGTTCAATTTCTTTTTCTGATATTGATAATTATATGATTTAAGTATTCTATTTCTTCTACTCTTAATCTAGGCAATTTATATTTTTGTAAATATTCATCCATATCATATATTTATTGCCACATAATTGGGCAAAAGAGTTTTTAATGATTGCCTTAATTTCCTCTTCATTAGAGGTGAGGTCTCCCTTTTCATCTTATACAGTTTGTCACTGTTCCCTCTAAGTAAACTTCTTCTAGTTACCTGTTGATAATTATATTTAATATTTACCAATATCTTCTTTTCTTCTAGGGATAAAAATTGATTGAACTTATTGGGTACCTTAAAGAAAAGGTTTCTCTCTGCCCCCCCACCCCACCCCCTGCTCTCTTAAATACCTTATGGTGATTCTCTTCAATTCTGTTTTTGTGCAGCAAACTCTCTGTTTAAGTATGGTTTTTTCTTTATGAATGCTTGGAAGTCTTTGATTTTTTTGAATGACCATACTTTCCCCTGCAAGAATATAGTCAATTTTGCTAGAAAGTTAATTCCTGGTTGTAGACCCAGCTCTCTTGCTTTCCAGAATATTATTTTCCATGCCTTCTGGTCCTTCAATGTAGATGTAGCCAGATTCTGTATTATCCTAACTGTGGTTCCCTGGTATCTGAATGATTTCTTAGCAGCTTGTAATATTTTTCCTTGGTCTGGTATAGTTTGAATTTGGCTATAATATTCCTGGGAGTTGTCACTTGTGGATTAAATATAGGAGGTGATCTGTGGATTCTTTCAATTTCCACTTTTCCTTTGTTTGAGAATGTCAGGGCAGTTTTCTTGTGTAATTTCCTGTAGGATGATGTCTAGGCTTTTTCTTTTGTCATGATGTTCCAGTAGACCAATCATTCCTAAACTGTCTCTTCGAGATCTGTTTTTCTGATTTGTGGTTGTGTCAATGAGGTATTTTATATTTTCTGAAATTTTTCATTTTTTAAACTTTGTTCTATATATTCTAGCTGCCTTGTGAAGTCATTTGCTTCTATTTGTTGAATTCTAATTTTTAAAGACTGAATTTCTTCCCTGGCTTTTTGGTCATCCTTCTCCTTCTGTTCTTATTTTCTTTGTGGATCATATTTCACCTTCTTTGCTTCATTTTTGAGCTGGTTAGTTTGGGCTATTAAGGCATTCTTTTCTTGTTTTAGACTATGTTTTTTCCTTTCTCAATTGTCTTCAGCCTCTGTTGATTGTTGTCTGAGTTCTTGAGTTAATTTAATTTTGAGTTCTTGAGTTAATTGAATGTTAAGTTCTTCCAAAGCCTGTGTTCATTTCACTGAAGTTTCTATGTTTTTCTTGGTGTTCCTTTATCTTCTTCTGATCCATTTGCTTTTTGTTCAGTTTCTGTATAGAAGCTGTAGATTATGGTTTCTTTTTTTCTTTTTCTGTTGGTTACTCATATTTTTTCCTTCTTTCTCCCCTGTAATTGCCTGTAATCTTAGTCCTCTTATCATTTTTTTCCTTTTATCTCTGGGTTTGGGCTATTCAATCCTGGGAGGGCTTCTTCTCTTTTTTTGCTCTTTTTTTTCTGTGTACCTTTTAAGTTGTGTTAGGCTGAAGGATTCCCCAGCTCTGTTGTCAGATTTGGTTTACTGTTCCCTCATAGCCCTTTGTCCTGGACTGGTGGTGAAAGGCTTCATGGAGGTCTGGAGCCTTGCTCCTTCTACACAGCCATCTTCCCAGAATCCCCCCAAGAACACTAACAATTGAGAGGCCAAAATATAGTTTCTCATATTATATATTACCAGTTTCAATTTTTTCATTTATGTAGAAAAGTAGATCAAATATCAAGTGCCTTTCCAATGCTAAAGGAAAGGCTAAAGGATTTTGGAAACCATTCTACCATGAGTTCCACCTATCTTCACTCTATCTTATTTATATGTTCTCTTAACCCATTAGAACATAACCTCTTTGAGGGCAGAGACTTAATTTTTCTTTCCATTTTTATTGCCAAGACATAGCACAGAGCCTGATACATGATAAGCACTAAATAACTATTTATTACCATTAGTTACATTGTAAAAATATCAATTATAAATTCTTATAATTTAAACATATTCCATAATGGAGTTCTATCTCTGGTTCCAAAGAAAAAATTTGATCTATGATAAGAATAGGAGACTGAGTCAATTATATATTTTTCATTTTAGATTATATACTTGATATTTATTGTAGTAATTATTCAGAATATTTCCCTATAATTTTCATTAAGCTAGTCTGGTAAAATAATACATGTAGCACAAATTAATTGAATGCCAGTTTATTATATTGCTATGTGTAAAAGGGATTTTCCTAAGTGAAAAATTGAATAATGAAATCTAGCTTAAAATATTTTCATTATTGTACTTAAAAACAAGCCTATGCATAACCAGTTTAAGAGAAGCAGTTACCTAAAAAGCTGTCAAATACCACTGTTAACTCTACTAATTTATTCTATAATTTAATGTAGCTTTGACCTCTGTCACAAGTTAATACAGCATGAAGAATGGTGTGCAAGAAAAAACATGCTTGTTAATGAATTGGAGAAATAATGTGACATTGTGTTTTTCTTCCCCACATTCCTGTGAAATATCTTAATATTGGAGTTAGCAGAGCCTAGACAATCTCACTATGTAATTATGTCTGTCCATAGCTTACTAACTAATGCTGTGATTAAAAACCTTTTAATTTTTAATTATCTCATTCAGACAGTTGTTTGATTTTGAGACAAGAATAACTGTGGCCATGAAGTCTGAAACAATGTATTTGAATTTCCAAAATTCAAAGCATCACTAAGAGATTTTTAGCAAAATGAAAGGGAAAAGCAAGAAAAAATAATTTTACTAATAAAAAATTTAGCTGTTTTATTGACTTCTCAGTTTAACAGATTTGCATTGCCAACAAGAGGAAAAGACATATGTTTGGACACTCTGTGTAGAATAAAATAAAAAAAAAGTCCTAAATACTTTCCAATTCTCCTATCACCATTTTACCTTGATTCATCCCACTATGAACTAGACCATCTGTCTCCTTTACCTAGATTCCTTTATTAGAGATCCAAATGTAATAAAAATAAAAAGGGTGGAAATAAGTATATATTATTACTTTAGAAGGAATTGTCATTAGAGTTTTTCTTGAGCAGCTTACAAAGTTTTATACTTGATGATGTTTTATTATAAATTTTCACAAAATGTCTAGTCTTTATAAAGATATTTCCTAGTTATCTGCAATTATCAATCCTAAAAACAAAGAGGGAATTATGAATATATGTCCATCAATTGTGGAATGTCTAAACAAGTTTTGGTATATGATTTTAATGGAATTCTATTGTGCTTTAAGAAATAACAAACAGAATGATCATAACAACCTTGAGTAGACATAAAATAATGCAAAGTGAAGTCAGCAGAACCAGAGAAGTATTCACAGCTTCAGCAATAATGTATAACAACCAACAATAGCTCATTTAACTAATATCAGTAATATAAGAATTCAAAATAATTCCAAGAGATCTGATGATAAAAGATACCTATCAGTTGATTGTATGAATGCAACTTGAAGCATTTCATTTTTCATATTGTCTCCTACAAGAGTTTTATTTCTTGTATAAGCAATAAGTCTTTCATAATGTGATGAATTTGGAAATATGTTATTCATGATAGGATATGTATAACCTATATCAGTTTACTTGATATCTTGGGGTAATGGGGAAAGAGAGAGGAAAGGGAAGAACATGGATCACAAAATCTGAAAAAATTACTAAAAATATATCACCATGTAATATGGAAGAAAATATAATTTTAAAAACATAGGTGGCAAGTAGATGGTTCAGTGGAGTGAGAGAAAGGTCTAGAAAGATAGGAGATCCTAGATTCAAATCTAGCCTTAGATACTTCCTAGCTGTGTGACTCTGAACAAGTCATTTAACTTCAGTTGCCTAGCCCTACTGCCAATCAGCATTGCAATCAAAACAAAATATTTATTCTAAGATGGAAGAAAAGAGTTTAAAAAAGACAAGGAAGAAATTAGTAGGTACCTCATAACTGTTTTTATTCATTGATTCATTAGTTACATAGCAATAATTGAACTAATAGAAAATAAAAACATTTCAAAACTTAATATCCACTGCAAAATTATGATTAGATTCCTAAGTGGAAAAATAACATAAAAATTTACCCCAATCTCATTAAAATAGTTTTTATATCCAAAAAAACTGATGCTGTCTTACTTTGTTCTAAAAATACTCTATAAGTTCTCCTTTTTTTCAATAATATTTTTGAATAAAAGAACTAGATGAGAGGGTGAGGAGTTGAGGACGATATCACTGGTGATCCTGGATGATTGGAGGCATCCTCAATAATTACAGATAAGTTAGGAAGAGATAAAGGTTACAGGTGAGAAAAGAATGATTTAAGTTTGAAATATTTTGAGTTCAAGATGTGTAATATCCAGTTTAGGATTTCTGTTAGACTGGTGAAGATGAGAGACTTGGAGGTCAGAGGAGAGGTTAGGAGTATAAAATAGATCTAAGAATCATCTTCATGGAAATAACAATTTAATCCATGGGAACTCATGATATCAACAAGCAAATTAATATAAAAGTAGCCCTGGCAGGGGCAGCTGGGTAGCTCAGTGGAGTGAGAGCCAGCCCTAGAGACGGGAGGTCCTAGGTTCAAACCCGGCCTCAGCCACTTCCCAGCTGTGTGCCCCTGGGCAAGTCACTTGACCCCCATTGCCCACCCTTACCAATCTTCCACCTATGAGACAATACACCAAAGTACAAGGGTTTTAAAAAAAAAAGTAGCCCTGGCAAAAAAAATAGCATTGAGCCTATCTTTATCTGAATTACAGCAAGAGACAAGATCAGAAACGTTCTGCCAAAGGTGAAGCACTGAATTAAAAATCAAGTAGGCCATAACCATACCATTTACAACTGACAGATCAGTTTGTGCCTAGCACATGTCTCTAATCTAGAAACTGATACTTGAAATGTGAATAAACAGGAGAAAACAAAATCAGTAACAACCAAAATAAGAAAAATCAAAACAAGCAGATCAAGGTGGAAATTCAGAAAAGAGTAAACCCATAAATCCACATAAAGTCTCAGAGATAATAATATCCTTGATATAGGTGGGATGGGGCAGGGTGGAGCAGAATAGGAATGATGGAAGGAAATGAAAATTAATAGAAATAAATGAAGAAATGCAAAATGAAACAACTATAGAAGAAAAAACTTCAATCAATATTGAATTCTTAAAATGAATAGTAATAAACCTTAACAAGAATTGATGATCCTGAAAAGTAAAATTAAAACAACTAACTCAATAAAATAAAAATATCAAAACACTCACAATTTTAAAAACAAAACAAAATACAAGGCACATTAAATGAAAAATAATCGAAATGGAAATTAGATCATGAAAAATTATCTGTTTATAACTGAATTCCTTGATCTATATCCCTGAATACTCAGTAAAACAGAGAAAAAGGAGATTAATGAATTAGACATGACATGTAACTAAGAAAATTAGAAAAAGAACAACTTTAAAATGCCCAGTTCAAGACTAACTTGTTTTTTTTTATTATAGTTAGTTATTAATTAATTATCTAGTCAAATTAGAAGCAGAGATAGAGACAAGAGATAGGGCTATAATTTGAATACTGTTTCTATAAGAGAGAAAACAACCACAGTATGGGCTCTTTAAGGAGAAGCCTTGGAAATAGGACTGAGGGCTCTTTGAGAAACCAGCAGAAAGAAACTTTGCATGTTAGAAAAGCAGTTACAGAACTTTGTGCCTATCTCCCTCTCTGGAGCAGGTTGCTGGGAAAAATCCAGGAAAAAAAAAAAAACAACTCTGGGACTATGTTAGTGATTTCTGTGAGTTAACTTTGAGAAGTTGGAAGAAATCTGTTAAGCTGAAGGAAATTGTTGGAGTGAGAGCTTTTTTCCCACAGAGGGAAAAACTGCCAACAGGGGCCTCTGTTTCTTCCCACTGGAATAGTGATGGTGCCTGACTTCCTGCTGAGGAGAGTCAAACAAGGTTAGTGATTTCTAACTGCCAAATGTGACAGTTAGTTGAGGCAACTTGAATTTTTATGTATAATTTAAGGATTTAATATAATTTGAAGTTCATAATTTTAGAATAGGCTAATAAAATAGAATTTAAACTATAGTCAGTTAGCATATGGAAGTGTAGTTGTCCACTTCATAGACAAAGAAGACACCCCATGAGGGGCAGTTTGGGTTCTGGGTTTTAGTTAGAAATATTAGAAATAGAGTAAGATATTTCCTGCCTTATCCCTACCTCTTTTATTCTGTTCCTCCCTCTCCTCATAGTTAATAATAAATAAGTGTTGGATTAAGCTGCGTCCAACCAGTCTATCCACTGCCTTCAATTAGGTTACTCTAAACAGCGTTAGCCTGTATCTACCACCTGATCACTATTAATCAGCTATCAATATTTAAAGCCCAAACAAGATGAATATTATCCATAACAATTGGAAATCTTAAAATCAAGGAGAAATAAATAAAATGGAAAGTAAAAGAACTATTGAACTAATGAAGAAGACTAGGATCTAGTTTTATTAAAAAAAACATAAAATAGAGGATGGGTTAATTTAACTTGATTAAAAAAAGAAAGAAGAGAATCAAATTACAAGAATAAAAAATGAAAAAGGTGATTTCACTTTTGTTGAAAAGGAAATTAAAGTGATTACTAGGAGCTATTTCACTCAATTATCTGACAATAAATCTGATAATCAGGGTGAATGGATAAATATTGAAATATATAGTTGACCTATATTAACAAACAAGGAAATAGAATACTTAAATAATCCAATTTCAGAAAAAGAAATTGAACAAGTCATCAATGAACTCTCCAATAAAATCCCTAGGGTCATATGGATTGACAAATGTTATAATTATTGGGAGTCTCTTGATCTATTTGAGATGGTAGAATGATGTACAGAGAGAAATAAGATGACCCTTCTCCCTTATAACAGTTGCCCAGGCAGGATCCTTCAGGTCTAAGAGGTATATCCCTTCAGGACCCACCTGGGGTTAATTGATATATTGATTTGGGCTCTTTAGCTAGGATAAAGCCTTGTATTCTGACTGGGATTTCTCCCTTCCCAAAAACAAGCTTTGACACTGCTTTAGGAAGGTACTTTAAACTTTATATTAACAAGAAGGATAGGGGTAAAGGACTGTGGTATAGGAGACCCTACTCTACTGGTTCCTAATGAAATCTCAACTGCTGGCGGATGAAGAATCAATGTAGCTTCCCTCTGGTTCAGTCTGGCCAGGACTAAACCAGAGTAGGTAAACTGTTGGGATATTTTGACTTCTTCTTCAATAGATCTTCAGCCTTACAGTTGAGTTATTTCCACCCTTTTCCACCCTCTTCTTTGTCTCCTGCCCACTTCCCGGATCCCTCCCGGGCCCTGGGAAACCTAGATATCTAGAGGATGTAACTCCTAATATCTAGGGGCAGTAGACAACAAGGTGGTGGTCAGGTACAGGTTGGCACGGTATCTTAAGTACAGGAAGAGTTTGCAGAGAGATGTTTGCACCCTCTCACTCCAAGACCAGGATCCACCGATCACCAGCCTCAGCACAGGTCAAATACCCAGAACTTCTGCAGGATTCTCAACTGCCCCTGCTCCTGCCTCTCCCATGACTTCTATCAAACACTTCTTCCTTCCTTCCTTCCTTCTTTCCTTCCTTCCTTCCTTCCTTCCTTCCTTCCTTCCTTCCTTCCTTCCTTCCTTCCT
>NC_058134.1:190280545-190367579 GCF_016433145.1 Gracilinanus agilis
TCTCTTGCCCATTTATCAATTGGGGAATGGCTTGATTTTTTATACAATTGATTTAATTCCCTGTATATTTGAGTAATTAGACCCCTGTCAGAGTTTTCGTTATAAAGATTTTTTCCCAATTTGTTGTTTCCCTTCTGATTTTGACTACATTGTTTTTGTTTGTACAAAAACTTTTTAGTTTAATATAATCAAAACCATTTAATTTACATTTTGTAATTTTCTCTAACTATTGCTTGGTTTTAAAGTCTTTCCTTTCCCAGAGATCTGACAAGTATACTATTCTGTGTTCACTTAACTTGTTTATAGTTTCCCTCTTTATATTCAAGTTGTTCACCCATTCTGAATTTATCTTGGTGTAGGGTGTGAGATGTTGATCTAGCCCTAATCTCTCCCATATTGTTTTCCAAATTTCCCAGCAGTTTTTGTCAAATAGTGGATTCATGTCCCAAAAGTTGGGCTCTTTGGGTTTATCATACACTGTCTTGCTGATATCATTTACCCCAAGTCTATTCCATTGATCCTCCTCTCTGTCTCTTAGCCAGTACCATATTGTTTTTTTTAACATTTATTAATATACATTTTTAACATGGTTACCTGATTCATGCTCCTCCTATCCCCTTCACCCCCACCCCCTTCACTACCCCCACCCATGGCCGATGCGTATTTCCACTAGTTTTGTCATGTGTCCTTGATCAAGACCAATTTCCAAATTGTTGGTAGTTGTATTGGTGTGGTAGTTTCGAGTCCACACCCTCAATCATGTCCACCCCGACCCATGCGTTCAAGCAGTTGTTTTTCTTATATGTTTCCTCTCCTGCAGTCCTTCCTCTGAATGTGGGTAGCATCTTTACCATAAATTCCTCAGAATTGTCCTGGGTCATTGTATTGCTGCTGGTACAGAGGTCCATTACATTCAATTTTACCACAGTATATTAGTCTCTGTGTACAATGTTCTTCTGGCTCTGCTCCTTTCACTCTGCATCAGTTCCCGGAGGTCTCTCCAGTTCGCCTGGAACTCCTCCAGTTTATTATTCCTTTTGGCACAATAGTATTCCATCACCAGCATATACCACAGTTTGTTCAGCCATTCCCCAATTGAAGGACATCCCCTCCTTTTCCAATTTGTTGCCACCACAAAAAGCGCAGCTATAAATATTTTCACAGTACCATATTGTTTTGATGCCACCAAATTATTTTTATGACACAAATAGTATGCTGATACCTAAGCAAGGAAGACCAAAAACAGAGAAAGGAAATTATAGACCAATGTCCTTAATGAACATAGATGTGAAAATCTTAAATAAAATACTAGCAAAGAGACTACAGAAACATATTACAAGGATTATTTATTATGAACAAGTAGAATTTATACAGGAATGCACGGCTGGTTTAATAGTAGGAAAACAATCAGCATAATTAGCCACATAAATAATAAAACTAACATAAATCACATGATTATCTCAAAAGATACAGAAAAAGCCTGTGACAAAATACACCAATTCCTTTTGAAAACACTAGAAAGCATAGGAATAATAGGGCCTTTCCTTAAAATAATAAATAGTACTTATTTAAAACCATCAGCAATTATCATCTACGATGGGAATAAGGTAGAAGCCTTTCCAATAAGATTAGGAGTGAAGCAAGGATGTCCATTATAATCACTATTATTTAAGATAGTGCTCAAAATCCCAGCTTTAGCAATTAGAGAAGAAGAAGAAATTGAAGGAATTAAAGTAGGCAGTAAGGAAACTATCAGTCTTTGTGGTATACTTAGAAAATCATAGAAAGTCAACTAAAATCTTTTTTTGAAATAATCAATAACTTTAGCAAAGTTGCTCTAAATCTCTAATAATTAGAGAAATGCAAATCAAAACAATTCTGAGGTACCACTTCATACCTAGCAGATTGGCTAAAATGACAGCAAAGGAAAATAACAAGTACTGGAGGGGATGTGGCAAAATTGGGACATTAATGCACTGCTGGTGGAGTTGTGAATTGATCCAACCATTCTCGATGGCAATTTGGAACTATGCCCCAAAAGTGCTAAAAGACTGCCTGCCCTTTGATCCAGCCATACCACTGCTAGATTTATACCCCAAAAAGGTCATAAAGAAAAAGACTTGTACAAAAATATTTATAGCCACACTCTTTGTGGTGGCAAAAAAAAATGGAAAACAAGGGTATGCCCTTCAATTGGGGAATGGCTGAACAAATTGTGGTATCTGTTGGTGATAGAATACTATTGTGCTCAAAGGAATAATGAACTGGAGGAATTCCATGTGAACTGGAATGACCTCCAGGAATTGAGTGAAAGGAGCAGAACCAGGAAAACATACACACAGACAGATAAACTGTGGTAAAACTGAATGTAATAGACTTCTGTACTAGCAGCAATGCAATAATCCAGGACAGCTCTGAGGGACCTATGAGAAAGAATGCTATCCATATTCTGAGGAAGAAATCTGGGAGTAGAAACACAGAAGAACAACAACTGCCTGATTACATGTAGGGATGGGGATATAATTAGTGATATTGACTCAAAATGAGCACTCTAGCAGAAATATCAATAATATAGAAATGGGTCTTGATCAATGACACAGGTAAAACCCAGGGGGAATTGTGTGTCGGCTATGGGGCTATGGGAGGGGATGGGAGGAGGGAAGGGATATGTGAGGGGGTGAAGGGATGAAGGTAGGAGGATTGAAGGAATGGGAGAAAGGAGAGAGGAAGGTAGAGGAAGGAAAAGGAAGGTAGCTTCTGCTGGTGAAATTGATCAGAGCCCTTTGGGGCTCAAATAAAAGATTGGAGACCAACTTTAGTGTTTAGAATAGCTAGGTTTTATTTAAATCAGAAAGGGGAAGGTCTAGGAAAAAGTAGGAGATAATAGAAAGGGACAAAGGCGCCCCAGGAAAGAGAAATCAGGGTAGATAAGGCCAGCCAGCCTCCAGGCTCAAGAGAGCAGAGAGGGAGAGGGAGCCAAAGTTTCTCTTTTATTCTTTTGCAACACCTCCCACAAAGGAAGTGGGAGGTGTTGGGGGGAAGGTGTAGCAAGGAGCCCTGGGAGACATAGTCTTCCAGGGCTTACAATAATTTTAAATGGCACAGATAGAACATGAATCCTATAACAATGGAAAAATGTTCTTAATTAATTAATTAATTAAGAATTTTAAAATTAAAAAAAAAAAAAAGGAAGAACAATAAGCCAAGAATATCAAGGAAACTAATGAAAAAAATGTGAATGATGGTGGCCTAGCAATACCAGATCGTAAACTGTACTATAATGCAGTATTCATCAAAACAATCTGGTACTGACTAAGGAAGAGAAGAGTGGATCAATTGAATATAGTTTGGATAAAATTACCTCAGCAATCTAGTATTTGATAAACTCAAAGATCTCATATTTGGTGATAAGGACTTACTATTTGAGAAAAACTGTTGGGGAAATTAGGGAATAGTATGGCAAAAATTAGGTGCAGATCACTATTTCAGACCGTAGAACAAGATAAAGTCAAAATGGGTGTATGATTTAGAAATAAAGGGTGATAATATAAGTAAATTAGAGGAACATTAAGAAAAATGAAGAATTATCACCAAACAAGAGTGAGAACATTACAAGATGTAAAATGAATAATTGTTATTATAGTATTTAAAAAGCTTTTATGTAAACAAAACTAATGCAACCAAGATTAGAAGGGGAAAAAAACAAACCATGATAATTTTCTAACAAATTTCTCTGATATAGGCTTTATTTTTAAAATACATGAAGAATTAAGTCAAATTTGTATGAATACACATCATTCCTCAATTTATAAATGGTCAAAGCATATGAATAGGCAGTTTTCAGATAAAGGAATCAAAGCTGTCAATAATCATGTGAAAAATATTCTAAATTCCTCTTTAATAAAGAAATGCAAATTAAAATAACTCTGAGGTATCAACTTACACCTATCATATTGGCCGGTACATCTCAGTAAAGGAAAATAATAAATGGCAAGAATGTGGCAAAATTTGTACCCTAATACATTGTTGCTGGAGTCCTAAATTGATTCAACCATTCTGGAGGGCAATTTGGAATTATGCCCAAAGGGTTATAAAAGAATGCTTACTTTTTGATCCAGCAATACCACTACTAGGTCTGTATCCCAAAGAGATAAAAAAGAATAGGAAAGAGACCTGTTTGTCCAAGAATACTAATAGCTACACTTTTTATGGTGGAAAAGAATTGGAAACTAAGGGGATGTCCCTCAGTTGGGGTATGGTTGAACAAAATATGGCATATGATGGTGAAAGAATATTGTTGTGGTGTAAGGAATAATGAACAGAATGATTTCAGAATGAAATGGAAAGACCTATGTGATTTAATGCAGAATGAAATGAGCAGAACCAGTAGAAAATTAAACACTGTAACTGAAATATTGTGGAATGATTAAATGTGGTAGATTTTGCTACTAATAGTAATACAATTATTAAGAACAATTCTGAGGTACTTAAGAAAAAGAATGCTAACTACTTTCAAAGAAAGAACTTTTGGTGTAAAAGGGCAGATGATAGCATATGATTTATCACTTCATTATTTGGATATGATTCAGGGTTTTGATTTTATTAGATTATTCACTTAAAAATGAATAATAAAGAAATATGCTTTGCTTGATAATACATGTATTCCCCAGATTGAATTGCTTGTCAATTCTGGGATGTTGTTAAAGAATTATGATTATTATCTAGAGGCAAAAGTGTAATAGATAATCTATCATACTAATATTTAAAAGTTTACTTGTATATAGGTAAAACTTATCTAAATTCACCTATCTCATTAATAAGGAATAGGGATTGAATTCCTAGAACTATGACCCTCTTATTGTCATATGATGATGCTTTTCAGATCTCTTGTCTCTGACTCCATTGCTACATTTTCTTTTCCTTAAAGTTAAGAATTTGACAAGAATATTGGATTGTTAACAAAGTTTCAGAGTAAGATAACCAATTGCTGATTCTCTGGGTGATTTGAAGTCTTTTTCACAGCTGTGATGAAGATGGAATTTTATTTTAAAATCATAAAATTACAGAGCTCAAATGGCCTTTAGCCATCATCTAGTTCAACTATCATCTTAAATATGAGGAAACTGAGTCTCAGATAGTCTACCTGATTTCTAAAAGGTCAAGTAGCCAGTTGGGAGCAAAGTCTGGACTCCTAAAAATCAGACCTATACCATTACACTATAATGCTTTTGACTTAAACAACTGGAATAAAAATGTATAATGTATTGTCCAGTTTTCCATTTCTATGAGTTCTAGTCATAGAATAGGTACAGGTGGAAAATCACTTGTAGACCAATAGAAAAAAAAACAATTTTATTGCATATGAAAGTATAAGCTTAAGAAAGAATTTAAAAGGCATCATGCATTATACATAGTTATAACATATTATTAACATTTGTCTTATTTTATCTAAACCAATTTTCAACACATTAGCATTATAGCTATGAGGAAGTTTTCTGCTGGGAGGGGAGGAAATGAGAAAGGTTACTGTTCTTTTAGCTGCCTATTCTCAATAGAATGAGAACAACTTCCTGAATTATTGTGACTATAACTTTTTCTTGTTTCAGAATGTCAGAAATATTGGTTACTTTGGTTTTCTTTCTTCAAATCACTAAATAGGATGAGCCTCATGTCTGGCATACAGTTTCTTATATTTCTGTGAAAATACAGCTGTAAATGTCATCATGACTAGGGACTTTTATAGTGTCATAAAAATTCAGTGTCACCATAAATTTGTGCTGCTGAAAATGTCGACATTTATGGCAAGTTCTACAAGGACATATTTTAAAATGATATTAAAACTTGATACAGCAACTTTTATTTAGTTAAAAAAGTAAGATTATAGAGTAAAAACATTTACTCAGATGTTTGAGAAAAGTGGATCTTGCTGAATAATTAAAAAATTATTAAGTTATCTGATGGTGAAAAGGGTACTTAATGTCAATTGAGCAACAAGCATGTGCTACACACTTGCAAAACTGAGGCACTATGTTGGAAGAATAGAATACTCCATGATCCAAAATAGTTTGTATTTTCTTAATTTCTTTGAGGAAAACAGTGTAGACAAATATAATGCCCATTCCTACCCAGTTGAGGGGAAGCATTTTTTAAATGTATAATTGTCTACTAACTTTTCATGCAGGGGGAGAGGGAAACACAATTCCTATGTGGCTAACAGAAATTTGAGGGAGATGCTATGTAATTCTATAAGGTATATTGTGGGAGGATTCTTAGAAAATGAATTTGTAGAGAAATAGTTTAGAAAAGTGAAACCTTTACATCATTAATGGAAGACTAGAATTATAGACATTTAGAAAAACCAGAATCCATTGTATTTTATTTGACTGTCAACACTTGCAACCACAGAGATTGCTGAGAGCCAATTTTCCTTAGTGAAATGATTGCTTCTCTCTTTTGTTGGGCTAAGCTTTCTTCTAGTCAAAAAAATCTTTTGCTTTTATTCATAATTTAACATATCTTATACTGTATAATTTCTTAGTCTTATTTACTATTTATTATTCACAAATAGATCTATTCATTGCATACATAATCTTTTTTTCAATCAGTATTTGGAGGGAAGAATTAAATGTGGTAATATTCAACTATTATTTTCCTTTTGGAAACAGTCAGGGAAAGTGAAATATGTTCTGAACCCTCTAAAATATTGTACCTCTGGAGTTACAAATATTTCAGGCACCGCTGACATATAATCCTCTAGCTCAGTTTTGTTCTTGGAGATAGAGGAAAGAAGAAGCAAATGCTCAACCATGATCCTCCTTTTGTCCTCCTCAAAGACATAAATTGTAATCTAATGTAAATCAGAGTAGAATGGGCTGGATGTGAGATGAGGTATTTTTAATGCTTCACTCAGTCATTTGTTTGTATTTATATTGCATAAGTGAAATATTACATAAACAAAAATAAAAAAATAAATTTATATGGAGACATGAAGTGCTGGATTGGGGTTAGGTGGATTAGGAAAGACCTACAGAAGATGACATGTTAACTGAGTTCTGATAGAAGCTAGAAATTCTTAGATGTGGACATGATGAAAAAGTCTAGAGAAAGAAGATAAAATACTTTGTATAAGTGAAAGTAAGTTGGTCAGTTCAGCTAGAACATAGTGTATTAAGGAAAATAATATAAAAACAGACTGGAAATAAAGATTGTAATCAGATATTTAAGAGTTTTAAATGTCATGTGGAAGATACATTTTTTCCTCTGGGAGTCATAAGAGCCTTTTAACTGACTAGAGATGAATGATAAAGATGCTGTGGAGGTAGAATCAATAAGACTTGACAACCGATTAGAAATGGGAGATAGGAAGAGATAGTGAAGATTTGAGAATGGTTCTTTGTTTGTGAATTTGGCTTGTTATTAGTGTAATGGTGCCTTCAACAAAAACCTATGAGATGATTCGGGTTTGGGGGAATTAATTATATATTAAGAGATATAGACCTGAAAGTAGTCTTGAAGACTATCAAGTCCCATGTCCTAATTTTTTTTAATAAGAGGAACAAAGTAATATCTAGTAATATATTTTTCTAGGGTTAGAAGGAAAATGTCTATTATAGTATTTGAACCCGGATCTTCTTGGATCTAAATTAATCTTTGTATCACTAATTGGTATTGCTTTCAAAAAAGACAATAAAACAGTTTTTGGTTTGGATATATTGAATTTGAGATGGCAATGGGACCTCCATTTGGAAAAGTCCAACATTTGATTGGTGATGTGGAACTGGAGAGAGAGATTAAAGTTGGATACATATAATTTAAAAGTCTCTTGCTTAGAAATGAGAATCGAACTCTGAGAAGAGAAAGAAAGAGATTGAGGAAGATCCAGAAAGACAAAAGGAAGTCCAAAAGAGGAAATAAAAGAGAATCCCCAAGATACAGTCATAAATACACCTAGCCAAAGAGAACTGAGAGAGAACATTGTCATGAAACTGAAGGAACAAAAAGGTATCTACAGGTAAATGATAATCATTAGTGTAAAATGTTGCAGAGGTGAATAGAGATAAAGATTAAGAAAAGGCCACTGGATTTGACAATTAAAAGATACTTTATAAAGAGCATGATTAGTTGTAAGATAGTGTGAGAGGCATATTTCAAAGAATTGAAAAGTGAGTGAGAGGAGATGAAGTAGAGACAATGAGAATAAACATCTTCTAGAAGTTTGGATATAAAAGGGTAATTAATTGTTGGAAAATAGCTTTTTAGTATTGTAAGACCAAGGGAAAGATTTTGAAAATGTTTATTTCTTTATATAAGTTGGGGAAATTTTTGGCAATTAAAATTGAAAAGCATGGGAATATATTGATTACCATAATTTTATTGTTATATGGATTTCCCCACAAATGCATAAATATGTGGAGGGAGAGGAAGAGAATCTACCAGAGCAGATAAGTTCTAATAAGGAAGATATAGACATTCAGTTGGGCATAGAAATATATCTTTTAGGAAAATAGGAGGGGAAAGGAATAAGAAATATAGGGGCAACGATAAGAGGGAAGGCAGGTTAAGGGAGGCAGTAGTCAGAAGCAAAACAGATTTTTAAGGAAGGGCAGAGTAAAAGGAGAGAAAAATAAACAAAAGAAAATGGAATGGAGAAAAATACAGTTAGTAATCATAACTATAAATATTAATGGAATGAATCCACCCATAAAATGAAACAGAATAAATTATAAAGCAGTATCTATTTTTAAGACAGATTTAAGAGAGAAACAGAAGTGATTGAAATAAAGTTTGGAAGCAGACTCTTCTCTGTTTCAGATAAGGAAATATTCAGGGGTGGAAATTATAGCCTCAGATAAAGCAAAGCAAAAAGCAACTGAATTGAAAGAGATTATCAGGGAAATTACATTTTGCTAAAAGATACCATAGAAAATGAATGATTATAAATTAAAGTAACAGGGGGTTTCTCTGATGAAGGTCTGATTTCTCAAATATATATAAAATGAAGTCAAACTTATATATTTATATATAATGTTATATATATAAATATATAATCTACATTAAATGTAGTTTTATATAATTATATACATTTACAAAAATTATTTATATATTTTGTGTGATAAGTGATCTGAATAGACAATTTGTAGAAAAATAAATCAGATATCTATAGGCATATATAATACTCTAAAATTATATTGATTGAAGAAATGCAAATTAAAACAACTCTGAGGTACCACATTATAGTTATTAGAAAAAGGCAATTGCTTGAGAAAAGGCTAAGAGGAAATAAATATACTAAAGTGTTGGTGGAATTGTTAATTGGTCCAACTATTTTGCAGAAAAATTTGGACCGTAGACTGAAGGCCTATATAACTGAGTTTACCCCTACTTCAGAACCTCAAAGAGATCAATGAAGAAAGGAAAAGAACCAATATTAAAAAAATATATATTTATAGCTGCTACTTTTGTGTTGGCAAGGAATCGGAAATTAAGGGGATGCTCATCAATTGAGGAATGGCTAAACAAGTTGTGGCAAATTATAGTGATGGAATACTATTGTGTTATAAGAAATGATGAAATGGGTGATTTCAAGAAATAAACAAAAAAAAATGCCAATACCTATATCAATTGATTTAAAGGGAAGTGAGGAGAACTGGGATAATACTGTAGTAAAAGCAATTGTGAAACATTTGTCCATTTTGATCAGTATGATGGTTCAAATTCCAAAGGAAAATTCCAAAGGACTCATGTTGAAAAAAGTGCTATCCACCTCCAGAGAGAAAACTTAGAAAGTTTGAGTGAAATTTGAAGAATAATTTTCTAGCTTTATTTTATTTTGCCCATTTTTATATGACTAATATGAGATAATGTTTTGCATGATTTAATAGGTGTAACTGATATAACAATTTTCCCCTTCTCAGTGAGTGGGGGAGAAGTGGGGGGGGGGAGGAAGATCATTTGTAACTCAAATTCTAAAAGGAAAAAAAAGCTGAGTAATTTATTTTAAAAAACAAAGAATAGCAAGGAGACAATTGCCACTGGAACTCAGAATAATTGAATAACTATATTTGGTGAGGTATATAAACTCTTTTCTCCTCTACAGAAATTTTTCTTCTCATCCTCATCTTAATGCCATGATGAGCGAGTTCAATTCTATACTTTCTTTTTCTTTGTAATCCTTTGTCCTTTTGTCCTTTTGCAGATCCTGCCCTGGAATCCTGAACACTGATCACTCTATTTACTATCTTCACTCCTGAAGCCTGAGGACATTACAAAATAATACTGATTGGGTTCACTTAATTTTTTCCTTACATAATTTCAGAATGGTATTCACTGCTACAAGGCAATCTTTTTACATCTCTGTAATTTAATGTTACTTCTTACAACAAAGTGACTCTTCCAAATCTTTTTATCCCTTCACTGTTGCTTTTCTTTCCTCAATATACCTTTAAAATCCATATTTTTCTTGTCTTTAGCTTTAGCAAACTTCAAGTCTATTTTGAAATTTTCCTGAAACAATTCATGTTATTTCCTACCCTTCTGCACATCTTCAAATTCTGAAATACTCAAATTATTTGAGCTTAATCAAAGTGGATGTTTTCTCCAATGATTCATCATCACTATTCTGTTTCTTTCTTGTTAATATCATCCTATAGTTCCAATAAATTGAATCCATCATTTGTACTAGAGTTTTCTATATTTTCATTTTGAAATGTGTTTAATATGATTAATGATCGACAAAAATACAAAGTATTGGTAGAGTAAATTTGTTCCAATCCCATATTAAATCCAAGATTTTTAATTCTTCCCCTTGAAGTCATTCTTTATTGCCTTTTCCTTAGCAGTTCCTTAGCTTTTATGCATTTCTACATGTTTAGTTGTCTCCATTTCTCTCAAAGTTGGTTGATGAGTCTTCTATATTGCTACATTCCAGTAAGACTTGGGTGAGCCTTATCCTATGATATTGCACAAGTTGCTTCCTTTTGGGCTTTGGTTTTCTACTCTATAACATAAAATCTATTGGTTAGATGGTCTCTAATACCTTCTAGCTCCAAAACAATACTTGAGGGTTTCAGAAGGTTTATTCTAAGCTTTATTTCACTATCCTTCCCCAAAAAGATCAATCTTGTCCTGAGTTGACATCGTCTTCCTTTGGGCAATGCTAAGCAAGAAAAAGCAACTGATATTTATCACCTAGTTATGGAGAAAAAATAGAAAGTATAGGATAATCTTGGCACAAAGAGGAGATTTTTGGAATGTTGCAAGATTGGAAGGACAGGAGTGACAATTGGAAGGAGCAAGAGAGGCTTGTGGGAAATAGAACAGGAGGGGGGACTTTGTCTCTGGACTCTGTGGGAAAAGGGGGGATTTGGACCTGACCTCAGGATTCAATATTTGGATACGAGGGGGATCCCCAATCTTTCCCGCCTAAAGACCTGAAAGTGTTCCTGATTTCTATAAGACAATCAACAAAGAGACTAACTAGGCATCTACAGCAGCTTGAGGGGTTTTTGACTTGGAAGGTTTACTGAGACAGCCTGAAGACCCTCATCCCACCTGTGCCTTCCAAAGAGAGACATTTGTGACTTGTCTGTAGATTGAGACTAGCTGACAGATTAGTGGAAGGCAGAAGTACCTTTGAAGTCATAGCCTTTGACTTGACTAAACCAAAGAGACTCCAAACAGCCCAGGTGTTAGATAGGGCTTCCTGATCCCATCATCCTAATCCTTCCTTGAACCTGTTATAATAAACCACCCCTTTTAAAGATACACAGTCAGATAAGATATTTCTTTGGAAGGTATCAGAGAAGAAGAAGGTTGAAAGAGGGAATTAGGGGAGGCTGTTCTAATTAAGCTTTGATTACCTCAAACCCAAAGCTGACCATTATTACAGTCTTTCCCCAACATGGCTGTGTTCAGAAAGGGCTTCTTGGGACCCAGGCAATTTGCTAAGTCCTAGACCAATCTAGACCATACCCCATAGAGGTCCTTCATCTGAATACTTGTTCCTGTCTATCCCTGTGATTTCAACTAGACATAAACACACACACAGGCACATCTATCTACACCCAAACACACCTTTGAGGCTCTCCCTCAATCATTATAACAAAAGCTACATTTCTTCTTCAGAAGGTTTGGATGGCAATTTTGCTAACATCAGCCTCGTTTTTTTTGATTATCTGTATTCCCATGTAAGATATTATTGGATACAATATATTTTATAGTATTTACTCTAGATGTACACATTTATATTTATGGCTTTTATGTCAGACTTCAAAAAAATTACCTACATAATTTAAATACTTGTCTTCCACAAATAATGTGTTTTTTTCTAAATGTCTACTTTAATTTGTTTAGTTTTGGTATTAGAATTTTTCTTTATTCAATTTATTTTTCAAAAAACTAAAATGACATTCTTATAACTGAAACAGTTCTTTTACTTTGCACACACTTCCTTAAACCTGTGTCAATCAGCTATATTAAAAAAAATCAATGGTCAAGAAGGCATCTAACCCTTCTACATGTTTCCAGGAAGGATATTACCTTTCCTTTCCTAGACAGATGACTCTCTATATTGTTTTTAAAAATTTCCATAAATACAAATCCTAATCTTTGCTGCTGAATTTCTTGAGTTAGTATATAATGCCTAATCAGTTTTTAGACAATGTCCTAAAAGCAGTTGGTGAAAAAGGATAACCCTAAACATTTTAGAAGCACATGGTGTAGTGAACAAAAGAAACTAACTTGGGATAGCAAATAACAGTAGAAGGCAAGTTGGACCAAGTTGGAATTAATAAACCAGAGTTCAAATATTAAATTCTGTATTGATATGATAAAGAACAAGTCACTTAATTTATCTAAAACTCATTTTATTTATTCAATAACAACAATGTTTATATTTCATACTTCAGAAGACAATATGAATAAATAATTTTGAAAGCATTAAATATAGAAATATGTTGTTATTATGAGTATCATAGTTTTCAGGAAGGTATTCATGGTTCCTTTGCTTTCAAGTGTTAGATACCAAGGCTTCTCTAGGAAGGTATGATAAAATTTAGCTGCCTTGAGCATTTTCTTAGCAAATGGTTGTTATTCAAAGCCCCATGCTACCTTTGTTATTCATCTTATCTTACTTTGCACAAACCTCTTGCTTTTCTAGCTCAGGACTGAAACCAGATGTTTAGCCCTTAGAATGAATATTTTATGGATGCATGGTTTTAACATTTTATCACTTGAATAGCCCATCATAAATAGGCCACATCTACCCCATTACTGGGGCCTTGGTGACCCTAAGACCTATGAAAATTTTAAAGTTTTTGTTAACCCTCTTTCCTATCTATTTAATTATGAGACTGGAGTCCTAGCCAAACTCTGTTATGAACTTTCTCTATGAACCTATGAATATTAATTTACCCACTTTGCTTCAGTTTCTTCACATATAACCTGGAGAGAAAGAAAAACACCTACTCTCTAGCTTCATAGATATATTTTGAGTCAAATATTCATTTGACTACTAGAAGTTAAGTTGAAAATGAAGAAGAGAATAAACTAAAGCAATTAAAATAAGAAAACTAGGAATAAGATCATAAATTTAGATAATTTCCTCATTTTATAGATGAACAAACTAAAGCTACAAAGTGAAATAAAAAATACTCATGGAGGTAATATACTAAGGGGCAAGGAATGGTTATTATCTGGCACAGGAAACATCTTAAAAAGTATGATTCAATAAACTTATAATTAAAATAAGTGTTTTAAGTGTGGAAAATAAGAACTTGGTAGTTATTTCTATAAAATAAATTTGAATATAATTACTGTGGTTAAAATGATCAAGACTATGTAAAAATATAATGATGACATTTATTTTCTACTTTTAGCTTTTGTAAAAGGTTATAAGATTTGAGGAGAAAAACTTCAGGTGAAAAACTAAGGAAAATTGTGATTTTGACTTAGATTTCTGGACAGATGGAAAACACTGAATGGGAGGAGGAAGAAATTTGGGAAAATTGAGAAAAACTGAAGATCAAAAGAAGTCTGAATGAAGGAACTAAAAAGGATTAGATGTGAAGAAATATTGTATATAATATCACTAAAAGATCAAGTAAAAGGACTCCAAAGAGGAACAGAATTCAAAGACAAGGTGGTTAGTCTTTAATGTAAATAAATGTGGGTAAGAAATGAAAATTGACAAGATAAGAAAACAATTTAATGATAGAAGTGGAAGCTGGTAAATTATGGCAATTACATTATTTTTAAACATTTATTAATATTCATTTTTAACATGGTTACATGATTCATGCTCCTACTTTCCCTTTCACCCCCCACACTTCCCCCACCCATGGCTGATGCACATTTCCACTGGTTTTAACATGTGTTATTGATCAAGACCTATTTCCAAATTGTTGTTAGTTGCATTGGTGTGGTAGTTTCGAGTCCACATCCTCAATCATGTCCACCTCAACCCATGTGTTGAAGCAGTTGTATTTCTTATATGTTTCTTCTCCTGCAGTTCTTCCTCTGAATGTGGGTAGCGTTCTTTACCATAAATCACTCAAAGCTGTCCTGGGTCATTGCATTGCTGCTGGTACAGAAGTCCATTACATTCTATTTTACCATAGTATATCAGTCTCTGTGTACAATGTTCTTTTGGCTCTGCTCCTTTCACTCTGCATCAGTTCCTGGAGGTCTTTCCAGTTCACATGGAATTCCTCCAGTTTATTATTCCTTTGAGCACAATAGTATTCCATCACCAGCATATACCACAATTTGTTCAGCCATTCCCCAATTGAAGGACATACCCTCCTTTTCCAGTTCTTTGCCACCACAAAAAAGTGCAGCTATAAATATTTTCGTACAAGTCTGTTTATCTCTGATCTCTTTGGGGTACAAACCTGGCAGTTACATTATTGCAAGAAAATGAAGTTTGGTGTGATTTTCAGATGAAGGAGGGAATAAAGTGAATAAAGAAGTTATAACAAGAAATAAAATAAATGAGAATTTAAGAAGTGAAAAGGTGTAAAGCACTGGTAACAAACCTAAAGAGGTGTTATAATGAGTAAATTCCCCAAAAAGAATTGAAATGAGGAAGAAATTTATAGCAAATTATCATGAGTGTGCTATGTACTTGTTTCTGGTGTTAAAAATGATTGAGATTAAATTTAACAAGTGGAATGATGAGTTGAGAATCCAACTCAAACCAACTGAACTAAACAGCTGCAAACCTTTTAACACAGATTCCTCTATATAGTGCTCAGTATGAGACTGATACAGCTGAGACAATACCAGGCACAGTACAAGTTTGGGACAGTATACCTTCCACCCTAGGAATAGAGCTGAACTTCAACACATAGACAAAATTAAGGTGGAATAAAAACCCCAAAGGCAGAGAAAAACCCTAATTCTAGAAAAAATATTTCGACAAATGAGATGTTCAAAATGCAAGCTCGGAAGAAGGTAGCAATACAGAAACAAAAACATGTGAAACTTCAAAGGAAAATATAAAAAGGTGTCAAAACCAACATGGACCCCTGAAAGAACTCCACAAATGACAGAAAACAATAAGAAAAGTAGCAGAAAAATTAGAAAAGAAAATGATAGAAAAAATCAACAGTTTAGAATAAAAACTTACTAAAGAAAACATGGAAAATCAAGGGAAGAATTATATACTGAGAAAAGATAGAAGGAGAGAAAACTCAGATAAATTCTCTCATAAGAGGAAGCATGTAAGAATCAGTACAGTGTGAGGGAAGTTGAAAGGGTGGCAGACAATTCTTTAACCCTACTCTTATCACTTTCCCTTCCAGCTTCCCTAGTTGGTAATAGAGAAGAGGTAGTGCCTGTGTCTGAGAATTCAGCATTTTCCTTCTCAATGGTCTGCAGGAGCCCATCTCCTTTATTGACACTGTCCATTTCCAAGAGATCCCCATTAGAACAACTGTCTATATTCATTGCCCGTGCTGTTTGGCTTTGCTGTACATGTAAATGATCCACAGTCTTACTACAGAATGGTTCTGTCTCCACATAGTGCGAATCAAGGAATGCTACTTTCTTCAAGCTTTTATCAAGAACTAGTGCAGATGTGCCTGGTTTTCTGTCAGTGTACCCCATATCACTGTTTCCTTTCCCATAAATTCTCTCCTTAATTTCTATTATATCTTCCTCCATTTGCAACTCCTCCTCAGTCATATCTTTGTAACTTTGTGTTACCTCCTCCAACCCATAATTCATAATATATTCTGCACCCATTTTGTTCTTCTCACATTCCTTTGCTACATCATTATCACTGCCTTTCTCTTTTCTTGCAACAACTGCTTTTTCTAAGGCTGCTTCCTCGGTTCATAATGTACACGGTCTAGCACCTTGGGACAGGTATTCTTCCATTTTTGACAAGCTTGGGGACCTACTAAACTTGGTACAGTCATGGTCACAACATCTGGCCTTCACCTTATCACTGTATCTACTATTGTTGTCCCTGTTGTTATTATTGGTGTTATTATTGTATCTGGAATTGTAGTATGTATTCCTCCTGTTGTTATTGTTATTATTCCTGTTTCCAAAGTTAATCTGAGACATATCTACAACCCCTTACCACATGGCCAATTTTTGAACAAAGGAAACATCTCTTAATTTTGTTGTTAGCACTGCCACTAGATTGTCTAGGCCTGCTTTGGCTCATCTGATTGGTGGACATCAGAGCCATATTTTTTATTTCTTCTACCTCCCTGGCCTTCTGAGCTTCCCTCAATTGCTTTTTAAGCTCAGCAATCTCTCGATCTTTTTCAGAGTTTCTAGATGTTTTAGAGTCACTATCCTTTGAGTCATGGACATAAGCTGCTGTCTTTCTCAATTCTTCAATGGGTATGGTCTCCCATTGTGGGCAATGCAGTCTAAAATATGTTTGAATGTAATTTTGACTCCCTTTTACAAATTGCCTCCTGATATGCTGAATGTTCTCTTCAGCAGTCATGTCCCTGAACCCTAGAATAGTCTCTCCAGCTTCCAACAGTCTGCCTAGGTATAAGCTTGGATGTTCCTCCTTCCCCTGCTTTAACTTTTCAAATGAGCCCCATGCATTTGATCATTTAGCATGGAGTCTCATCGCCTCTGCCAAGTCCTCCCTGTATCTCCTAAGATACGTCATGTTTGCATGAGAGGACAGCTCTAGATCTTGATGTTGCTCAGGCCATGATGCTAGGTTGGGATTGTTCCTTGTCTCTGCAAGAAATTTAGCTTTTTCACTTGGGGTAAATAGCTCTGTTAATAAGAGTTCCACATCTTCAAAATTTGGATTATACAGCCTAATTGCCCATTTGAATTCTTTTATCGCCTTATGTGGATTTTCGAAGAACTGGGGGAACCTCCTTTTTAAAATCTCTAGATCCCCTCCAGTAAATGGTTTATATCCTTTAACATGTATAATCCCAGCATCCGGTTGTACTATTGTTCTGTCTGTAATAGGAAGTATTGTTACAGGAGCTGCCTCTGCCTCTGCAACTTCTTGCTTTTCTAGGTTGTCCTTTTTAATCTCTTGTTGTTTTTCATCCCCTTTCTTTGTTGTGACCGTGCTTTCTATGATTTCCAGCTGCATAATTGTCCTAGCATCAAGTTCTTTCCCTTCCCTTATTTGTTCGTTAATTTCTATTAGTGTTTTCATATATTCTAACTTTTTTTCCATAGCCGGGTCAGTAACTTTAGTGTTTCCAAAAGTAAAAGCCAGTATCTTTCTTAAAATCATTAGGGCTCCATATCCAGTGGCAGTCATGGCTATGCCTGTTGGTACATAAGCCAATGCCTCTCCAACTGTAATTGTTAGCCATAGATAAGTGTTATAAAATTCTATTATTGACCTAAAAAATTGGGGAACAGTGACAAACCAAAATGTAGCACAGGTTTGCCAAATCCCATAAATTAAAACAGCAGAGCACCCCAAGGTAACAATTGCTCTGTTTAACATGTCAGCCATCTTATCTCTTCTCCACTAGGTCCTATAGTACAAATCCTAGGCTGGCTGGCCAAAACTGTTATGATGATAATAACAGATAATTTGGAGAAGCAGATAAATGTTTTCAGGGCCAAATAGCGCTTTAAGTTAAGAGCCAGAGATTGACAGGCTACAGTGAGGAAAGGAGGGGGTAAAACACTCCTGGCTCTCAAACCCCTCCCCCTCTAACTGCTTCTGCTTCAGTTGGTAATGAAGACAGGAATAGGATTCTTCTGGTAAATTTCTCTTATGGCTGAAACCCCAATAATGTTCCTTTTCATTAATTTATATTCCTCTCAGGTCAGTTAGAGGAGATATAACAGCTAGTTATCTAACTGTTGAGGACAGAGGAGATCTTAAACTGGCAGCCAACAGGATTCAAAATAAATATAAAGACTGAATTGTAAGTATCTTCCAAATAATTATCAGGCACAGATTTGAAGGTAAAACGTTATATTAGGAATTAACAAGGAAAATTATAGAAATTAATGAAGGGTTTAGGATAAAGGAAAGGTGACCCAGAACTGTTAAATTGATGCCCCCTTCCCCCTCTTCACTGGAGGGATGAAGCACTTAACTAAAACTGGCTCTCTTGCTATTGATAAATATTTTACTCTCTAATCGCTAAGTAATTATATAATTATATTAATGAAGAATAGTTATGACAAATAGGCTAACCCTATGAGTAGAAATCACTAGCTTATACTACAATGGTTTCTCAGGAGAAACCCCAAGTCAGGAGAATCAAGCTGAGTGTCTGCTCACATCCAATCCCACCAATTAACTGTCCTCAACCCTTCTCAACTGCCCCTCACCCAAAGTTCTCCAGGGGGGTCCCCTGGAATTCTGGGTGAGGCTTTCCCTGTACCTTTGCAGGGATTCCATGCTTTGCATCTGCATACAACAGGTAGGACAAAACAGGGAATAGAACAACCAGTTTTTTCTGTGATTATTGAGATAACCATATTAAATAAAATAATTACAAGAAAACTATAGCAATATATCAAAAGTTATTTCTCTTTGACCAAATTGAATTCCAATTTGGGATGCAAAGATTCAGCATTAGGAAAACAATTAGCATAATCATATAAAAAGATTCCTCCCCAACAAAATATATGATTAGTTCAATATCTACAGAAAAAACATTTGAGATTGTACCAAATATTTCTGTCAGAAATGATTAAAATTTAATAATAAAAGAGTCCTTTTAAAATATCAAAAGCATATATCTAAAAACAAGAACTACCATCATTTAACATGGAGAACCACTACAAACTTTCCCAATCCATATAGAAGTAAGTCAATGAGGCTTGTCACATACACTATAATTTGAAATAGTTTTAGAAGTTCTAGCTATAGAAATAAGGCAAAGTAGCAAAAACATAAGTATAAAAACTAAGAATAGTCAAAATTATTCTCCTTGCAAATGATGTTTGAATTTTTTAAAAACAATGAAAAAATTTACTAAATCGAGACAATTTATTTAAATGGAAGCTTAAAAAATAAATAATCAGTGACCAATATCATTTCTATAGAAAACATCAAAACATGAAAAAAATAAATAAAATTGCATTTACAACTACTAAAATGCATGAAACATCTGGATATTAAACTACCTATACACATATAAGATTTATTTAAATAAAATTATAAGCCATATTTTTAACAAAATAAAGATAGACAACTGGATAGACAGTCAATATTCATGATTAGGATATGCCAACATAATTAAAATGAATTTAGCAATTTGGTTATATACTCATCTAATTGTCAAGGGAATATTTCCAGAAAACTAGACAAACTAATAGCAATTCTTTTTGAGAAACAAAACAACTAGATTCTCAAAGGAAATAATGTGAAAATATTAATATAGGGTCTAAGAAAATATGATGGATAATGTGATGGGGGGTTCAATTTACCTTGCACAAGTTCATGTTTCTTATTCAAAGTCCTTCATAAACTATCACCTCCCTCCCACAAACCTTTCCTTTCTTCTTACCTCTTATACCCAAACATATACTTTTCAATTCATGACCCTGTCTTCCTTATTCTTTTTTTTTTTTAAACCCTTGTACTTCGGTGTATTTTCTCATAGGTGGAAGAGTGGTAAGGGTGGGCAATGGGGGTCAAGTGACTTGCCCAGGGTCACACAGCTGGGAAGTGGCTGAGGCCAGATTTGAACCTAGGACTTCCTGTCTCTAGGCCGGACTCTCACTCCATTGAGCTACCCAGCTGCCCCCTTCCTTATTCTTTTACAAGGAAGAAACTCCATTTGTCAGCTCCTAGAATTTTCTGGGTCATCAATGTCTGTTCTTCCTCCTCATCTCTACCTGTCAGATTTCCTGAAGTACCAAGTAAAATCTCATCTTCTACAGTTCACATTTTTCAGTTTATCTTATTTCCAGGGACTTCCCTCTGTTAATTATTTACTATTTATTCCAAATATAGTTTGTTTATTTACTTGCTTATCTGTTATAATATTTTGTGATACCCTTGAAGAGAGGGACAGTTTTTCATCTATTTTTGTATTTCCCAGTCCTTAACACAGTGCCTGGCTCATGGTAGCTGTTTAATAAATGTTTATTGACTATCTGTTCTATTTTAACTTCCATTAATTGATTGTATTTTTTTCTTTCTATGAGCTGGAGCTGAACAAAACAAACTTAATCATTCCATTTGGCAGTCTTTCAAACACTTCATGACAGCTATCATTATAGAATCAGAATAATAGAATTTCAGGTTTCAAAAGCATCTCAGAGGACATCTAGTCCAAATAGTTCCTGAAAAAAGCAAACAAGAACACACACACACACACACACACACAAAACCCTATTGTAAAATATACCTAAGTCAAAAGATTTTTCTTAAATAATTATTTTACAATTATATAATCATATTATATATCATAAAATTTATTTTATTTTAAATTATTTTATATTTATAATTATATAATTATCTGTTTTTAATTATACAATTATACATATATATTTAATATTAATATGAAAAAATCCACTATGTTCTTAAGAAGCTCACTGCAGATTTTGATAATTATTTGGAAGTTTTTCTTTACATCAAATCATTGTATGTTATTGGCCCTCTTCCATAGCCTCAAGTTCAGCCTTCAAAGTCCAGCAGCCTTCAAAGTCCATGTGATAACCCTTTAAATACATGAAAACAACTATCAGATCATCTGAAGTAATTTTGATATAGAAATTTGGAAACCACAATGCCACTCAGAGTGAAGGAAAAGGAGATTTATTATGAATGAGGACAAGAAAGGATTGTCCCTTAGGTCTGAGCCCCAAAGATAGGAACTCTGATTATTTTATAGACACAATCAGGAGATTTCCATATTTCCACACAAGTGGGGTTTCCATAGGCTACATGGTTGGTCTAACAGAGCTGGAAGGGAATGATGGGACAAGGAAAGTCCAGAGGGGTCATGGTTAGTCAGGCAGGAAATGTATACATCAACAGATATTTCTGTTGCTGCATCTGGCTTGTGGTGAACTTTGGGGTTGGTTTTGCCTTGCAAAGTTATTTCCTTCTATCTTAAGTGGGGATACTTAATGGGGGGTGTAGGGGTCCTTGAAATTTCTCCATTATTTTTTTTCATACAGTCTAAAAACTCTGAAATTCTTCAAGAAGTGCAGTGTTTAACAATTTACAGTCTCTCTAGCTTATGAATATCCTTCTCAAATGAACACACTAAATGTTTTTTGACCAGGAAACAGTATAAAGAGAATACCATTTTCCTATATGTCCCTTAATGCAAAATTTATACTCACTATCATAAATGCCATATCACACTGGTAAAACATACTGATCTTGTAATTCACAAAAGCTCTAAATCTGTTTCAGAAAAGCTAATAGGATCATATCTCACATTTTACACTTATATAGTAAGTTATTTTTAATACAGATGTGATGCTTCAAATTTATTCCTATTAAATTTATAACTTGTACATTTCATCCAATTTTCTTGTCATTTAAATCCTTTTGAAATGTACATTTTGTCATCTAACGAATCGGCCAACCATCCAACCATCCTAGAAAGAAGTTTTGTTTCTGACTTATTTCAAATTGTTCACCCTTAGGAACACTTGGGTGACTGATTTCCTGGTTAAGAATGGACATATTTTTATTGCCAAATGTAAAGGAATGCTGACTACATACAAGGATATTCTATAAACCAATGATTCCCAAAGTGGGCACTACCGCCCCCTGGTGGGTGCTGCGGCGATCCAGGACAGTGTTGATGGCCACAGGTGCATTTATCTTTCTTATTAATTGCCATTAAAATAAAAATAAAATTTCCAGGGGGCTAAGTAATATTTTTTTCTGGAAAGGGGGCGGTAGGCCAAAAAAGTTTGGGAACCACTGCTATATACTACCTGTTTTTACTCGTGTGAGGTAATATAATTCCTCTTTTCATAGAAGTCAGTAATTTATTCAATTCTACTTATCTAATACATTACCCCTTTAATAATTCCCATCCTTTCACAAAGTTTCAATGCCCACCCCACCCCCCATCTATTGGTTTCTCTCTGACTTCAAAATTTCCCATGTCTCCCTCATCCAAATAATAAAAAGAAAGAAAACTTTTCACTGCCCTCCACCTACCATGTTGTATCTTCCCTCTCTTCCTCAAGCAGACTCCTGGGGGGAAAAGTGATCTATCCTTATTGTCTACACATTCTTTATTCTTACTCACTGCTCAGACCATGGCACCATCTCCCACAAAGTTGCCAAATATTTTTAAATTGCTAAATATGATTGCTTTTTCCCCCTCTTCCTATTTCTTGGCATCTCGGCGGCATGTGAGATTATCAACCATCCTCTTCCTTTTAGATACTATCCATTTCTGGGCTTTCTTGACATTACTCTGCTGTGTCTCCTCTGACCCATTTCATCACTTTTTAATCTTCTTGCCAACTTAACACCTATATACACCATGCTCTCTATCTGAGAATATTTTCCTAGATTCTATTGTGTGCCCTATTCATTTTTATTTATTCTCTACCTGACAGATGATATTGAATTTAAGTAAAATCCCCATGCTGATGAGTCCTAGAGTGAAAATTGTTACCACCAGCTTTCTCTGAGTTTCAGTTCTGTATCACTAATTGAGGATTGTGCAAATAACACTAAATGTCCCATAACTACTTCAAATTCCAAAGCAGAAGAAACTCAAACATAATTTTCATCCCAATGTCCTTAATTTTCCCCAGGGTATCACAATTCTTCTAGCCTCCAGGTTTGTAATCTTTGTATTATTCTTAATTCCTTAAACTCCCTCAGTTCCAAGCAGAGCCAAATCTTGCCATTTCTAAGACAATCCTGACATTTATAACATCGGACCCCTTTACTCTCCTCACATAACTATTACCTTAGTCCAAGTTTTTTTTTCATCACTCCTAAATTATTGCATTGGTCTCCTAATCGATTTCCCCTCGGTCAAATATGTCCCCACTATCTCTTATCCAAGGTACAGCTGCCACACTGATTTTCTTTAAGTGTAAATATGAACAGGTCCCTTTCCTACTCAATAAACTTCAGAAGCTCCCTATTATCTATGGAATACATACAAACTCTTTAGATTTTAAAGCCTTTCCAAACTGGACCTATTCTATCTGTCCAGCTTCCTAAGACATGACTTCTTACTCACTTTATCATCTAACATAATGGTCTTTCTTCTGTTCCTCACAGTTAGCCCTCCATTTCCTATTTCTCTGCCTTCTCACTCGTAATTCTATGTAACTGGAGAGTACTTCCTCCTGACCTTAGCCCTGTGAAATCCTTATTTTCTGTCAAGACACATTTCAGACAGCAACTTTTATATGAAGCTTTTCCTGAGGCTTCTGAGTGCCAATTCTTTCTCCCTTCATTTAACTACTTTGCATGCATGTATTTGTATTTATTTTCTCTGTCTCTCTGTCTCTCTCTGTCTCTGTCTCTGCCTCCATCCCTTTCTCTCTCTCTCTCTCTCTCTCTATATATATATATATATATATACATATATATATATATGTGTGTGTGTGTATACACATAGAAAAATATACATATATACACATACATAAATCTATCTATATAGAATAAAGCACATATAATATATACAGTGCACATATGATATATAACCTCTCTCTATAAAATCCATGTATATATATAACATATGATGTATATATATAACATATAATAAATATATCTCTACATGTATATATGCTTGCCAAACATATATGTAATTTATAAAATGCAAGCTTTTGAGTAGAGATTATCTCTTTAGAACTCCTGGCACATAATAGGAGCTTAATAAATACATCTTGGATTGATTAATCTCAAGAGTTTGAAGTCCTCGTATTTTATAGCTATCCTTTATATAATCTAACTGAATTCCTATAGGAGATTTTTTTTTGTTTCAATTCATGAAGCTCTTATATATATATAGCACAGGTTCCGTTTAGAAAGAGAAACAATATATAAATGTAAAATTCAAAGAAAGAATCAAATATAAATATAAAAAGGTGATTAAAATAAATACAAGTGCAAATAAAAAGATATTAGAGATATAATGATTTTAGAGTAATGGTGTTTTGATAACAAAAAATATGTACTATGAATTACTTTTTGTAAATTTTCCAAAAGTATCTTCCATTTATGGTGTCTATTCACTTAAAAAACATTTTAAAGTTACTTCTATATGTAATGGACTAGACTAAGTGCCTGTACAAGTTAAGGAAAATAGAATTCTTGTGCTTAGAGAGCTTTCAGATACAGAGTGTGTGTGTGTGTGTGTGTGTGTGTGTGTGTGTGTGTGTGTGTTTGTGTGCGAGAGACAGACAGAGACAGAAAGTCAGAGACAAAGAGTGAGAGAGTGAGAAAGAGAGAGTGAAAGAGAGAGACAGAGACAGACAGACAGACAGAGACAGAGATACAAAAAAAAGAGAAATAGAAAGACACAGAGAGGCAGAAAGACAGAGAGCTAGAGAAAGATCTTTTAAGGAAATCATATGGAAAATAGATGAAAATAGCTTCCTTAGAGTAAAGGTATTCAGATGATTATGAAGCTGTGTTTTTAAATATTACAACACTGGTCAATTTTGGGGAGTGGGGAAGTAGTAGAGTGGAGACCTTTTACATTTTAAAAATGTTGACTGCTATATTTTAACATATTATTTCTTCTTAAGGCATGTAAGTTTAGGCAAATGAGTAACTTAATTAGAAAAGATTCATTTTAGTCACTTTTCCTCCTTTCCTTCCTTATTTTACCTTTTCTCTCTCTTTTCTTCTCTCCTCCCCTCCCTTCTTTCCCCCTTCCTCTATTCCTTCCTTTCTTCTTCCATTCCCCTTCCTCCTTCCCCTTCCTTCAATCCATTAAAATTTTTGTAGTTTTTTATTTAACACATAACACTTGCCATGATCAGTTAACAAAACATCTTTTGAGGGAATAAAGAATAACAATCATCAAACAGCAACTGAAAACAGTAAATGAAAATAATATTTCATAAGAGAAAGAACAAGAACTTTTTTCAGGTTTTAAACTCAACATGTAGGCTAGTTTCAAAGCTACTTAAATTATGCATATTACTTTTACAAATATATATTCTATGTGTTTATGTTTAAATGTATAGTGATGATTTAATTTCTGTATGGCTATATTTGTGAACATCTTCATTTGAAAGTACAAAACCACGTTCATATTACCATATACAAGGTCCCCTTTGTATAAAAAAAGGAAGATGAAAAGAAAAAGACAAACTGATATTGTTGAATTAAATTAAACTATAATGATTACTGCATATCTTCACAAAAGACATTTTGTAACATTTAAGATTTTTTTTGCTAATTGCACAAGGTACATTATCATGCAAAAGAATGTTAGTGAAGGTTGAAAAGGACAAACCAACTATTCTCGTACATCACCATAATTATACAGCCCCATGTTTGAACAATTACATTTATGTAGACCCACTGTTAAAATCAATGTTACTTGTACAGCTAGTCCTTAATCAATGAAATCAGTCAATTTACCATGGTCACATCCTTCTTCTTAATTAAGACAGTGATATCTCTGGAGCACAGGGTCTCAAAGAGATAAATAAGTACAGAGGTTGGGAAATGTCAAAGAGGTGACTTCCTGATTTTACTCCTGATGAACTTGGGAGGAAATAAGACAGTTTCTTTAGTTCAGGGAAGTAATACAATCTTCTAAAGAAATGGCTTAGCATTCATTAAGAAAAGAGCAGGTAGTAGTGTCTGACAGAAATAGCACTAATGAGCAAAGAATGCTTTCAACATGCATATCCTTCATAGTCATACACTGAATTATGAAGGTTGTGCCACCTAAGCCAATTTTAATTAAAGTGAGCACAGACCTCTTTGGACAGTTAGCCTTTCCTTCCAAAATCCATTTCAATATGGTGTCATTTTGTTGTCATAATCAAAATGGCAAAGTGATGGAATAACCTACTTAAAATGTCTGTGGTGTTAAAGCAGATATGGTAAACATCTTCTAATGACATATGTAATAAGGGTATCACCTGGAAGACTAAGACAATGTGCTCTGTAGTGTCAGCATAGGGGGGAAATTGTGATAGAGATGACAGAAAAGGTCTTTAAAGACTCAGTATAAGGGCTCCATTCTCCAGGTAAACTATTAAAATATTTAAGATTGAAAAAGGAGATGGAAAAAGACAAATTAAGATATAAGCATAGTTTTTCTTCATATTACAAAAAAGACTGCTTTAGCACTGAGACAGATTAGTAATCTCTTTTTTCTTCCTAATGAGGTGGGAATATGTGGAAAATGTATGAGGAAAAGTTAGTTTGGGATGCAAAAGGAGAGGTCACAAAGCAATAAAAATATAGCATTTGTGTATATTTTAACATGTTTTTATAGATGAATTCTGTTCTTATATAATGGATATTTCTGGGACAAGATATCCTTAGCTCCAACTTCTATACTAAATTGTCTATTATAACATTTAAAAAATTAAGAAAGATACTTAATATGGTGACTTAATCTATGCATACATCATTCTGGTCTTCAAGTTTCCCACCTATCTGTCATAATTAGTGAAATATGCATGAAACCATCATTTATTTTTCCAGTGACTCAGAATTTGTTTCTTTTCATACTTTTAAATTGTATTATTGTAGCTACTGTGTATATTATTCTTTTGTTCCTAATTCCATTCCTCATCAATTCATAGATATTTTTATTTTTATCTGAATTCCTTTTTTCTCATCTTCATAGTCACTTTTCAGTCACTCTCCAATTGAAGGACATTTTCTTCACTTTCAGTTCTTTGTTACAACAAAGAATACAACAATTAATATTTTTGTAAATGTTACAGCTTTGTGTCAATAAAGTCTTTGGCTGTATGCTGCCCACTTGTGAGATAGCTTGATCAAAATGCATCGAAATTATTTTCACAATTCTAAGCTGAAACACTTAATAGAGGAACTGCTCATTGTTCAACAAAACATATTAGTTCCTTTCTACTTAACAAACTTCCTAATAGTCTACATTTTTGTCATCTTTTCCAGTTTGCTGATGATTGAATCATTTCTTTTTTAACCCTTGTACTTCGGTGTATTGTCTCATAGGTGGAAGATTGGTAAGGGTGGGCAATGGGGGTCAAGTGACTTGCCCAGGGTCACACAGCTGGGAAGTGGCTGAGGCCGGGTTTGAACCTAGGACCTCCTGTTTCTAGGCCTGACTCTCATTCCACTGAGCTACCCAGCTGCCCCTTGAATCATTTTAATTAATTATATTCTTAGGATTTTGGAGCATGTTTCAATGTAATCATTATTTAGAAGTCTTTTGGAAATTGTTATATCCTTGGACCCCTTTTATATTGGCAAGATGGTCTTGGTGTTTGCAGTTTTTTTTGGAGGGAGTTTAAATTATTTTATTAAACTTTTACATTTTTAGGTTATATGTTGATAAAATATTCAATAATCATTTTCTGACATTTGGAGATTCATAATCTTTCCCTCCAATCCTTTTTCCCCACTTCCCCAAGGTGGCAGGTAATATGATATAAGTTGTTTATGTATTATTATATAATACATATTTCCATGTTCAACATGTTGTGAAAGAAGTTACATATTGCTAACATTGGGGAAAATTCATGGAGGAAATAAAATATTAGTCCTTCACTAACATTTGACAAAATAATATTCCAGGTCAAAATTTCTCTTTAAAATGCTTTTAATTTTTATTTCATTTATATAAAATGTTTTAAACATATGTAATTTAAAATGTCTATTTTGACTACTACTACAATATCTTCACTTTGATTCATTTAGAATTCTTCCCCCAAAAGATGTGTGTTTGGGTAGTGGACAGTGCTTGAATTTTACTTTCATTATAAATGGTTTAAAGAAGGAATACTATACACACTCAGTACAGATATGGTGAGACAGGAATCTGAAGGAAAGCAAACTTGAAGAAAGACAAGGTAAAAGAAGAAACAGAAAAGGAAGAAGAGGGGAGAAATAGTATGGAGGTAAATATATACAGTAATCATAGTAATGAATGTGAATAGGGTGAACTCACCCAACAAAATGGAAGCAGAGAACAAAGTAGATTAAAATTCAGAATCCTAAAATATGTAGCTAAAAAAACACACTTGAAGCAGATAGATACACAGAGAGTAAAGGAAAGAGACTGGAGCAGTATCTATTATGCCTTTTCTGAAATAATAATGAGAGGAGTAGAGATCATGATCTCAGACAAATCAAAAGGAAGAATAGATTGAATTTAAAAAGATAAGCAGGGAAACTATATTTTCATAAAAGTTACCATCGACAATAAATAATGTCTCTATGAAACATATATGCACCAAACGTTATATCAGCCAAATACTTAATTATTAATTAATTAAATGAGTTACAGGAGGAAATAGCAAAATTATACTTGTGGGGATCTTTGATTTTCCCCTCTGAGATCTAGATTTCTGGTCTAGATAAATCAAACTAACAGTGAAAAAGAAGTTAAGGAGATATATAGGATTTAAGAAAAAGTTATATATGATCGATTTCTAGAGAAATCCAAATGGGAATAGAAAGGAACATATCTTTTTTCAGTGGTACATTGTACCTACAGAAAAAATTGGCCATATATTAAGGAATAAAAAACATACAGCCAAATTCAGAAGAATAGAAATATTAAATGTATCCTTTTCATATTATAATATAATGAAAATTTTATTTTACAAATACAGATTAAAATTAATCCAGAAATACTGATGGATTTTCCCCCACTTCTCATCTAATTTTCTCAAATTTAGGCTAGGTATCAGGTCTCTTGGCCTGTAGTTTCATTGTGTCTATTAATGATTGCATTGCCTGTCCCTGAAAATGAAATTTGTCTACCAAATTTAATTCCAATTGTTCCGCATTGGAGTGCCATGATATTAAATCTGAGTTACTTAGAATCTCATTGATAAACTGCTTTCTTTCTTTCTCTTTGTAAACAATTCACTTAATAACAGGTCTGTGTCTTTCAAATTGGGATAATAGAGTTTTACTGCCCTTTTAAATTATTTTATGGCCCAGTGGGGTTCATCAAAAATTTTGAGCATTCTCTTCTTCAGGAAGTCAGATCTCCAGCAGTGAAAGGTTTATGAGCCCTGATGTGAACTATCCTAGTGCCTGGCTACAAATAAGTTACATCTCTCAATAGAAATAGAGATGCAGCTGCATTGTTTTGCTCCTTTTTCTCTGGTTATACTTGTGCTATTGACTGGGCCTCAATACTAGTTTGATTTTTCAACAGTTTTTGGTTTTGGCTCAATAGCCCCGATTTGTTGTTTCAGGGTCTGCTGCATTTGTTCAACAGTATCCTTTAAGCATCATTGCCAAAACCTTTAACTCATTCTCTTTTTGTTCCAGTCTGCCATTTTTTGTTAACTTCTGTATGATATTACACACAGTGCACTAGGTTTGGCAAAAGGTGCACCCCCAAAATAGCAGAATTAGAACGTAAGAGATCATTTGGGAGAAGGTCTATGTCATTAATCTCATGTTTCCATAGAGATTCAGTAAAAAATGGAAATTTTCTGGTATCTCCATGAAAAACATGTTGGAATATAGTACTATGTATCTTTACACGAATGCTAGCACTTCCAGAATGGGTGTTAGTAAGCTTTCACTGTGTTCTGTAAGTTGTTTTTGAACTTGGAGCAAAAAAAACCCAATTTTTTTCTTACCACCCTTTAAATAAGTCATACCTCAAAGGTACCCAGCTGCTTGATTGACAGGTATTGTTGCTGGGCAGATTTCACTTGCTAAGGAAAAACATTTTTTTCCAAGATGGCCACCACCTACTTCTTGAAGGCTTCACTAGGCCCAACTGCCACCAACCTCAAAAAATGGTCTTTTCTACTAGATTCTTTACATTTATGGCTTGCCAACAGAAATAAGTGAGTAGAAAACCTACAAAGTTTCTAGGTATTGGGTTGAGGGTTGGACTAGTGCTGAAGACCCAATGTTGGTCTGCCCATAGTATGAAGCCAAATTGGTAAGCCTCAGTCTTGTGGGTTGATGATGACACAATCTGACTGCTCAATAGGATGGAGAAAAAGATCTTCATTTATTGAACAAACACAGGATGGGTTTGTGGACCATAGAAATGGATTTCCCTAGCTCTTGTGTTTCTAACTTCCCCTCCCCCCAACCTGACCCACGAAGGTCTCTTCATCCCAATAAATTGGGCTACTCTCTGTCTGTCTAAATTGATTCTAGTTAACTATAACTAGTTAACTATAACTAACTGGTCCACTGAAATGTAAATCACGATTAATACATTCTAGACAAATGGGTTGGCTAGAAGGCCCAAAGGCTGGAGCCCAGTTGGTCTGGCTCAGATAGGCAAGATAGAGATTGCTTGGCAGCTCACAAAGAAGAGATGATAATAATGAGAACAGGAGTTATAAGATCAGGAAAAGGGAAGGCTTTTTGAGATTTAGGAAGCTCCAAGGTGAGTCAGGAACTCAGCTTCTTCCTCCAGCTCAATATCAAGATGGCCACAGGAATTAAGCACTCAACAATGTCCAGAGATCAATCAACCTCCTTGATTTTTTTTTATTAAAAACACTGGAAAACATAGATTAAAATGGAGCTTTCTTTAAGATAAGAAACATTCATCTAACACCATTAGCAAGCATTATATGGAATTAGTATATGCTGGAAGCCTTACCTGAAAAATCAGAGGTGAAACAAGAATGTCCATTAACACCTCTCTTTTAGTCAATATTGTTCTAGAGATTTAATATTGTACTAGCAGTAAGAGAAGAAAATAAAATTGAAGGAATTAAAATAGGTAATGTGGAAATAAAGCTATTATTCTTTATAGATAACGATGTAATACACAGAGTGTCCTTGAGATGAAAATTGGCTGAAAAGACTGACAACTTCAGCAAAGGTACAGGATAATAAATAAACCCCTCATAACCAAAATCCAGCAGAAATAGATTTCATTTAAAATAATTACATACAATATAAAATGCTTAAGTCTCTGCCAAGACAAACTCAGGAAATACATGAACACATATATTTATATATTATAATTATATGCAATATAATTATAAAACACTTTCATATAAATAAAATCTTGCCTAAACAATTGAAGAAATGTTAATTGCTCGTTAGTAGGAGTCAATATAATATAAATTACAATTCTATCTAAATTAATTTACTTAATCAGTGTCATACTAATCATAATAGCAAAATTATTTTGTAGAACTAGAAAAAAATAAAATTCATCTGAAAGAACAAAGAGTCAAGAATATGGAAGGAGTCAATGGAAAATCAATGAAAGAATGGTAAGGAAGATGGCTTGGCAGTGTCATAGCACAATTGTATTACAAAACAATGATCATCACAATAATCTAGTACTCTCTAAGAAATAGTGGGTAAACCAGTGGAATAAACTAGGTACTTAATACACAGTAGTAAATGACCATAGTATATTACATTCGATAACAAACCAAAGATCAAAACATTTGTGGTTAATAACTTAGCATTTAACAGAAATTTCTGGGAAAATTGGAAAACAATTTGGCAGAAACTAGATATAGACCAACATCTCACACCATTTACGAAGATAAGGAGCAAAATGGGTCCTTGATTTAGACATAAAGGGTGATATAAGCAAATTAAAAGAGCATGAACAATTTTATCTGTCATATTTATAGGTAAAGGAATAATTTATGACCAAACAGATAAAGCATTGCAGGATTTAAAATGAATAATTATGAATACTTTAAATTAAAAAAAAAAGATTTTGCACAACCAAAACTAATGCAGCCAATATTATAAGGAAAGCAGAAAGCTTGGGCAGGCAAATTATATAATATAATAATAGCAAGCTTCTCTGATAAAGGCCTTACTTTCAAATTATTATTACTTAAAATAGATACTTTTTTAAGACTCATAGGTGACCAATATGTTAAAAAGAAAATCCTGGCAGCTATTGTAACTTCTCTAACTCTGGCAATGACCTTATCTAAAAATACCTGTAAAAATCACAGGAAAAACTCATTATTTTCCTGATTACCTTAGTATTGGCTCAATCTTTCTGGTTGGATTTATTTTTGATGTGGCATATGTAAATATTTAGCAATTGGTTCTCTTTAGAACTTCATGGCATTTTCTCCCAAATTGAAAAAGCTGAGATTTCAGGAGGCCTTCATGGCAGGTATTTTCTCCAAAATCTGCATGATATCTAAATGCTCAAATTTTCCATGTTGTGTTCTGTGAATTATGACTTTAAGACAGCTATGTCTTTTCAACATCAGTTCCAATCTAAAAAGTAAATTTGTCTTAAAATTTGTCCTTTATTTTAAAAGGGAAAGGGCCATGCTTTGGGACCATGGGAAGGTTAAATGATAAACGGTATACTACAGAAGCAAGACACCACTTGCATATTCTTAAATGGAGTTAGGGAATTGTAATCTGAGAACTAAAATGGCAGAGTAAGGGATGCTCTACTTGCTTAAAACCTTCAAACACACAAAAATAAAATGTCACCTCAAAACAAAAGAATGCAGGACATTTCCAACTGTGGTTAAAAGGGGGAATAGTCCAGGGAGTGAAGCATCAGAAGAAACCAACAGAACATCAATGAACCCAAAACACTGCTACATAGCCAGAAGCAAGGAACCAGCAGAGTGGGAACAAATACAGTGGAAGCCATACTGCATGTGCAACTGAAGTGGAAGAGTAGGATACTAAAGCATTCCACAACAAAATAAGGAAAGTGACAGCAGGAGGAGTGGATCCAGCTAAACAAAACACCTGCAAGCCTTCTCACAAGAAGTCAGCTGGGCCACCTCATCAAAGTACACACTGAAGAACCCAAATATAGATGGTCATAACCCAAGCACCATAGAAGACTATACTACAAGATCAGTGTTCTTTTTATCACAGGAACAGAGAAGAGCCTCAACAATAGGCAAGGTAACAAAAATATTAATTAGAAAATGAGTAAAAGACAAAGAAAATATTTATTATTTGAAATTTACTTCCCTGTCACTAGGGAAGAAAAAGATAGAGACTCAGAAGAGGAAAATAATGATGAAAAGGAAATGAAGGAAAGTGAGAAGAGTGTCAGGCCTAAAAGAATTTCTTGAAAAACTTGAAAAGAGGATTAAAAATAAAATAATGAAGTAATTTATAGAAAGAATGAACAACCTGGAAAAATCATTGAAGAAAATAATTATCTTAAAAGTAGAATGGGGCAAATGTAAATGGAAGCAAACAATCCCAAGGAAGAAAAATAAGGTCTTAAAGAGTACAGTTGAATAACTGGGAAAGGAAACCCAAAAGCTCAAGAAAGAAAATAAGTCTAAAAATTAGAATGGGACAAAAGAAAGCTAAGGGCTCCATAACACAACAGGAAACAAACAAATTCAAAAGAATGAAAAGCAAATAGAAGAAAATTTAAATGTTTTACTACAAAAAAATTGACCTAGAAAATAGATTTGAGAAATAATCTAAGACTCATCAAAATACCTGAAAGTCTTGATCCAAGAACAAAACCTGGAAAGAATATTACAAGAAAACATCAGTGAAAACTTCCCTTATATCCTTGAGCGAAGAGGAAAAAAGGATTTTGAAAGAACTGACTGATCACTTCCTGAAAGATAATCCAAAATAAAATACCTCAGAATGATTGGCAAATTTCAGAACTCTCAGTCCAAGGAAAAAATATGCAAGCATCTAGAAGAAAAAAAATATTATGGAGGTAGTCATGATTACACAAGACCTGGAAGCTCTTAAATTAAAAGACCAGAGTGCATAAAATTTGACATACAAAAAGGTAAAATATATAGGAATGCAATCAAGAATCACCTACTCAGCAAAACTCAACAAAATCCACCAAGTGGAAAATGACATTTAATGAAATAAACACTTCCAGGAATTCTTGACAAAAATTAAAGCTGAAAAAAATTTGATGAGAAAATGTGACACTCAAGGGAAGCTTTAAAAGCTTAAAACTAAAGTGAAAAGGGTTTCAATTAGGTTAAATTGTTTACATTTATATATGGGAAGATGATAATTAAGATACTTAAGATATCTATGATACTTAAGGTACTGAAGATAGCTAAGGAACTTGGGATATTTGAAAATTTAATCACAATAATGATAGTGTGAAGGTATATACATAAAGAGAAGGGAGGATGTATAGGATGGGATGATATCTAAAAAAACTCAAAAAATGAGGAGGAACATGCTGGGTTAAGAAAAAAGAAGTGATAGAAGGAGGTAAATTATTGCACATGATGAACTGGAACAACCTCCAGGAATTGATGCAGAATGGAAGGAGCAGAACCAGGAGAACCTTATACACAGAGATGGATACAGTAGCACAATTGAATGTAATGGACTTTTCTACTAGCAGCAATGTAATGATCCAGGACAATTCTGAGGAAATTAGGAGAAAAAATGCTATCCACATGCAGAGAAAGAACTGTGGAAGTAGAAACATAGAAGAAAAACGACTGCTTGATCACATGGATCAATGGGGATTTGATCAGGGATGTAGACTCTAAGCAATCACCCTAATACAAATATTAATAATATGGAAATAGGTCTTGATCAATGACACAAGTAAAACCCAGTAGAATTTCTCTTTGGCTATGGGAGGGTGGTGGGAGGAGGGGAGGGAAAGAACATGAATCATGTAACCATGGGAAAACATTCCAAATTAATTAATTAAATAAAAATTTTCAAGTCACACAAAAAAAGTTATTGCACATGTTGAGGTGCATAAGAGTCTTTAGAGAGGGAAGAAAAGGGGTGGCAGTCAGTAACAGAAAAAAGATCAAATGAAAAATCTCCAAATTAATCACCAAATTGGAAATTCTGAAAATCAAAGGAATGATTAATAAAACTGAAAATAAGAAGATCATTGAACTAATTAAGACAAGGAACTGATTTTATAAGAAAAAACACCACAATAAAATAGATAAACCATTAACTAATTTGAATTTATAAAAGAAAAATAATACATTATTTGTATAAAAATGGAAAAAAAGTGAAGTCATAACCAACAAAGAGGAAATTAAAGCAATTATTAGGAATTATTTTGCCCAAACATATGGCATTAAATTTGACAATCTGAATGAAATGTCTTAATATTTATAAAAACATATAAATTGCTTATACTAACAGGAAAGAGAATAGAACAATTAATCCCATTTTAGAAAACTAAATTGCACAAGGCATTGATAAATTCAATACTTCTTTCACTTTCAATTTTATTAATTTCTCCTTTAATTTTTGGGATTCCTAATTTAGTTTTTATCTGGGGATTTTTAATTTTTTCTCTTTGTTTTTTTTTTTTAATCGCATGCCCAATTCATTGACCTCTTCCCTCGATTTGTTAATATATGCACTCAGGGATATAATTTTCCCCCTTGAGTACTGCTTTGGCTGAATTCCATAGATTTTGATATTTCTTCTCATTGTTATTCTCTTCAATGAAATTATTAATTGTTTCTATGATTTGATTTTCAACCAACCTATTTTAGAGAATCATATTATTTAATTTCCAATTGATTTTTGATTTGCCTCTCCATATACCCTTACTAATTATTATTTTTATTGCATTATGATCTAAAAAGGTTGCATTTATTATTTCTGCTCTTTTGCATTTGTTTGCTATATTTTTATGCCCTAGTACATGGTCAATCTTTGTGAATGTATCATGTGCTGCTGAATAGAAGATGTATTTCTTTTTTGTCCCTATTTATTTTTCTCCATATATCTATTAACTATTTTCTAAGATTTCATTCACATCTCTTACCTCTTATTTATTTTTTGGTTTTATTTATATAGATGTGATAGACAAAGGTTTAGGTCTCCCACTAGTATAGTTTTACTATCTGTTTCTTCCTTTAGCTCCAGTAGTTTCTCTTTTAAAAATTTGGATGTTATGCCATTTGGTGCATACATGTTGAGTACTGCTATTTACTCATTGTCTATACTGCCTTTTATAAGGATGCAATTACCTTTCCTATCTCTTTTAATTGGATCTATTTTTACTTTGGCTTTGTCAGATATCATGATTGTGACTCCTGCCTTCTTTTTTCAGTTGATACCCAATAGATTTTGCTCCAGCCTCTTATCTTTACCCTGTGTGTGTCAACCTGCCTCATGTGTGTTTCTTTTAGACAACATATGGTAAGATTTTGGTTTCTCATCCACTCTGCTATATGCTTCTATTTTATGGGTGGTTCATCTCATTCACTTTCAGAGTTATGATTACCACCTGTGTATTCCCCATCATTTTGATTGCCTTCCTAGTCCAGTCCTTCCTTCTTTCACTATTGCCTTCCACAGCAATGTTTTGTTTTTAATCAGTCCCCCTAATCCCCACCCCTATTTTGCTTCCCTTCCCACCCTCCTTTCTTTTTCCCCTCTTATTTTTCTTTAGAGTCTAATAAATTCCTCCCTACCCTTCTTCCCCTCCCTTTTGGTACTCCCTACCCCAAATTCACCCACTTTGGTTTTTCCCTCTCAACTTCCCTGTAGGGTAAGATAGAATTTGATATCCCAATGGATCTAGATGCTCTTCCTTCTCAGAGTTGATGCCACTGAGAATAAGGTTTAAGTATTACTTATTAGCATTCTCTTTCTCTCCTTTTTATAATAGTATTCTTCCCCTTCCCCTCCCATGCAGCTCTTTATGTAGTATAATTTATTCTATTTTTCTTATTCCTTAAAGTTTTTCTTGGTATCATCTTCTTTTCCCCCCATTTCTTTAAGTACCATCTTATACCACTTAGTACCCCAACCACTACCTATGAATAATTTTTCTAACTACTATGATAGTTAATATAGTTTTGGGGAGTTACAAAATCATTTTTCCATATAGGAATATAAACAATTTGACCTTTCTGAAGCCCTTAAAATTCCCCCCCGTTATTTATTTATCTTTTTATGTTTCTCTTGAATTTTGTATTTGGATAGCAAATTTTCCATTTAATTTTGGTCTTTTCTTTACGAATACTTGGAGATCTTCTATTTTGTTAAATGCCCATACTTTCTCCTAGAACAAGGGTTGGCAACCTTTTTGGCCATGAGAGCCATAATCGCCACATTTTTTAAAATGTAATTTCGTGAGAGCCATACAGTGCTCACAGTGTGAGCTCCTGTAACAGTGCCTGAAAAAAATTGACTTCATGGCTTCTGCAGAAAGAACCATATCTGGCCCTCAAAAGAGCCAGATATGGCTCGAGATCCATACGTTGCCGACCCCTGCCCTAGAAGTATATAGTCAATTTTGATTGATAGGTGATCCTTGGTTGTAGACCAAATTCTCTTGCCTTTCTGAATATCATATTCCAAATCTTGTGGTCATTTAGTGTGGAGGCCGCCAGATCCTGTGTAACCCTGATTAGTGCTACTTGATATTAAATTATCTCTTTTTGGCTTCTTACAATATTTTCTCCTTAGCTTGGAAGCTCTTGAATTTGGTAATTACATTCCTGTGAATTTTCTTTTGAGGATTTAATGTAGAGGTTGAGTCCTTCAATGTCTATTTTGCCCTCTTGTTCAAGAATATCAGGGCAGTTTTCTTGGATGTTCTCATGTGTTATGATGTCACAGTTTCTGTTGATATCCAGATTTTTAGGAAGGCCTATGATTCTCAAATTGTATCTCCTCAACCTGTTTTACAAGTCTGTCATCCTCTCAATGAGATATTTTGTGTTTCATTCTAATTTGTCATTCTTTTGACTTTGCTTTATTAATTCTTGCTCTCTTCTGAGATCATTAGTTTCTACTTCCCCAATTCTAGTATTTAAAGACTGGTTTTCAGCTAAGATTTGTCTTGCTTTTCATGACTTCTAGCAGGTCAATTCTGGTCTTCAGTTTGCTTATCGTTTCATTTGATTTCTGGGCTTCTTTTTCCAAGTGGGAAATTCTGTCTTTTAAACTGTCATTTTCTTTTTGAACTATTTCCCACTTTTCTTGCCAAGTTTCTTCTATCTTTCTCACTTGGTACATCATCTGAAATATGAGTTCCTCAAGGGCTTATGACCAATTTACATTTTTTGGGAAGGTTTGGATGTGTTTGTTAGTTTGTTGTCATTTGCTGTCTCCTCTGTAGTCTGGGATTTTTCTCCATAGAAATTATCCAAGGTCAAAGTTCTTTTCTTACTAATTTTGGTAGTTGCAGATTGTAGTTCCTGAGTTTTTCTGGCCATTTCTTGATAGTTCTTTCTTCCCTTCCCAGTCAGAATTCTGAGTGAGTAGGGTAGGCAATTCTCTGTATGGAGCTACAGAGTGCTTTCGGTCCTGAAGCCACTCTTCATTCTCCACCTGTGATATTGGAAATTTTGGAATCCTTGAATTAATTTTGAGGTACCTGATCTAAACTTCCTGTGGACATTTAGGACTCTTTAAAAACTACATTTCCCATGATTCCTCTTGCATAATGAGGTAGACAGGAAGTGTGATAACATAGACAGAGGTATAAAGACTCAAGACAGGATTGGTACTCTCTTTTTTCCTGAGAAACAGCTTGGTGGGCAGAGGTAATGGCATGGCTTTTGAACTAAATCTTAATAGGCACATGGCTTCATTTTTCTAAATGGCTTTCTATAAACCCTTTGAAGCCATGATATGTGGAAGAGGCCCTTCACTTGTCTGATTTTGTTTTTTGTCCTTTTGTGGTGCTTTATATCAGTAGGAATTGAGGAGAGGAAGACCCTTGTTTCTATTCTGTGGCCATCTTAGCCTGGAAGTATTCCATTATTTTGATTACATTGAGTATATGTATTTGAAAGGGGTTTTATTTTTCTTGTTTTCTCAAATGGAGGTCAATGAGAGTATATTTTTGAAAATAAACATATGTGTATACATGTATACTTTAATATATATGTAAATCTTAACAGTCATTTCCTTACACTTCTGCAATACTGAACACTTTTGTTCATACTTCTCCTATATGCCTTCTCTCTAGGTTTTTGTGACAGTGCACTCTTCTGATCCTAATCCTATGTGTCTGACTATGCCTCCTGCATCTCTTTTGTTCATCATATCCACATCATGTCCACTGGGTGTGTCACTCAAAGTTCTACATCAGACACTCTTCTCTTTTTAGTATGTAGTCTCACTTGATGATCTCATCAACTTCCATTTAATTTTCATCTCTATGCTGATTAATCTCAGGTCAGTATGTCAAGTATTACTCTATCTCCTAAGCTACTATACTACATTATCAAGTGACTTTTGAACACATCAAAATGGTTGAAATTTGGCATCTCAAACTCAATATGTTTAAAATAGAAATTATGCTTTCCCCCAAAATTGTCTCATTGACAAAAATCTATTAATGTTGAGGGCAAATCCACCATCTCCATCTCTATATTAATAACTTTGGCGTCCTTCTCAATTCTTCACTCTCATTCATCTTCTGTATCTTATATGTGGTGAAATCTTATCAATTGTACCTTCATAACATCTGTATATATTATTTTTTTCTTCATTCACACTTTCAATTAGTTTAGGCCCTCATTCTATCTCATCTGGGCCATTAAAATGGTCTTTTATTGAGGCAACTAGATGGCATGGTGAATAGAGTACTAGATCTGAAATCAGGATAGACTTGAATTCACATTGAGTCTCACAGATGTCCTAGCTTTTTGATCTTGGACAAGTCACTTAACCCTTATTTACCTCAGTTTTCTCAATTAAAATGTGAATAATGACAGCTCCTTCTTTGTAGGGTTATTGTCAGAATGCAATGAGATAATGTTTTTATAGTGTTCAATGCAGTTCTGTGCACAGAGTAAGTGCAATTTAAATGTTTTTTGCTTTCCTTTTAACTGGTCTTATTGCTTCAGGCTACCCACTCATTACAGTATCATTCAATCTCTATCTGTCAAAAATATTTTTATAAACATTAGGTGTAACCATGTCATTTCTATGCCAAATGAGTCCCAAGGATTCCTTATTACTTTCAAATATTCCTTTGTTTGCCATATAAGTCTCTTCATAACCTGCTCCTTTATACATTTTCAGTCTTGTTTCATTTTACCATTCTTCACATATCCAAAGATCCAATTCTATTGGTCACTACTATAATTCAATTTTTTTTGTCTTTTTATTGGCTTTCCCCTCAGGTCTGGAATCCTTACCTTCTTCATGGCTGCCTCTTGCCACCCTTATCTTCTTTCAATAATCAGCTCAAAAATCCAACTTTTCAGGAGTCTTTCCCATTCTCTAATGCAACCTCCAGTTACTTAAGCCTTCCCCAGATAAGGTAAAACTCTTTCTGCCTCCTTTCTTATTTTCTTATTTCCTTTTGAAATTTTATTTCTTCTTTTCTTATTATTTGTTTTATGATCCTCCTTTGGAGCTCTTCCAGTTCACTTTGGGCCTGACATCTTTCTAGGTTTTAAGGCTTCACGTATTTATTTTAGCCTTGGGTGTTCTCTTCTTAACTTGTATTTTGGTCTTCCCTTTTGCTGAAATACTTTCCAGGGTCAGACTTTTTCTTTGTCTTTTCCTCTTTTATGGTTGGTGGGGAGGTTTCATTACCTTGTCTTCATTACATTGAAACTCAGCTTCATTCCTAGGGTGGAAAGAATACTGTTCCTGGGTGCCACATATGCTGAATTGAGATGTATTCTGCTCCTCAATTGCCAGCTTTCCCAGGTATTGGGACCATCAGGTTTCTTCTGCCACTGTGGGTTCCCCAGGGATTCTTGCACCAGGTTACTCCCCATGCTCCTCAATGTGTGTTTGGTTGCTCTCTAAAGCACTGGGTTGCTCCTTATGTTGTCAGTTCTATTGTTGTTCTTCCTTCTTGCCCAGCAAAAGAATTCCTTCCTTCTGTCCTTCTACATTTTCTTTTGCTGAAACTCTAATTCACTCTGTCCTTTGCTGATTCTACTGTTCCAAAAAGCGTTTTGAGATATGTATGTGGTTGTTTAGAGGTGAATTTGGGTGAATCTGCAGTATACCTTACTCCACATTCCTAACTACTAGTAGTGTATAATAATTTTTTGATAATTTTCTTTCAATTCACTTTAATTTCTTTCACATAAGTTTGACTTTTCTCTAGTTAAGGCAATCTTTGTCCAATATTTTAGAGGAGAGGATCTTTTTAAAAACTCTAGCCAAATTTTAGACTCCTCTCCAGAAAGGTGGCCAGTAGGTAAAGAATATTTTGGAAATCAGTATTCTCAAATATCATCTACCAAGTCATAAAATAATTACATTCTGTATCTTTAAAGAGAATAGCTGAGATCTTCAGAGGGTTAACTTTATTTTCAATTTTCAATGTTCATAATAAATATTTTTTTTGTAAAATTAAACCATTTATCTAAGTCACACACATGTACCACATCAACTTTTAGATTTTGAAGTTCAGGACAAGGGCAACATATAAGGAAAGACAAATGAGTCCACCATCATTCCCTACTATGATTCCTCTCCCTACTCTCCTATTTTTTTACCCATTAAATCGTGTTCAAATCACTGATGCATCCCCATAGGGTCTTACTCTAGGTGAGCCTGGATATTGCTTCAGCAAAAGACAGACATCTATCTTTTCTTACATCAATTATAAGTTGAGTGGTTGACTGAACACATTCAGTATCCTTTTTAAAATGTTGTCATGGGTGTCATCTCTGTTTCCAGCTTTTTGGTTTTATTACAGTTTTATTTTCTGTAATTTTCCTGAAATGCAATAGATATAGTTCTGCTATGATAAATGATATGAAGACTCTATAGCTCAGTCACTAGTTTGTTCATAGATTGACCATAGAATGTAAAGTATGATATGCTAAAACAATTTTGATGAGATCCATTGTTGAATGTGCAATGATTCATCCCTCTTTCTGAAGCTTCTATCTTTATGTCTTAGTTTTAACACACCATTTTTCATGTTACTCTTTTAATAAGTATGCAGGACAAAAATATCCCCAAAAGATAATCCAGAATAAATTGAACTACAGTTAACTAGAATATGCACTTAACATATCAAATACATATATGTGATTATATAGTGTAGGAAGTATATTTCTAATGTAATACTGGAAACAAAGTAGTATATTTTACTTCAGAAATATTTCATTTTTTAATGCTCTCATCCTTTCCCCTATATCTAGAATACCTCAATCCAGAAGGAATTTTTTGCCTTTTATTTTTGATTAACAATAGGAAATACAAAGCTCTCTTTTGATATGATCTAATCGTTCTTCCTTCAGAACAGGAGGCACTCCATTTCATGAACAGAATTTGTATTAACTGATTTGTATGTAGAATAGGCCACTTTCCAGTAATAACACTTCCTCATGCTTCTTCTCAAAGATGTTTGTTCTAGATAATGGGTCAGCAGTATATACACCAAGTATCACTTGGAATTACAAGTATCAACATGGTTCAGTACACGCACACACAATGTTTTAAAGAAATGAATGCCAGCCAGGAAAGGCAATAGAATTTAAGTACATATAATTTTCCAAATACTGTGCTAAGCACAAAAAAAGTTGAAAGACATTCTCTGTCCTTCAGGTGTCCACCATCTAATGGAAGAGACCACTTGCAAACTACTATTTACAAACAAGATATATATATATATATATAGGATAGGAAATAATCAAGAGACAAATCATTAAATCAAAAGTTTTCCTATAGAAATCGGATTTTAGCTTGGATTAATGTTCATGTGTGCTTAATGTATAAAAATCTCCAACATGTTTTCCATTATATAAGCGGGATATAAATAGAACAAATGTAGCACAAATGGAAGAGAAGGAAGATTTTTAAAAATTCCACCATTAAAGAAGAAGTCCCTAGATAGAAATTTAAGCAAATTAATAGTGCAAAGCTCAAGGTGATCATTGTAATATATAGGAATATTTTCTAGTCAGAGGGCTAATGAGGTCACACTATAATTGAGGGAGACAAATATTCTTCCAGGTAATGGGTTTCAACTCTAGGCCCAGTGTTAGAGGTGCTGAACCTGAATAGTTGGTTCTGGATTTTTTCCATGAGCAAAAATGTTTAATTATAACTTTGTGTGTTTTGAATCCAAAGAATAGGATTGAGAATGATTAAGAAAAGCTAATGTTTTTAGAGTATCCAAAGAAGTAGAATATTAACATAGAATATTTCTACTAAGATAAATTTTTAATTAAAATCATTATTTATAATCATTAGTCAAGAAATCTCACTGTGCTATATAGTTAAAGAATGTTGCCTCATATTCCAAAATAGCCATAGTAGTCTTTTGTAACTGAAGGGAGTATCTATCCATTAGGGAATCAGGTCTTTTCTTTAAAGACAGAACAAACAACAAATAAAAATAGCTACTTTGTGAGAGTTTCATGTCTGCCAACTCAAATACATGCATACTCTGAAAGTTAACCTAGGTTTGTGAAGACATCCAAATATCACAAGTCTTTTTCTTCTTCCAAACTTCTCCTCCTAGTTGATAAGTGGAACAAGATCATAGATTTGATCTATACCTGGAATTTGGAGCCCCTTTCAATTACGGGAGAGAATTTTAGTGTTTTGAGAAGAACTTCAATCTATTGTGCATGAACCTAAAATCAAGCTAGAAATTGTTAATAATGAAGAGAGGCGGGGGCAGCTGGGTAGCTCAGTGGAGTGAGAGTCAGGCCTAGAGACAGGCGGTCCTAGGTTCAAACCCGGCCTCAGCCACTTCCCAGCTGTGTAACCCTGGGCAAAGTCACTTGACCCCCATTGCCCACCCTTACCAATCTTCCACCTATGAGACAATACACCGAAGTACAAGGGTTTAAAAAAAAATGAAAAAAAAATAAAGAGAGGCAGTATTCTGTAGTGTAAAGAAAGCAATCACTGAAGTCAAGAAATTCTGGATTCCAGCCCAGTGTCACACACACAGCCTATGGGACCATGGTAAACCACATAACATTTGTATTCTCTAAGTGACTATAAGATTGAAAATTCCAGAGAAAGCTCTGAATTCTGTCATGGAGTTCTACATATGCATAAAATGACGGGTCCATATCCTTATCCCAAAGATGTAGTGGTTGAACATGCTTAGATAAATTGACTCTGAAGCACTAAAAATGACAGCAATGGTCACTTTCACCTCTGTCAATCAAGATGACATTCTGAGTTATGTTAAACTCACCTCCAAACAACCAAACCAAAAAAAAGTCTCAAAATTAATTTTGGAGCAATAGAACCAACAAATGACAGTGAAGCAACATTTCAACCAAAGAAAACGTAGAGTAACAACAGGAAGAAAACATTTCACTTAGAGTTAGAGCAGGGACAAGGGAAATTGGCAGCATGAGGAACAGTTCAGTACATGCAAAGGAATAGCCCAATTTATTTCATACCAGGAGAACTAGGAACAGGAAGAGATGCCTGATGCAGGCACATCCTGGGGAACCAATGCAGTGAATTCACCCAGTGAGCTGGTAGTAAGGAACAAAATTCAGTTCAATCCAGTACAAATCAGTATCACAAAACAAGAACTATGACAGGCAGAAGAAACTTTTCTAGAGGAAATGATAGACCTAAAAAAGGAAGTACAAAATCTCTAGCAAGGAAAAAAGCTCACTAAAAGAGGTACAAAATTTCAAGCAAGGAAATGGCTCCATAAAAATTAGAATTGGAGGAATAGAAGGTAAGAACTTTATAAGATAACAGTAAAGAATAAAGAAAAGTGACATGAGTTAAAAGAAGAAATAGACAATAAAAATGATGTGGGCTGACAGTGGGCAGTAAGAGGAAAATAGTAATGGGAACGTCATACTCTGAAATTTTGCATTTTTCAGTTAGTACTTGTTAAACATCAACTGCAAAATCTGTAGTTTCAGCATTAGTCAGTCATGAACTATATATTGTTCAATTACACATACCTCAGATCTATCAAATTGGCCAATATTAAAGGAAATACAGATAGAAAATAGGAAGGAGAAAAGTGAAAATAATCTTATAATAGAATATAACTATACCCAAGATCATAATCCTAACTAAATTTTTCTAGAAAACCCTACATCTCTCTGCCTCAGAGGGCAGTATCTTCTGGTAGGGTGAAGCCCTTGCCTACTCTCATTACTCTATCATATAATATAACCACTATCTATCTACCTTTTCTACCCAAGTTAATCAATAATCAATAAGGCTATTAAGGCCTTAATTCAGTTATCTCTCTCCAATCATAGAGATTGCTAGCAGCACAACCTCTCCTGTGGAGACCCAGAGACAAAAGCCCTTTCCAATGGTCTGCAACTTACAAACCGCACTCAGCCACACATTTCTAACAGTCACCAACTACCAAGGAGTACAGCAGGGGGTCACTTATTGAAAAATATTATTGCTCCTTTTCTGTTAAATATAAAAAAGAGAAATTAATAAAAACTCTCTTAACAAATTAAGGATGAAAAATGCCATCTTCCTTCAGAGAAAGAATTGATGGAGTCTAAATATAGACTAAAACTTTTTATTTTTTTTCTTTCTTTCTCTCTTAGCCATTTATAATGTTCTCTTCAGTCTATTCAGTTCCCTTCATTATCTCATGTAATTCTTTCCAAGTTGTTTTAAATTAATATCATTTGTAATTTATCATAGCGTAGTATTATTCCATCACAATCATATGCTACAATTTGTTTAGCCATTCTCCAGTTGATGGAGATTGCCTCAATTCCCAGTTCTTTGCCACCAAAATGGGAGCTGCTATAGCTATTTCGGGACATATAGATTATTTTCCTTTTCCTCTGATCTCCTTGGAAAATTGACCTATGTATGTATTACAGGGTCTAAGGATATACACAATTTTGGTCACCATAATGACTGAATCTGTTCACAGTTCTATTAACAGTGTATGAGTGTCTCTACTTTCCCACATCCCCTCCAACATTTAGCATTTTGCCTTTGTGTTATTCTAGTCCATATATTGGGTATTGTAAAGATGGGTCCAGTTGGCAATGGTGTCAAGCTGCTAGCAATAGCAGGAAGGAGAGGAGTGAATAGTTAGAATTCTTTATCCTCCCCCTCCTGGGCAGGTGTTTGCCCAGAATAACAGTTATAACAGAAACCCTTGTAGACCAGGAATGGAGGCTATATTAACTCGAGTATCTCAGAGTTAAATTGGCTGTCAAATAGGGAATTATCCCACAGAAATTAGCAGCTTCCACTGTAGGAAGATTATTCCCAAAGCCCCAGGTAGATAAAGTGCTCAGAATGACTTTAGACAGATGCCTTGCCCTCTGGATCTCAGCTATGCTCAGAGCTTGCCTGGATGAAGATTTGGCTTTGGTAATGTATGGATTGGGTTGGTAAAGCCTATAAATATAACTTCACACAACCCATAAACTTAACAAGGGAAGGGATTTATTAATTCAGGAAAACAGGGAAGGAGGGCTAATTTCTAGGATGGAGGGTGAGGTAAAACTATGTAGAATCTTCAGTATATTGACAGAAATAGCAATCCCCAAGAGGGGAATGCCTGGAAGAAACTTATTCCCCTAACTCCCTCACAAACTAAAGTATCTTTCAAATCTAATGTTATCTAGTTAAGTGAAGGTAATCTTGATTGTAGATCTATATTGTTTAGAGATTAGCCAGGATACTGCCTATAGGTATTTTCACAGTTCTCACAGCCTGATTTAGTTTGTATGGAGTAAATAGCAAATAAACACTCCCTGAGGTCAGAGATAAGCTAGGAGAGAAGTAAAATACTACCCCTTTCAAGCCATCCAGAATTCTGTGAGGCAGTTCACCCCACTTAAGGTCATGCATGTTACAGTAAGAGATAATACCTCAGGATTGTTTTAGTTTGCATTTCCCTAATCAATAATGATTTAGAGCATTTTTTTTCATGTATTCATGTCTTGACTTTGATATCTTCATCTGAAAACTGTCTTTTAATATCATTTGCCCATTTTTCAATTGGGGGATAAATCTTATTCCCATGAATTTGACAAAGTTCCCTATATATTTTAAATGTGAGAGAATGTCCATGAAAAACAATTTCTAATTTTTGACTTTCCTTTTAATCTTGGCAACATTTGATTTATTTATAATAAAACCTTTTCAACTTAACGTATTAAAATTATTCATATTATACCTCCTAATGCCCTCCATCACTTATTTGTTCAAAAATTCCTCTTATATCCATACATATGATAGGCAATATGTTCCCTGTTCTTCTAATTTGCTTATATATTCTTTTATATCTAGATAATGTATCAATTTTAATCTTATCTTCATGAATGTTTTAAGTTATTGGTCTATACCTAGTTTCTGCCAAACAACTGTCCATGAGTCCCAGAAATTTTTACAAATAGTGATATTTTATCCAAAGAGCATGGATCTATATATTTATCAAATACAAGGTTACTGTAATATTTTATTACTATTAATTTATATCTGTTCTTTTACACTGACCTTTTTTTCAAAGTTTTGCCAGTATCAGTTTGTTTTGACAATTACAATTTAAAATCTGGTAATGCTAGACCTTCTTTCTTTATATTGCTTTCTATTAATTATCTTGCTATTTTTTATCTTTTCTTCTTCCAAATGAATTTGAGTCATTTTGTTATTTTTTAGCACAATAACCACTGTGAGACCTGGAAGTGGTAGCTACAATGATGGCACCAAGAATGCTCAGCTTCTAAGAATTACTGGAGGTGGATACTTGGTTAGAAAGATATTACAGAGTATTCTTATCAACATTGCGTGAAAGACTAGCGGCTATTTGGGAGAAATTGGTCAGCCATTTCCCAATTCTGGGCTGCTTGTTCATATCTATTTGTAAAATGGAGAATGACACATTTCTTATAAATTTGATCTAACTCTTGAAATAATTGGATCCTTGATGGGATGGTATAGATAATGCTAAGATACCAAGGTTGAGTAGGTTCCTCTGTACTTCTTTATGAAGGAGACTTGTGTGCCTGCTTATCAGTGACCAGTTGTTAAGACACCCAGACAGTTTTGAAAAAAACCAGGACATGGGGTTTATTTGGAAACAAGGTAATATGAAGGGGAGGATTAAGGAATTAGGATTTCCTAGCTAGTTCTAAGAGCTCTAACTAACCACCCACCTTTTAAAAGTCCTCATGGGATGCCTTCTGTGACTTGATGCTCCCTGCATCCCTGACCTGGCTATCATGATCCCCAAAACCTGTCTAGCTAGCATAATTCTATTTAATGCTCCCAGATTACTTTTGTAGGATAAATAGGTCAGTTAGTTTCTTCAGGGTGAACCCAGTATGGTTAGGTTCAACCCTAACTGGGCCAAGTCAGAGTTGGCTTCTGGTCTACACCAACACAGGTTAACCGGATCACAGGACTTCAGAGCAATTTGGAACACTTTCAATATGCTGGAAACACTGTTGAATCCCAAGTATCGAAGGTTTTCTCCAGATAGGAACACCAGATTTTTTATCTTCAGCTCAGGGAAAAGGAAACCAAACCTCTTCAGCTTTCAGAGCTAGAGAGGAAGTTTCAGCTCCAGACCATCCAGAGGGCAGGAAGTCTAAGAGAGTGCTTCTCACTGTTGGTGTTCCCTCTTTATCTTCCCTTTGTGTTCCAGAATCATGCCTCATCCATTCCTGGCAGGAGACAAGCTCTTGCAAAACTCCTTCCCTTACCTTTTGCACCCTGTTTTCTACTTTCCTTCTTACTCTCTATGTAGTTAAGAAACTAGAATTTTATCAAATACTTGCTGTAAATTCCCCTTTCCTCTTCCCACGTTTTCTCATTTCTTTCTAATCTTGGTTGCATTATTATTGTTTGTACAAAAAAATCTTTCATTTAATTTATTTCATTTTATGTCCTATGATGCATTCCATCTCTTGTTTGATCATGAATGCATCCGTTATCCATAGATCTGACAGGTAATCTATTCCATGCTTTTCTAATTTGCTTATAGTATCACTCATTATTTTAAAATTATGAACCCATGTTGACTTTATCTTCATATACAGTGTGAGATTTTGGACTATCCACAATCTCTGTAATACCATTTTCTAACTTTCCCAAGTTTTTGTTAAATATCGAGTTCTCGTCCCAAAAGCTTGAATCTTTTGATTTATCAAACATTAAATTACATTAAATTTTGTGCACTACAAACTAAACTAAAATTCTAACCCAAAATAACAAACAACCTACACTAACTCTATTCTATTTTACACTATCCTACTCTACCCTACACTAAGGATTTCATCAAAGAAAGGTAAAAGGATAAATACATTGAACAGTTACATAGTTCAAAGCATAAAGCAACAAGTAACAATGCAAAATTTCCAACAAAATCAACAGCAAATATGAAATATCCACACAAAAGTCAAAACAAACATCAAACATAACTCCTATTCTAATACTGAAATATCCTACCAACTAATAAATGCAAACAATTTTGGAAAATACATTTTAACACAACATTGCATAAGTCTTTACATCAAAATTAAAACAAAACAGTAAACACCCTTATGCAAATTACATTTGAATGTTTGCAACTGAATTATATCAAAGTATTCACAGAATTTACATTTATACACACATACATGCAATATATAAATAATATATACATGTATGATATACATATACACATGTATGTACACATAATATATGCATATCAAATATACATATGTGCACCCTTTACATATGTACACAATACTTACACTATAAAATATAATTTACAATATACACATACTATTTACACAACTATTTACATTATTTGTGACATGTGATCTGTAGTATGTTATATGTTCTTCATGTAATGCAATTTTGTTATGTCTGTTGTATCTGCACTGTAATGTACATTAGTACCTTATCTTATCCTCCAACCTAATCTAATACCATATCTATTTCACTAAACTATTGTAAACTAACCCTAAGATATTGGTGTATTAGTCTAGCTATATCTATCTAAATAACTAGCTAATCTTTGTTAGTAACTAACTATTCTTTGTTAGTACTTACTTATCCTATAGCTAATTCTAATTTTGTTAGCATTATACATTGTCTCATTCCATAAGGAACACAACGTATCCTAACATGTTTGTGTCTTATGTATCTGATTTGTTATGTCTTAAGTAGGTATTCTGTACCTAATCTATTCCACTGACCGCCATTCTATTTTTAGCCAATAACAGACTGTTTTTCTGATTAATAATTTATAATAGACTTTTAAAAATTTTATTTATGGTTTTATTGTTCTCATATATAAGTTTAAAAATCATCCTGCGGATGATTCATATTTCCAATTTGGTGGGAACACTCTCTTGGTCTTATAGTACTAAATCAGCCAATGAATTTGTCTCTCATTCAGATCAGTTGGAATTTAGAATCCTTATCCTTTCTATTTCAACATGCTTCTATATGGCAACAGCTTTCTTGATCAAGTGATAAAGATCCTGAGCAGGATCAGGGGCAAGTCCCTTGCTAGGTTAACTTCCTTTATACTTTTTTCATTGATTCCTTTTATATTCTTAACCTTTTTTTCTTACAGTTGTATTTTTAAAAATTCTTTTTCTAATTCCACACAAGAAATTTTCAGTAGTTTGATTGGTATGGTGCTCAATAAGTAGATTGATTTAGATAAAATTGACAGTTTTGTTATATTGGCTTGGCCTACCTAAAAGCAAATAATATTGTTCCAATTGTTTATATCTGACTTTATTTGTATGAAAAGTGATGTGTTTTTCACTGGTGTGGAAAAAAAAAGTCTCTGGGTTTGTCTTGGCAATTAGAAACCCAAGTATTATATATAATCTATTTTTTTATTTAAATGGAACTTATGTTTCTATTTCTTATTGTTGGGATTTGTTATTAACATATAGAAATGCTGATGTATTAGGTAGGTTTATGTCCTGAAACTTTGCCAAAGTTGTTAATTCAACTACTTTTTTAGCTAATTATCTAGGATTCTCTATGTACCATCATATCATCTGCAAAGTGTCACAGTTTTGTTTCTTCACTTCCTATTCTAATTCCTTACATTTATTTTTCTTTTCTTATTGCTATATATAACATTTTTAACACACACATATTTATATACTATTTCAAGTTTTAAAATGTCTAGATATTAAGTATAGTTTCCATTTTACCACAGTGACCATGAGCAAGTCATTTAATAGCTTTAAGTCTCTTTCCTAATCTTTAAAATTGATAACACCTACTTTCTGAGTAATCGTGAGGATAAGTTTTGATATTGTATTTAAAATGTTTTGTAGATCATGAAGTACTATAAAAATATCAGCCATCATGTGGTAACTTTAACTCATGTATTAAGGTTGGACCGGAAGACTTCTGAAAACCATTCTAATTCTTCAGTCTTAAGGATTGTTTGTGTCTGTGACTTTATTGATGTCAATTATTGGCCCCCTCATTTTCTGCTTCTGAAGTGAGAATAATATACAGAATTCTGTACTGTAAAATTAACATTGTAAAGTATAATTCCTTCCTATGAAGCAGATTGCACTGAAGTCAAGGAATGACTAGTTCTCAAACTTGGAAAGTATAGAAATAATGTATATAATAGAAATAATGACAAATTGTAAAGCTCAATGACTATCTTACCATCAATGGACCCAGAAAAGAGATTATTTAGTTTTTGTTATATCTAAAATCAATTTTTGATTGTTTCTGACCTTCCATATATCTGTGATTTAACAAGTAAGTCCATTAAAATTTTACGTTAAGATAAATATTCTCAACTATCTTTCTTACTCATTTCAACCTATTAAAATTCTGGAAAATTTCTTATGTTGTGGTAGTCCAAAATGGTTCACTGTAATTTTTGTTAATTGGGCAAAAGCTAATGAATTTTTAATGTCTTTTTGAAGATATATGAATGTGGGTATAGTTTTTGTTGGTTTTATGAATGGAAGTTTTTTCTTTTAGCTTTTTTTTTAAGTAGCTAAAAAAGTAACACATACCTGTAAGTTTTTCAAATACATGACTTAACCCACACTAATGGATGAACATGACAAAATTTTTAATCACATCATTTATTTATCTAAAAACACAATTAAGAATTAGCATATTTCCTCTTTACCTAAGTTGGTTGAATTCTTTGAAATCTTGCTTGCATTGTTCACTTTAAAGTATTTTTTCTTCCTTTATAATGTAAAAATATACTGTCATGATGTTATTAGGCTTTTAAACTCAGTATATTTTAAATTCAGTGATGTTAAAATGACTAAAGTCAATATATTTTCTGCTTTTCATTAAATTTATTCCTAATCTAGTAATTGAGATCATTAAAGAATCAGAAAAATCTGCTGGAAAGCTATTTTCCTGGTCCTAATGAACAAGAAGAAAAAGGATTCAGAGCTTCTCCAGCCTAAAGATCACACTGAATCTTATAGTACTTAACCTCCCTGATGTAAAATTCTTGGAGACTAGGAAGGTTTTGGTGATTCTCTTAGAATATTTGACATTCTGTCCTCATCCTTTCCTCTTAATACTTGGGTGTACCAATTTTCTATCTAGGCAATATAGGCAAAGATGCTCTGTTAAATGTTTAACAACTATTTCACCTAAAACCTAAAACATACTTACACATTTAATCTGCAGTATTGTCATTTTCTCTATCACCTTCTTCAGTTCAACAAAACAACAGACAAAACCTCAAATTGTAACATTTGCTGAATTCTAAAGTGTAACTACTCCCACTGAAAATTTAACAAATGATTCTGTGAGCCAGTTAGAGCTTGTTCCGGAACACTCTTTAATATAGCTATGGGTGGATTTATTCAGTATGAATAGACATGAAGCTCCTATCTTATCAGAAACTTGTCTCTTAACTGACACTACATTTCACAGAACCCATAGTCAACTTACCTTATTATAATGGAGTTTATTTTCCACAAGAACAAAAAAATATATAATTGACTTTGTAAACACTTTATTCTTGGCAAAAAAAAATGAATAGAAGCAATTAAAAAATGCAAAGTATTCATTTTGATTTTTTCAGAAACTGGAAGTTTCCAGATGAACAATATTTATTAAGAAATTGTTGTTGTTATGCTATGTCCAACTCTTCATGACCCCACGAACCATACTTTCCATGAGGTTTACTTGGCAAAGGGACTGAAATGGCTTGCCATTTACTTCTGTGATGGATTAATGCCTCAGTCACACAGCTAGTAAGTGTCTGAGTCTGGATTAGAACTCACCACTTCCTGATTCCAGAACCAGCACTTCATCCCCTGAGCCACTTAGCTGTCTACTTAAGATTTTTTTTTTTTTTTTTTTTTTTATCCTGGGACTCCATTCTAGGAGCATAGGGCCACAACCAGTAGGCAATGGGTCGCTCAGGGTCACCCAGGTGGGAAGTGTCTGAGCCCGGATTTGAACCTAGGACCTTTCGTCTCTAGGCCTGGCTCTCAATCCACTGAGCTAGCCCAGCTGCCCCTACTTTAGGTTGCAGTTTCTTTAGCAGATGTAGTTTTTACAGGGTGGGGTTGCTAGCCCCATGCCCAACCCTCCTCCTCTTTTCATCCGGGCTAGGGACCGTCCTTAGCCCAGGAGTGCTTAGTACATGCCAAACACTGTGCTAAGCAGTGAGGATAAAATGATCTTTAAAAAATGAAAGAGTTGGCCTCAAAGTACTCACATTCTATCCAGGGAATTAAGTGTATGCCAATTCCATACAAAATACATCCAAAGGTTGATTATTTCTATTGTTATGGGTGGTTTTGTTGTTATTTTGAAGGATACACTATGAGCTTTGCTAGAGGTGTTTTGAAGTAAAGAGGAATTCTAAGAGAGAAAGTATATTCCAGGTAGCATACCAAAAAAGAAAAGGAAAAAGGAAAAGAGTTAAGCTGGAGAGAACAATCAGGAGGCTGTTTAAGGAGTCTATTCAGATTCTAGGAAATGCTCATTTCAATATGCTTATACTTTGTGGTTTCTTATCCTGTGAACAAACAAAGGATTATGGACTTCAAAATATTGACCAAGATATGTTGGAATTTGTGAACTACTCACACATCTAGTAACGCTTATGCCTTATTTGAAGATTGAGGAACAATGGGTCTAAGACTTCGGGACCTTCTTAGAAGAGCAGAGCATCCACTCAGAATTAGGTGATTCTTCCTGCTCTCCTGTTGCTAGCAACTACTAAGAGGTCCTTTTTGCTTCAGCTCTCTGAAAGTTTCTGCTAGGGAATAGTCTGCCACCACCCTTTTTGTAAGCATTCCTCTGACTCAAACTGGGACAAATCTTTCTGCTGCCTTGATTAATCACTTCCTGGGCATGAGTCCTCTCTTACTTCTTACCTGCAGAACTATTCTTCTGCATCCTGATGAGAGACAAGAAGAACTAGATGAACAGGAAAGCTAGATAGGTAGATAACCAGATAGATGCCTTTAAATGTAAATCTAATAACAATAGCAGATTAAAGTTTTAATTTCTAAGCTTTTCTTAAGCCTAAACAATCAACAAAACAATAAACAATTCCTTGATTTTGCCAGTTTCCACGATGTAGTTTCATACTGAAGTTTAACAATCAACCCTTTGGACTGAGTCAAGGCCATACTTACTTATGACCTATTTTAAATACACAAGACTTAGAAGATAAGAAGCATTTATGATATTTTTAAAATTACTTTTCTGCTAAATTTTTAAAAGCAGGTACCTAGAAACAAATGTTTCAAGGCTGGAGAAGGATCATCAGTAGCACTTTCATTACATTTATGTAGTCAAATAAAATGAATTCTAAATATAAAAACTTAAAAAAAACACCTAACTTTAAAGGAAAGATTAAAAATTTTAAATTAAAAGCTTTATAATTTGTCATTCAGTAATAATAATTTACATAAGTTTAGATGAATAATATCTTTCTTAAAACTCTGATCTATAGAACTTGAATTCTGTATTTATTCAAAGATTTACCAAAGAAAAGATTATAGAATGAAATGATATTTGACTATACATATTTATTTATTTTAAACTCCTACCTTTTGCTGTGGAATTGATACTGAGAACAGGTTCCAACACATAGGAGGTGTGAGGGCTAAATAATTAGAGTTAACTGACTTGGCCAGTGTCATAGCTAGGAAGTTTCTGAGGTCATATTTGTACTCAAGATCTTTAATTTCCAGTCCTGATTCTCTATCCATTGAGACACTTTGCCATCCCAACCATTTATATTTATACAAACACACATATATAATTACCTGTATCATAAAGAGGTTATGAAATTTATTAAAATTGCATTGGAGATTTTCCATGAATGAAGGTATCATTGTTCAGCTCTAATAGTATACTTTATACTAAGGATGTTTAAAACAGGAGATAAAACAATCATAAAATACTATCAACAGATACAAATGCATTCTGTTTTCTATGTGTTGTAAATGTACTACTATATTAATTATTATCCCATTATTTACATGACTATTAAGTGTAAAATTCTGATGTGAACAAGAAAACCATGAAGAATAAATATCATAAATTATTTCATTTGATATTATTTATCCTAACAAGATTTTTTTGTAAATAACACATTTATTTTAATTATATTTTAACAAGTAGTGATAAGGATGTTTATTTCCTATTAGAAAATAAGTAATTTAATTTCACCTACTTTAATTATATTCATTATTTTTATTATTAAGATCTGTATTTGACACATGTGGATATTATTTGATCTTTTCAAACCACATTCATTCTCATTAAAAAAGCCCCAAGACATTTTCTTTCAGAATATTTCTTAAATATTCTGAGATTTTGCTAGTTATGTGAAATGTGACAGCACTTTCAAGTTCTTTATTATAAGGTTTCTTCTACAGCAAGAACCAATTATTCTTTACCAGTCCTAGTGTCTATATTTGAACTCAATATTTAAGCAATTACTATTGGTTACCCATAATCTAATGTATATTTTATCCCTAATGTCATTTTAATTACCCAAAATGAATAGAAACAACCATTAGGAGGAAAGAGTGTTAAAAGTAAGAAATATTTATTTGACTTCAAATATCACCTAAATTCTTGCATGGGAAAAGATGGAGATAATTTGTTGACACCTTCTATTGTCTGTTTCTAATTTTTTTTCATTCTTGTTGAAAAAGGAAAACTAAAGAAACATTAAGCTTTTCCTTTCAAAGGAAGGATGTCTATTTCAGACAAATTGAAGTTATTTTCTTATTTTTAAACCTAGTAATTGCTGACAAAGATGTTCACATGATGACAACTATTCCACTAAAATTATTTGAACTTTTTGATAAATACTTATAACTGAAAAATTTATCATATGCTAAATTTTTTTTACTTAAGCACCTAGCACTGTATTTTATACATATTCCTGTAGTACTATAGTTGATTTAGAGGATAAAATTATAAAGTGGATTTAAAATGAATCCAGCTGTTAGATCATTAAAGCACTTGTGCTATGCTTTTAGCTGTCTAGATCCATTGAATATGAAAATCTCTTATGAATAGAAATTAATGAAAAAGCTTTGGCAGAAATTATAATTAATTTATTCATATTGTTTTCTTGTCTGACTGGCTGAAATGATTAATATGATTTGTTCATAAGTATAAATCAATTATTACTTTTGTAAAATTATCAGCACTAAGTCGACCCTATTCAACACATACACACACATGCACATACAGACACATACATTTACAAAAGGAAACATTTCCAGAAGCAATTCAACCAATGGTGTTGAATGGTCATTTCCTTTTATGGACCGATTTTACTTTCTTCTACATAACAAGGCAAAGACTGACAGTCTTATGGTGACCACTACAGCTTAAGCACAACAATTCTGCTAACATATTTTTAGGTCGAGTTAGAGGGAGTAGCCTACTTCACTGTTCTCATTCAAAAGTGGAAAATACCCTATTATCCTTGAGAAAGTCATGTCAATGATTTTTATCATAATTCTGGATAGGTTCAAAATTAATAATGGATATCAGCATTGATCATGTTGGATATTTTCTTTCTTATCTATCAAATACTTTGACTACTCATCTGATTTGCACATACACTTTAAAGTTGTATTCTCAGAGAGATAACTACACTTACGTTTTATTGCTACCTAAGTACCAATATATACACACTTTATGCTACAGCTTATGAACTCCCATTTGAATGCTTTTTATTTATAATCAACCAATGGATTCAATTAGTTCTCAACAAAGATTCATTCAATGCCACTGGAAAAATAATTTGATATTAATATATAGTTGTATTTTATATAATGATCAGCTATTAATACTTACATTTGAATATCTTAAAACCATATTAAGAGTTTTTGGGCATCCTGTATTACTTGAATAAATAATGAGCTAAGTTCAAAATTGAACAAGTGGAAGAAAGAGAATTGAACTGAATATGGGAAATTGTACAGTTTTTTTTATCGACTCAAGTTTCTTCCTAAAAGAATGACAGCTTTTTAAATATCAATTTAATATTATCCAGTGATATCATATGACTTTAAGTGATATAATAAAATCTTTGAAGAATTGAATTTTAAGATCACCTAAAATATCATGCATGTGATCAACATAAGCCAAATAAAAGAAATTAAAGGTAAGGACTTAAGAGAAGTGGTATAATGTATATAATCAGGGAAATATTTAACCATGAAAAAATAGGGCCTCCACATATATCAAAAGTAATCTTAAGGTTCAATGGTATCCACACCACACATCAAGAGAAAGAGAGGGAGGGTCTCACTCTGTAGGTTGAGCCATGATGGTAGATTCAGGTGGAAAAATGGTGATGAGTAGCACAAGATAGGCAGGCAAGCATAAATTGTTGCCATATGTAATTTATCTACTATGCTACCTATATTCCCAGAATATATACAAATATAGTCATATAAAAATATCTCAACCCCTTGTTATTTAGAGAAATGCATTTTAAAATAACATTGAGATACCATCTCACACCTATAAGATTGGCTAAAATTATAGAAAGGGAGTAATGACATATGTTGAAGTGGATGTGGAAAAGTTGGGGTCCAAATACAGTGTTGATGGAATTCTGAACCAGTCCAACCACACTGGAGAGCAATTTGAAAGTATGCCCAAAACTAATTGCCCTTTGATCCAGCAATATCACTATTGGGTCTTTTTCTCAAGGTAATAAGAGAAAAAGGAAAAGTACCTACTGCATCTATTCTAAAATATTTATAGCAGTTTCTTTGTGGTGGCAAAAACTGGAAATTAAGCGAGTGTTTGTCATTTGGAGAATGGCTCAATAAGTCTTGGGCTATAATTTTGATGGAATACTGTAAGGAATGGAAATCAGGTTAATTTTAGAGAAGTACAGAAAGATTTACATGAAGTAATAGAGAGCAAAACGAGTGGAATCAAGCAAAAGCTGTATATAGTAAAAGCATTATTATTCAAAGCTTAACTGTGAATGAATAAGCCAGTTTTTTAAAATCCTTACTTTCTGTTTTAGTAACAACTCTTAAGACAGAAGATCAAAGGTTGGGAAAACAGGAGTTAAGTGACTGACTGAGGATCACACAACAAGGAAATGTCTGAGGCTAGTTTGAACCCATATCCTCTCCAGGTCTGGTGCTCTATCATCTGGGCTACCTACCTGCCCCTAACTAACCTATTTTAAGTTACATGGTCATTCAAACAAACTACAAAGGACTTAAGAAGGAAAAATGCTATCCAGCTCCAGAGAAATAACTAATATATGGAAGTAGAAGTATATATTATAGGGTTCTCTCTCTCTCATATATATATTTATTTATGTCAAATATATATTTATTATGTAATAAATATCTATAAGTAAATATAAAATATAAAAATATATAATGCATATATAAAGAATAAATATAATTACTTATGTATAGAAAATATATTTATTTATTTATGTCAAATATTAGTCTTTTCTGATATGGGATTGGGAGGGAGAGATGGAGAGAGTTTGGAATTAAAAATGTAAAAAAAAAGTAAAGGAAATAAATAAACAAAGGGTCCCATCCTAAAGTTAATCTAAATGAAGTCAGACATTTTCAAGAATTTGATTATGAAAGTAAAGCCCAATTTAATTCACTGAAGAAGATAGTAAACTTAAAAGAACTATTGCAGTTTTAAATAATTTAAACTTCAAACTATATGAAGAAATGTTAAAGACAAGTAAGAAGACAGAAACAAGAACAGATGCCAGAGAATAAAAATAAATGTTTAACAAGGTTAAAAAAAGACTACTATTAGAAGCTCAGAAAGAGCTGAGATTAACAAGGAATCCTAAAGACAAAGTTGTTTTTTTTTTTCTATTTCAAACTACATTAGAAAAAAAAAAGGAGGATCCAAAATGGGGCTGATAGTACAATCAGTAAAAGAACTACTCAACTTATATTTTGCTTCTTTTTTTTCTGTTGAGGAGAATATTATTTGAAACAAAGAGATCAGAACAAAAATGTCCAACAGAGAATAGAAGTCCAGGATAAGTAGATATATGGCAAAAGGCCACCTAGCTTCCATGACAAACTAATATCCCAGGATACTGAAGTATGTGGTAAATGCCGTTGCTCAGTCACTAGGTTTGCAAGTTCCGACTTGGAAAAGATCCTTAATGACTGGAAAAGTACAAATGTTGTTCTAATTTTTAAAAATAAGAAAATGATATTTGAAGGCATGAGAAGATGTCTGACTAAATATTTAAACTAATTTTGGGGAGGAAAATTATTTCTATTTTATTATTTAAAGGGCTATTTCATGTAAGATATTTTAGACTTGTTCTGCTTGAATCTGTAACATCAAATTAGGTACAGTGAGTAGAAGATGAAAGATGCCAAATAGATGCTTCATGAAAGTGAAAACTGCCTGATAGTGTGGTCTTGTTCATTTTTTTCAGTCATAGATGACTCTTTGGGACTATTTGGGGTTTTCTTAGCAAATATACTGAAGTTTGCTATTTTCCTTCTCCTGCTCATTTTATAGATGAGGAAACTGAGGCAAATGGAATAAGTGACTTGACCAGGGTCACTCAGCTAGGAAGTACCTAAGGCCTGATCTGAACTCAGGAAGATGAATATTCCAGGAGACATTGTTTCCAGAGTCTCAGAGCTTGACTCAGGGTGATGCTGATGTGTGTACTCATCACTCTGTGCAGTGGTCATAAGAACATTGTCTGCCTTGTCCTGACTCACTATAAGTAGGCTTTGTCAGTGGCAGGTGATCATTGTCAGCAGTTCCTTTGTATACATGTTTACTTTGTTTAATCTTTATAGGAAAGAGGGGGATATAAAATTTCCCAAACATAGCTAAATATATTTTCTTCTCACAACTAAATTAATGTTTTATATTTTGAAAAATACATATAACTAATATCTCAAATGAGGACAGAAAGACTATTTTCAGTTCTAGAGAACATCTTCCAATAATGATCATATCATTTCTTATTTTTACCCATTTAAAAATCTCTATAAAACCCAGTAGAATTACACTTTGGCTAGAGTGGGTGGGGGGAGGAAGGGAGGGAAAGAATGTGAATCATGGAACCATAGAAAAATATTCAAAATCAATTCATTAAATACAAGTTTCAATTAAAAAATTAAAAAATAAAAATCTCTCTAATATCATGTGAACATGACTTTTATTTAGTTCAGCTCGTCCCTCTAAAAGATATTCAACTTCTTTTTCTCCTCTGGTACAAATATATTCCTGATAAATATCTGAACATAAAGCATATTTACTTTCCTTACAAGAGAAAACAAAAAAACAGAAATCAGATTCTCTCCACAGGTCTATTTAACATGAAAATAGTGCTGCTTCCTTCCTTGGCCTCACTGCATAGAGAAAACTCATAGCACTAGCAGGATTCCAATTAGCCTAAAGTAGAATAAAATCTTAGAGAATGGCTGAACAAGTTATGCCCTGTGGTTGTCATGGAATACAGCAGTGCCATATGGAATAACAAGAAAGAGGGTCACAGAAATCTTGGAAAGATTTATATGAAATGGTGTTATGAGCAGAACCAGGAGAACATTGTACACAGTAACCACAATAATGTATGATGATCAGCTGGGAAAAGGATCCAGGATGTCTCCAACAGACTCATTATGAAAAAAGTTATCTACCACCCTAGAAGGGACTAACAGAGTCTCGAGTCCACTCTAACTTCTGAGTTAGAATCTGAACTCAGGTCTTCTTGACTACAAGTACAGCATTCAAGTCACTGTGAAATCTAATATGATATTTTGGTCAAGGAAGCAAAATCACCAATACTCTGAAAGTTAGAATTTTAACTTAAATTCCAATTCCCAGATAGGCTCAGGTGCTCTTTAGGATGTGTCTGGAAATCTATTCTTTCCCCATTCGATTTTTCATTTCATAGAACATAGGTTCCATGCCCACTGATAGTCCCAGTCATTCTAATCTTGACTGTTTTTTATTCTTTCCAAACCCCCCTCAGATTTATGTCTGTAGAATTTTTGGAAAATTTAATATTTTTCCTACTCCACGTAGACTAAATTTTTACAACTGGAAAAAGTAGTAAAATGTAGATTATGAGCACAATATTTTTGAAAAACATTAATTTTTTTTCAGTTTTGACAAAGAACCTAAATCAGCTAGTGGTTTTAGTTTCTATGATGGAACAATTCAGATGAAATCATTCCTACTTACAAAAGAACTTATTTTTACAGTTTGCTGAATAGCAATGCCTAATCTACATTCCTTCATCTATAGGATGCTCAGTATGGAGTGTAAAATGGTACATATCCTGACAATAGCAGTTAAATATTAAAATGAAGAGATATGAATGGCAAACAAAAGCTATCATTCTCAAATGGGTACTAACTAGACCTGACAGAACTACAAAGTATAGCAGAAATAATTGAGTTTATGTACATTCAATAACTAATAATATTTGTAATTAAAATGATAAAAATTCCAAAAGCACAATAAACATTTTATCTAAAAATGAATATAGTAACCATCAAAAAGATAGGACAATATCTGATGTGAACAATATGAGAGACAAAAAAAATCTGGAATTTAATGCAGCAGTAACCTAGGAAGCATAAAACACAATTCATGCCAAATTCTGAAGCCTCGTAGCTGTAAATTTAAGCACAGGGGAATTCATGTATTATGCTTGTGAACCTCCAAATAGAAAACCTTTAGTACTATATTAAGGAAGGCTATAAAACCCAAAGTGGTTCTAAGCAGCAACAAAATTCACCCTTCCTTTTTTTGGAATCTTTGCCCCCACCCTCTATGCATTTCTTTACTTCTCTTTATTTTTATATTTCCAATTATAATCCTTTTTTTGTTTTCATTGTTAAGTTTAGGTACAATCTGTTTTATAAATTTTTTTTGTTTTTATATAATCCAAATTTCCCACTTTATTCCTTCTTCCCCCTTGTGGAGAGTATAACAGCATTCTTTTTTTTAAATTGTATTTTAAAAATTCAAATATATTTTATTTTTCCAATTATATGTAATAAAATATTTAACATATGTTTTCAAAATTATAAGATCTAAATTGTCTCCCTCCTTCCCTTCCCTCCCTGCTCTTGGGCATGGCAAACAAATTTATCTGGCCGATATACATATATCATGCAAGCATACTTCCATATTGGTCATTATCTAACAGTATCATTTTTATAAAAAGAAATTAAGAAGAAAAAGGAAGAAAGATAATTAAAACAGAAATATACACTGAAAATAAATCTGATATCATGAGAAATGATAGACCAATATCCCTGTTCCAAATCTACAAAAAGTTCTATTTTTTAAATAGGCTATCCTGTAAGTTTGACCAAATATCATTATCTATGACTTAGTTTGTACCACTCCCCACAAAAATCTTATACTTGTTTAGAATTTTGTATTAGCATTCACTGCTTTTTACATAGTAAGTCCTAGAATAATGGCAATTTTTGTATCTTCTGATTCTGAGGTCAGTTTTTCTTTTTCACTTTATCTTTATATATATAATTGCACATGCCACAAGAATATAGAGAACTCACAATCAGATGTTTGGGATAAGATGAGGAAGAGATTACCTTTCCTTCCATTTATGCCAGCCTAAAATGTGTTAAGAGAAGTTATTTCAAGAGACAAGAATAAGGTTATAGAGAAATGAAAGTATATCTTGTTTGGTTTGATTCAGATTGCTCCAATTCTTTTCTGCTCTCCCTAAGTTTCCAAAAATTAATCATACAAAAGAGGTATTATTACAGAAATCCACACAATAGGTACTATATTTTGTAATCTCCCTAGATATCATCCATTTGAGTTAATTTTTTTAAACAATTAATTACTAATTTTTTCTGAGCCCCCACCCAGGCTGTACTTTTTGTCTTTGCTTTATTCTAGCCTCCAGGTAGAAAATATCATAAAGTAACAAAAAGATAAATGACTCAAAATTTCTAAACTAACCAATAAGCAGTATGCAATTGTCTAAAAATAAAATATGATTGTACACTTACGGTGCACATGTCACTAACCTGGAAAGTTGTCACTTGACAACTAGTAACTTGCATTTTCTGTTTTATTATTTAAATGTGAAGTTTCTGACTTCTCCTTCTACTTTTTGACACAAATGGCACTAAATGCCATGCCATAGAGCTGTCTTGCATTTTTTGAGATGTTCATTTTCTTTAACTTACCAAATAAATGATTAGTATCAGATGCTATTTTTTTTAGTAATGGCATTCTGCACAGCGTGTTAATATTTAGCAATGTATTTCATTTTTCATATGAACATTTTCCTCCAAATTTAAATGTTTTATTTTTAGAGCACTTTTCAGCTGAAGAAATCAGAATGGTTCAAAGGTATTGCCTCATTTTTCCTCCTACAGTCTGTGAGAGAGATAGACATCCGTCCACATAAGACAAATGGAGAAATTGAGACACAGAGGATAGGGGACTAAGTCAAGGTCACACAGCTGTAGTCACTAATGTTATCCTGCTGTTTCCATAAGGTGGTTAAGATAGGGCTAGAGGTTTTCTGAATAAGCTTCTCTGGCTCCCTTCACATAGTTTCTTTCTCCTACACAACATGATTGGCCCCATTGCCTTTAGAAGACCATCTTGCAGGTCTAAGTGCATAAAGGTTCCAGTCTTTTGTAGTCAGGACCTCTTGGATTGGGGTCTGTCTGAGGCCAGATAAGTCACTCTACTCTGATGACTAACTCACCAGATGCAGTTTCCAGAAGATGGGTGGAGGCTGTTGCCATAGAAGCTAAATGTCAGGGCATCCTTTTATATCCTTGCCATCACAGGGAAATTAAATCTCTAATTTTGTAAAATATTCAATGATTTGCAAGTGCCTCATTTTGTTCCCAAATTGTAACTGAACTAAAAGGTTATTGGTGTTAGAGCCCCTCCTATAAGAGTTGTTTTGACCACATTGACAATATTTATTTATCTGACATTTTGAGATTAAACACACAAACTATCCCCCCCCCCATTTCTTCCACATACATTTTTGCTCCTTTCTGATTTTCCTACTTCCCCTTTTCCCCTTGATCCAGAGAATTTCTCTCTTATCCTTCAGGGTTCCTTTCCTTTTTCTGCCTCTAGTGACTGTAAGTTCTAGATTGAGTAGAACATACTATTTTTCATTTTCTCATCTTGTTATGAGGGAAGAAATTTATGATTATAGAAATAATACCTAAAGTATTTAAATTTTAGAGACCGGATTATTAATTGTAGTTCTGCAGATAACATATGTGGAATTAAGGGCTAAATTTAATGAGTGTGGATGATGATCAAAAAGTTGGCTGCCAGATAATGATTTAAATTTTTTAAAGCCATAGCAACTCATAAAACCTATTTCCAAATCTGCTGTGGGGTCACCATTTGTGTAGTGGAGTAAGTGTCCATCTCAGAAAATTAATTAATTAATTATTCTGTGTCATAACATTAAAGGAGGCTACATGATGAAGAAGTTTATAGCTCAAATCAGATATTCTAATTTCTATAGAAAATTACTAAATTGTAAAATAGAAATAATAAGACAATATTAATCTATATAGTACGTTGTGACTATAAAGCAATTTTAATGTGCATTATTTTTTTGCTTATCAGAATATCACTATGTAAGTAGTTCAAGTATTATTTGTCTCATTTAAAAGATAAGGAAATTGGAATATAAAAGCAAAATGACCTCCAAGTTCACAAAAAAGTGGCAGTGGCATGACTAAAATCCAGATCTTTCTTATTCTAGTTCCAGTAAACTTTCAGGACATCATGTTACATCTCATTTAGTTAAGTAGTTAATAATAATGCCTATGTTTTCTTCTCTCGTCTCAAAAATATACTTAATGTGTAGCATTAACATTACCACAGTTTCTAAATGCACTGCAGGAATTTTCCCAAAGACCAAGACCATCTCATACAAAATGATATGATGGGTGGAGCACTGGATTTAACATCATAAAACTATGGGCAGTGCAGTAGTACTATGGCTAGTGTGCTAATCTAGCTTTGTTTAAATTCTACCTTAAAGTCTTACTAGGTGTATTATCTGGGCAAATCACTCTCAGCTTTAGTTTCCTTATCTGTGAAAAAGGCATAAAACAGCATTTCCTTAATTAGGATTGTTGTAAGAATCAAATGACATGCATATAATACATTTTGTAAATCTTCAAAGTGATATGTAAAGTCTGTATAAAATAATAGTTTGGAAAATTTTTAGTTTGATGGAAAATTTGAAGTTGTTTAATTCACCTCTTTGATTTTTCTAAATGAGAAGACCAAGTTCTAGAAAAGTGAAATCAGGGTTAGTGTTTCATGGCTTATAAGTACTATATTTTGTATTTGTTCAAAAGTCTTCTGGCTAAGTCTACTAAGGGGCCGAAGTCAGAGTCCAAGTTTAAGTTCAGTGAACTCCCACTAGATATGTGATATTAGGTAAAAAGATACTATCTCATCTTGAGCATCCCTACTCTCTCTGTATATCTTTAAGGAACTTATATTGTAAGGTTTAGGAATCTATCTGCTGAGGCATACACAGAAATTATATGGACACAAATATAAAACACTATTCACACAATTAAAACTAGGTCTAAATAACTGAAAAAAACATTAATTGCTCCTGGTTAAAATGAACTAATAAAAATGACAATCCTACCCTAATTAATATATTTATTCAGTGGTGGCGATAAGAGCACTAACTACCTTGTCCTGTTTTTTGTAACTGCTCTGTTGGTTCTGTGTTATTCCAGGTTGACACCAAGAAGGGACAGATGGAGTACAAATGCAGATCAAAACATACTATTCTTTACTTTATTTCCCCCATGAATTTTTCCCAAGTGTAAGAAATGTCTTTGTTTTACAATGTAAAGAACAGGGAAATATGATTTATATTATAATACATCTACATTTAACTGACTTCTTGGGAACATGTAAGGATGTGAGGGAGGGGAAAAAAGGAATGAGATTGATTTTCAGACATAGCTAATGTAAGAATTTGTTTCTCATGGATAAGCATATTTCAAAACATTTAATATTTATAACAAATCATATGTATTATATAATTTTATGTTATAGATTATGTTATAGATTTAAATTAAATATCTATGTTTTTAAAAATACATCCTCCATCTTAGAATTGATTCTATGTATCGGTTCCAAGGCGGAAGAACCATAAACTCCAGGCAACTGAGTTCAAGTGACTTGCCTGGGGTCCCACTGTTAGGAATCAACTGAGGTCAGATTTGAACTTAGTACCTCCCATCTCCAGGCTTGAGTCTCTATCCACTGAGTCATTATAGCTGCCCCAGTTTATCTAAAATTAAAAAAAATAAAATAAAACCAGCTCCTAGTTTTTTTTATTAGTTTAAAGTTATCTATTTCACTTTCAAATTTAATAATCTTTTTAAATTTTGGTTTTCTGTTTTGGTGTTTATTTGGGAATTCTATTTTTTGTATTAAAATCAATCTGTTGTATCCCTTTTTCATTCTTTTGTTGGCATAAATTTTTAGAGATATAAATTGTTCCCTAAGTACTGTTTTGGCTACATTTCACAAAATATAGCGTAAGGTATCATTGCTATTATCTTTATATTAACTATTAATTATTCCTCTCATTTGTTCTTTGGTCATTTGTTGTGTAGAATTAGATGATTGTTTCCAATAATTTTAAATTTATGCTTCAAAACTATTTATTGTACAAAATTGTTATTGCATTATGATCTAGAAATGGCATATTTAGTGTTTCTGATTTTCTGCTTTTGTTTGTGAGATTTTTATATACTAATTCATGATGAGTTTTAGTGAAGATGCTATGCACTGATGATAGTTATTTTACTTTTGATTCCCATTCAATATTCTCTGTTTCCAAATGAGTGTGAAAATATGTACTTCCTTCCTTAAACTCTTCAGATGAGAGTGAGATTCAAACATTGTTTCTTTCAAACCAGACTTCATTATTCCTTCTATTACAAAAATATCTTTCTCATGTGCCTCTGATGTGAAATAATCTCTCCCTTCCCCCATCCCTGCTTTATCTTCTCCCTTTGCCTGTGCAGTGCTTTCCATTTTCTCATCTTTTCATTCTTTCTTTGGTTTCTTTGCAAGATAAGAATCTAAAAACCCATGCTCCCTAAGTTGACTACTAATTGTCTAATGATGGTAATGTTCATAAAGTTTTGGTGTATTGCCTTCCCATATGAGAATGTTAACTGTTTTACTTTGTTAAATCATAGGATTTCTCATTCATGTTTATCTTTTTATGTTTCTCTTGTATTTTGTATTTGAATGTCAGATTTTCTATTTAGCTCTTGTCTTTTCATCAGGAATGCTTAAAATGTTTTATCTCATTAAATATCCATTTGATTCCTTCTAAGATCATACTCAGTTTTTCTGAATAGGATAACTTTTAATTATAATCCTAGATCCTTTACCTTCCAGAAAATTATTTTCTAACCTCCCTGCTCTTTTATAGTAGTAGCCACTAAATCTTAGGTGAATCTTACTTTTTCCTCATGTAATTCATTTAACTTGATTTTAAGAATTCGAATTCTTTGCCATTTGGCACATATGTCTTTAATGTTGCTATTATTCCATTGACTATCATAGAATTCACCTATAAATACATCCTGTCCTGCAGATTTTTTCTTGGGGAGCCCATTTGTCCAATTTCTTCTGGAATTGAATGAAATATTCTACTATCTCTCCTGTTATTCTGAGCAATTTATATTTTTGTAAATATTTATCTATCTCTATTATATTTTCAGATTTGTTGGCATACATTATTTTTGTATATATTTATACAATATATTGTTGTCATATATTGATTTTATCTTTATTCACCATTTTCTTTTTTGAGACTGTTTTTTTCTTTCTTTTTAAAATCAAATTATCTAATAATTTTTCTATTTTACTATTTCCCCCATAAGGTGGATCCTACTTTATCTTGTTTTTTACTTTTAATTGCATTAAAGTCTCCTTTGGTTTTCAGTATTTCCATTTTAGTTTTTAATTGAAAATTTTCAAACTGTTCTTTTTCTAGTTTTTTTATGTTTAGTTTCTTGATGATTTCATTGCCTTCTCTTTCTCAATTTTATTAAAGTACACATTTAGAAATATAAATTTCCCTCTGTGACTGCTTCCCACAATTTTGATATGTCATCCTATTATTGTCATTCCCTTTAATAAAATTACTGATTGTTCTATGATTTGTTCTTTTACCCACTCATTCTTTAGGATTAAATTATTTACTTTCCAATTAATTTTAATCTATACTTTCAAGTCCCTTTATGGTATATATACATTTGTATTTTGTTGCTTGATGGTCTGAAAATGGTGCATCTAATATTTCTGCTCTTTTCCATTAAAAGTTGGAGGGACTTTCATGCCCTAATACATGGTTAGTATTTGTGAAGATGCCAAAAAGAGATAAGCATAAGTTATACTCCTTCCTATTCATACTCAGTTTTCTCCAGAGGTCTATTACATCTAATCTTTCTAAAATTATTTTTTATCTTCTTAATGTGTTTTTAATTTATTTTATCATTATATTAATCTAGCTCTTATCAGGGAAAGTTCAGGTCTACTTATTAGAATAATTTTATTGTATTTCCTCCTATATATGTACATACACATTTGTACGTGTGTATACATATATAAATATGTATACAAATACATATACATGCATTTCCTCCAGTAATTTATTTAACTTTTCCTTCAAGTATTTGGATGCTCTGCCATTTGCTACATGTTTATTGTTGATTTTAGGCCATTCCCTACAATGCCTTTTTAGCAAAATATAGTTTATTTCTTGTCTTTTTTAATTAGGTCTACCTTTGCTTTTGTTTTATCTAAGTTCATGATAGCTACTCCTGCATTTTCTACTTAAACTCATGCATAATAGATTCTGCTCCAACTCCTTATTTTAACTCTCTGTATGTCTCTCTGTTTCAAATGTATTTCTTATAAACGATACATGATTGGATTCTGGATTCTTATACATTCTGCTATCTGCTTCTACTTTATGGGTGAATTTATTCCCTTCATATTCACAGTTATAATGACTAAATATGCATTTCCCTTCATCTTATATTCTTTTTCTTATCCATTTCTTTCTCTTTTTATGTTCCTCCTCTAAAATTTATTTTGTTTCTGAGTATTGTTTCCTTTATTTGACTTCACTTTTTATCCCTTCTTCCCTTTTCTTTTATTTTCTTTTCCTCCTTCTTCCCTGGTGGGTAAAATGTATTTCTATACCACATTGTGTGTGCCTGTCACTATATATTTGTGGGTGTGCAGTGTATGAGTTTGCATGGGTAGATATAGTCCACCTTTAAAACAATTTAGATGAGAATGAACTTCAATCATTACCTCCCCACCTCACAATTTTCCCCTCCATTATAAAAGCTCTTCTTTATATACTTCTTTTATGTGAGGTAATATAAGATGATCTCCATTCTTCTCCCTTCCTACTTCTCCCAGGGCATTCCTCTTTTTTGGTTCATCCATTAAAAAAACACATACCAACATAATCAATTAACTCTGGGGGCATTTGTCTTGGTAGAGTTCTAATTGCTTTAATAAAGATATTCTTCAGACATAAATGTATCGTTTTACAATATAGGAATGTAAACAGCATGAACTTATTGAATTTCTTATGATTTCACTTTTATGTTTACCTTTTTTATTTCTCTTGAGTCTTGCAATTGAAAGTCAAAATTGCATATTCAACCCTGATCTTTTAATCAGCAAACCTGGAAAGTCCTCTGTTCTCATAATTTTCTCTTTTTGCTTTAATTTCTTTTCCCAGTTTTTCTTCTATCATTCCTTTCCTCTTTTGAAAAAAATAGCTTTTCCAGGAATCATGTTTGCTTTGTTTCTAGTTGATATTTTTCTTTTGAGGTTTTGCTTGTAAATATTTTGACATCATTGTCTTCTGAGTTTGTGTTTTGCTCTTCTCTGTCATCCTAGTAGCTTTTTGTGATCTAGTTCTTTGTTGTTGTTTGCTCACTTTTCCACTCTATTTTTTATTTTAAACTTTTTTTTAACTTCCACTCTGCTCCCAAGGGGAGGGGTCACTAACTCAAGTTTCAGGCTTCATTGCACTATTGTTTTCAAAACTAATTCTGGGGCTTTGTAAGTTTTTAGTGTTTTCAAAGTGCTTTTCTGTGCTGATATATGGTGATGGCTTTCCTAGTCTATGCTTTGATTTTTGCCAAGAAAGAGCCCCTGATTCCTTGGGATCACAATTGATATTGTTCCTCAGGGCTCCTGCATCTTCTTAACTGAAAGTCTCCCTCTTTCCCTTGAACTGTAACCGTAACCAGAAGTAGGTATAGGCAATATAATAGTTGGATATTACACTTAGTGCTAGCATAAGGGTAGCCTATAATCCCTTACTGCCCAATTGTCTCATCTCCTTACTTGTCTCTTAACTAAGAGTTCCTGAAGCTTCTATTGTTACCATTGCCACTATCCAGATCTACAACTAAAGATTGCTCCAGCCTCTATCCACATATCACATCTCTCTTTCCATCTTCTTAAGTTGTTTCGGAAATAATATCTACTTGGCCTGTTTTTAGAGCTACTGTGTCAGAATTTGAAACTTGATCTTTCATCTTTGTTTCACTAATTCTAATTTTTTGACAATTTTTTTCTTCAGTGAGATTTGGTAACTCTTTTTGAATTTGGCTAATTTTAAAGAATTATTTTCCTTAATATTTTTGTGTCCCTTTTACAAAGTTGTTAACTTTCTTTTTATTTAATTTTTTTGCATGTAAACTTTTTTCAATTACATCTAGAAACTATATTTTATAATTGTTTTCTGGTGCTTTGCAATTCGGATTCTCCCCCTCCCTCCATTGCCCCCTCACAAGGCAGTAAATGGTCTGTTATAGGTTATAAAAGAGCTTTTATGCAATACATATTTCCATATTCCTCATGCCATGATAGAAGACAAGTATCACACATAAAAAATCATGAAGGAAACAAAGTAAAAGATAAGTTTTGATCTGTAATCAGATTCTAACAGTTCTTTCTTTGATTTTGTATATTAATTAGGCATTAAAAATAAAAAGAGGGGAATAATAAGGGAGGGGGTAGAAAGGAAAGTAAATCAAGGGAGAGGACAAGGGTTACTGGCTTAAAGCAAACCACTGGTTTAAAAGGAAATAGAGTAAGAAGAAGGGGTAGAACTAAGAGAGGATACCAAAATGGTGGGGAATACACAACTGATAATTATAACTCTGAATGCGAATGGGATGAACTCGCCCATAAAATGGAATCAAATAGCAGAGTGGATTAGAAACCAAAACCCTACCATATGCTGTCTACAAGAAACACATATGAGGCAGGTGGACATACACAGATTTAAGGTCAAGGGATTGAGCAAAATCTTTTGGGCATCAAATGAGAAGAAGAAGGCAGGAGTGGCGATCATGATTTCTGACAAAGCCAAAGTAAAAATAAATATGATTAAAAAAGGCAGGGAAAGTCATTACATCATGATAAAAGGCAGTATAGACAAAGAGGAAATAACAGTGCACAATAGGTATGCACCAAACGGCATAGCATCCAGATTTTTAAGGGAGAAAATGGCAGAGCTCAAGAAGGAAATAGATAGTAAAACCATACTAGTGGGAGATCTAAATATTTCTCTTCCAGATCTAGATAAATCAAACCAAAAAATAAATAAGAAAGAGGTAAGAGAGGTGAATGAAGTCCTAGAAAAATTAGATTTAATAGATACGTAGAGAAAATAAATAGGAACAAAAAGGAATGCACCTTCTTTTCAGTTGCTCATGGTACATACACAAAGATTGACCATGTAATAGGACATAGAAACATTGCAAACAAATGCAAAAGAGCAGAAATAATAAATGTAGCCTTCTCAGATCATAATGCAATCAAAATAATAATTAGTAAGGCCACCTGGACAGGTAAATCAAAAACTAATTGGAAATTAAATAATATGATTCTCCAAAACCAGCTAGTCAAAGAAGAAATCAGAGAAACCGTCAACAATTTCATTGAAGAGAATGACAATGATGAGACATCCTATCAAACTCTGTGGGATGCAGCTAAGGCAGTATTCAGGGGGAAATGTATATCCTTGAGTACATATATTAACAAATTGGGGAGGGCAGAGATTAATGAAACTGGGCATGCAACTTAAAAAACTAGAAAGCAAGCAAATTAAAAATTCCCAGATGAAAACTAAATTAGAAATACTAAAAATGAAGGGCAAAATTAATAAAATCAAAAGTAAAAGAACTATTGAATTAATAAGTAAGACTAGAAGCTGGTGACATCAGCAAGACAGTATATGATAAACCCAAAGAGCCCAACTTTTGGGACAAAAATCCACTATTTGACAAAAACTGTTGGGAAATTTGGAAAACAATATGGGAGAGATTAGTTTTAGATCAACATCTCACACCCTACACCAAGATAAATTCAGAATGGGTGAATGACTTGAATACAAAGAGGGAAACTATAAATAAGTTAAGTGAACACAGAAAAGTATACTTAGATCTGTGGGAAAGGAAAGATTTTAAAACCCAGAAAGAGTTAGAGAAAATTATAAAATATAAAATAAATGATTATGATTACATTAAATCAAAAGGATTTTGTACAAACAAAATCAATGCAACCCAAATCAGAAGGGAAACAACAAATTGGGAAAAAAAATCTTTATAACAAAAAACTCTGACAAAGGTCTAATTACTGAAATATACAAGGAGTTAAATCAATTGTATAAAAAAATCAAGCCATTCCCCAATTGGTAAATGGTCAAGAGACATGAATAGGCAATTTTCAGATAAAGAAATCAAAATTATCAACAAGCACATAAGAAAGTGTTCTAAATCTCTAATAAATAGAGAAATGCAAATCAAAACAATTCTGAGGTATCACCTCACACCTAGCAGATTGACTAAAATGATAGAAGGGGAAAGTGATGAATGTTGGAGGGGATGTGGCAAAATTGGAACATTAATGCATTGCTGGTGGAGTTGTGAACTGATCCAACCATTCTGGAAGACAATCTGGAACTATGCTCAAAGGGCTATAAACAAATGCCTGCCCTTTGATCCAGCCATACCATTTTTGGGGTTGTACTCCAAAGAGATCATGAATAAACAGACTTATACTAAAATATTTAAAGCTGTGCTTTTTGTGGTGGCAAAACCTGGAAAATGAGGGTATGCCCTTCTATTGGGGAATGGCTGAACAAATTGTGGTATATGCTGTTGATGGAATGCTATTGCACTCAAAGGAATAGTAAACTAGAGAAACTCCATGTGAACTGGAAAGACCTCCAGTAATTGATGCAGAGAGAAAGGAGCAGAGCCAGAAGAACATTGTACACAGAGACCAATACTCTGTGGTAAAATAGAATGTAATGGATGTCTCTACTAGCAGCAGTGCAATGACCCAGGACAATTCTGAGGGATTTATGGAAAAGAATGCTACCCACATTAAGAGGAAGAACTGCAGGAGTGGAAACACAAAAAAAGCAACTGTTTGAACACATGGATTGAGGCGGACATTATTGGGGATGTTGACTTGAAACTACCACACCAAGGCAACTATCTACAATTTGGAAATAGATCTTGATCAATGATCATTCTAAAACCAGTGGAAATGAGCATTGGCTATGGGGGGGGGAAGTCGGGGGGTGATGGGGAAAGTAAGAACATGAATTATGTAACCATGATAACTTTTTTTAAAAATAAATATTATTAAATGTTAAAAATATTTTACTTAATTATTATTTTGTTGATGTTTAAACTATTGTGAGGATTGGAGAAAATTTTTACATTTAATGATTGTTGGTCAAGTGATCCCTAACACCTTGTATCTATTTCTGTGGAGTATTTTATAGTTGTATTGAAATAATTCTTGTGTTTTTGTAGGCAGACACTCAGATACTTAATATTATGCTATTATATTAAATTGAAGTTTTTCTCTTTGAAAAAAAATTTTGAGTTCCAAATTCTCTTCTTCCTCTCTAAGTCCCTTCCACCTTTCTCCACTCCCCCAAAATGAAAGCAATCTGATATAGTTTTTACATGTTTAATGTTAATATAAGGAAATGTTAAGTTAAGGAAGTAAGTGTGTAAGATTACAGAAGGCAGAGGCATGGGGCAGTAGAGTGAAAGGTTTTGGAATCTTCAGGGGGCAGCTGAGCTATTACTAAGAGACAGTTGGGCTTGGGCTGTGTCCTTTCTCTGGGGTTTTGACCTGGAAGAGACTGGCTATTTCCCTGTGGCTATTTATACTTTATCTTCCCATCCTACCTGCTGCTCTGTTATCCTGCTTCCCTGCTAGCTGTTGTTGATATCTGCTGAATTCCTGGTGATCCCGAGACATCTGGCATCTGGTTGTGAGAACAGACCTGGATCCTTTTGGATCTTGGACCTTCTTTGGGCCTGATCAGGCTTACAGAGACCCTTTCCTTAAAATCAGCAAAGGGGTTTTAGTGTTAATTTAGCCAAGTACAGGAATTGGGATTTTAGATAGTGAGGAGAGGAGTAGAGTAGGAAATCACTCTGAAGAAATCTCTGTGAAGAGATATTTACATCTAGGGTTTTAGGTAGGTGGCATTAGATTAGGATTATCCAAAATCCCTTCTAATCTTTCTGTTATTAATTAAATGATCTTTTATTTAATATTTTAGTGGTCTGTGTGAGTCATCTCAGTGTCCAGTGTCTGGCTCTATCTGTACTGGGCTTGGGTAGCCTTCCCAAAACAATTTATTCTTCTGTTACTGGCTCTAATTAAACATTTAATGCTGTCCCCAAAACCCACCAACATTACAATAATCATTTGAAACATTTTCCCTTAGTCATTTAATGGAAGAGATATACAAGAGTAAAAAGAAGGAAAGTAAAATATATTATCTTTTGGTCTGAATTTTGACTCCATCAGCTTCTTTCTCTGAAAGCAGATGGTATTTTTTACCATTAATCTCTGGGATTATTGTGAGTCAATATATTATTGGGAATAACTAGGACATTCATAGTTGTTCTCCAGAAAAATATTGCTACTATTCTATATAATATTCTGGTAATTCTGCTCACTTGACTCCACACCAGTTTATTTAAGTCTTTCCAGGATTTTCTGAAATAATTCTTCTTGCCATTTCTTAAACCAAAATAGTATTCCGTTATAATCATATACCACAATTTGTATCCCCAAGTGATAACTAGCCCTCAATGTCCAGTTCTTTGCTACCACAAAAAAAGCTGCAATAAATATTTTTGAACAAATAGTTCTTTTTCCATTTTCAGATCTCTTTGGGATGCAGATCTAGTAGTTCTATTGCTGGATCAACAATTGAGTTTTAGAGCCCTTTGGGTATATTTCCAAATTGTTCTCCAGAATGGTTCAATCAAGTCGCAAGTCCACCAACAGTGCATTAATGTCCCAATTGTCCCATATCACCTCCATGCATCATTTTCCTGCTTTGTCATATTGACCTACAATAGATATTAGATAGTACCTCAGAGTGTTTTTAATTTCATTTCTCTAATCGAAGAGGATTTAGAGCATTTTTAATGTCATTATAGCTATCGTTGATTACTTCTTCTGACAACTGCTTATACATATTCTTTGACCATTTTTAAATTGGAGAATTACTTTTATTTTTATAAAATTTACTTAATTTCCACATATTTGAGAAATTAGACCTTTATTACATATTTACTATAAAATTTTCCCACCTGTCTATTGCATAGCATTTTCAATATTTTTTGATGTGTGAAAGTATAACAATTCATAGAGAGTCATGGCAATATTTTTTAATCAGAACAACTTGTCTTCCTCAGGAAATTACTATATTTTCATTTGGTAAGTTGGTGGAATAATAGGAAAGAGTGAAGTAAGTCACCATCCACAAACTCCTCCAGTCTGATTTAGAAAATACAACAGATTGAATCCTAAAAATCCAGAAAAAAGTGAGAAAAATGTTTTTCTAATTGAGGTTTGCATAAGCAGATAGGCAGAGATGTCTATGATGGCATTAATTGAATCTCTCAAGCACCCAAGGGAAAGTTGTATACCAAGGCTGGAAGAGCTTGTAGAACCAGACTGAATCACCTCTAGACCCACAACAGTGGACCACGACAGCAACAGTTGCCAACTGGCAACTTTGTCACCCAGTATTCATTTCAGGGTGCAATAGCAGCAACAACAAGAGTAGTAGTATTTTTTAAGAACTAAGGAGAAGCAGAATTTTACTTCCAGAATATAGCCCAAAATGAAGAAGATTAGCCAGGGTCAGAAGCCCAACATCATCATCTGACCTACTCATGTAATTTAAGTACCTTTAATGTCATTCGCTTTACTGATGGATATTTTTGACTGATCACAATTATTTAATATGTTGTCTCTCCCCAATTAGAATGTAAGTTTATTGAGATTAGGAACTTACTTTAACTTTTCTATTTGTATCAGACCTTAGAACTGTGTTTGGCACATGCTTTCTAACCATTATGCCTCTACAATACAATCAACAACAGACTGTATTCTCTGGCTCTTTTTAAACTTCAATTATCTGTAAATAAGATCTTTCATTATAACTTATTCAGATACATACATCTTATAGGGGGCCATGCCTCTATATGATTTTTTGGGGTCCTGAGCGGCGTGGTGGCATAGGATGGTTAAAGCAGGAGAAAGAAAATGAGAACAACTAGACTAGTGGTTAGCCCATGCTGTCCCGAATTCTGCGGGCATCGAAGTTTATTATATATCTTTCTCCAGTAAAAAAAAGTCACAGTTGATAAGGGGCAATAAATCACGTATAATCCATTGAAGTCTAAAGAATACAGATGCAAAGACAAATGGTCAAATTCCAAACCCCAATTCAGAGGGGATAATTCCAGGAGAGGAAATATCCCAGGGAGATGCTCACCAGTCAAATCCTAAAGGAGCCAGTTCTAATCTGAATATGCACTCTTATCTAATTAACATTTGTTAGGAAAGGAATCATTAACTCAGTAGATGCTGGTCTCCACTTCAAAGGTCTCCAATAAGAATTCTAAGAAAGGTGGGGATCAAAGACTGAGTCAAAAGAGGAGCCTCAGATTTTTATCTTAGATGGCCCATTCAGTCTGCATCCTGACATGCAGTGCAGGAAAATCATACACACAGTTTTACTTGCCGATGATTGTGTAATGGGATCCAGATAAAATATCTGTTACAGACTCTGTTTCTCTAAATGACTCCTAATAACCTTTTTGGAGGGATCAAGTTGATTTTGGATTAACCTACCTTCTGGTACCAGAGCCTTTTTGGGGCTCAAGTGACCAGGACCAAACACAAAGACTGCCTCAGCCTGGATTGGTCACGTAGGGAATCCAGATAACAGGCCCTAAATTTGATCCTATTTCTCCAAAGGTTTTACTACATAGAACGGCTTCCCACACATCTTATAAATGATATTTCTCTCCCTTTATTAGCATGGATTTTGATTCATAACAAAATCACTCATTTGGAGATGTATGTGATGCCAGAATACATGAACTAAAATGGGCATGAAAATTGACATTTTCATTTTAATAATAGAAAAACAGATTATATACCAACCAGAAGAAATAGCAGTGCTAGTCCTCCAACCCAACTGAATAACTCTGTGAAGGACATTTCTTTTTTGAGTATCCAAGCCCATAACATGTCTGTCTCTCAATGTTCCTTCACTACACATAAGTAATTTAGATTTTCAAGGGGATAGATTTATTTTTCCCCACTTCACTATATAAGATCTGGGTCCTCTGAAATCATGCTACTTCTCTAGCATTACATTCTTTCCCTCTTAAAATTAAGAGGGCAATTAAGCAGAAGACCCCACTCATTTTATTTCTCTATTTGTTAGAAAATTCCTCTCTAAATGAATGTCTGTAGTAAATCAGTGTCTAGAATAGAGAAAGTAAATGAGAGAGTACACAAATAAATTCAAGATATACTTCATATTTAGTTAAAACTTCAGGGAAAAGGGGAGAGACACATCATGCTACAAAACCCCAAGTCTAGAGTAATTCACAGGGGCCATGGTTAGGAGGAAGCTCAAAATTTTATATATGCAGATAAAAATAATTTGTATAAGCATCTAAATACATGTGTTATAGATGCAGGCCATGAGAAAAATGTAGTCCCAATCATGGGGAATAGAGCATGGCTTTTGTTCCCTTTCTAAAGGACATATACAACTCTATATCCTCCCCTCACACCATAACAAAGCACGTCATCAAAAATCTTGGATGACTTGCTTACTCATTTGAATTCAAAATAACTCAAGATGATTCCTTCTGGGAGTAGAGCTAAGATGGTGGAAGCAGAGAAGCTCAAGCTCACCATCAAAATCCCCTCCAAACTATTTTTAAAAGCCCCAAAACAAATACAAGAGTGAAAGAACCAACAAGGAGACAGATAGAGACAACTTTCAAAAAAAGAAAGGCATCAAAGGCAGGTAGAGAACATTTGGGGCACTAGGGTGAGAGGGGAGCACAGTCAGTAAGACTATAGCAAGGTGTGAAGAGCAAGCCAAGAGCAAGCCACACACCCTACCCCCAGTCAACAATTATGGTCTTGAACTTGTGACTTGGTCTTCATTAGCACAGAGGCTTTTGCCTCTGTGAGAAGTCTGATGACACCCCTTCACCTTTGTATGCACCCTAGTATACACCATCAGCTTTTTCCCTGCTTGGGGGTCTAACACCTCCAATTTACTCTGGTCACTTTAGTATACATCATCATTGACATGATCAGACTTAAAAAGTAGGGTTCAGCCCTGCCTCCTCCCCTTTGTCTATCAAGTGACTTTCAAGTCATCATCAAGTGACTTCTACCGATGAGAAGTATTTACTGGATACTTCAACCAATCCATATTTCTCTCTTTTTATCACTGTCCTAAATTATTTTTAAACTGGTATATAAATTGTATAAATCTTTGGGCATAAAAGAAGTCCTCTTCCAAGGCTCTGAGTCTTGGTCTTGACCAGAAGTCCAGCTTTACTGTGGGACTGACCCTCTCTCATTAAACCTATTTCTTTTTGCCTTGGATGCTAAGTTTCTCTTATTTGTGTTCCTATAGTTACATATTTTGCAACAAAGGAGGGATGAGGTAAGAATAGCTAGACTCCTGGAATGTTACAATTTTTAAAAAAGTGATTAGACACCATACCCTAAGAAATCACCAAAGAAAACTGCTTAGACATTCTAGAATCAAAGGGCCAAATAGAAATGGAAAGAATCCATTGGTTTTTTCAAAAGAATATCCATATCCCCTCCAACATGACTTGTGGTTTTGTAGCATACTGTGTTTCTCCTGCTTTTCCTGAAGTTTTAGCTAAATATGAAGTATATCTTGAATTTTTATGTGTACTCTCTCATTTTCTTTCTCTATTCTAGACAATGATTTACTACAGACATTCATTTAGAGAGGAATTTTCCAACAAAAGGAGAAATAAAATCAGTAGGGTGGTCTGCTTAATTGCCCTTTTAATTTTAAGAGGGAAAGAATGCAAAACTAGAGAAATAGCATGATTTCAGAGGACCCAGGTCTTATATAGTGAACTTCAAAGAGACATTAAGATGAAAATGCATAGGAAAATCATTGCTAAGTTCCAATGCTTCCAGGTTAATGGAAAAAATATAACAAGCAACAAGGGGAGAAAAAAACAATTTAAATACTATGAAACTAAAGTCAGATTTAGATAAGACTTAACAGCCAAAATATTAAAAGAACACAGGATGTGTAATCCAGCATTTTGTAAAGCAAAGAAGTGGACTAATAACCAAGAATAACATATTTAGTGAAACTGAGTATAATTGTGTAAGGCAAAATAATGTATTTAATGAGTTTTAGCTTTCTCAGACCATAACACAACAAGTAAAAATTATTTGGAGATTAAATAACCTGATCTTATAGAATGAATGGATTAATGAACAAATTATTGAAAGAACAAATAATTTCATTAAATAGAATGTTAATAATGAGACAACATAACAAAACCTATGAGATACAGCAAAAGGGGTAATTAAAGGAGAATTTATGTGTCTACATGCTTACATAAATAAAAGAAAGAAAAAAGATCAATTAATTGAAAATGTAACTAAAAATTCTAGAAAAGAACAAATTAAAAATCCCTAACTAATCACTAAACCAGAAATTTTAAATATTAAAGGTTAGATCAATAAAATTGAGTGTAAGAAAACCATTGAATTAATAAATAAATCTAGGAGATGCTTTTATAAAAAATCAACACAATTGATAAAACATTATTTGATCTAATAAAATTAAGAAAGTAGAAAACCAAATCACTTGCATTAAAGATGAAAAAGGTAAATAAACCACCAATGAAGATGAAATTAAAGCAATTATTGTTACTTTGCTTAGTTACATGAAAATAAATTTAACAATGAGAGAAGTAGAATACTTTTTAAAATACACTGCTTTGACCATCAGAGCAAGAAATAGAACAGGTATACCTAAAAAAACCTATTTTAGAAAAAGAAAGTGAACACAACATAACATGAATGAACTTCCTAAGAAAAAACATCAGGATAAGATGGATTTACAAGTAAATTTCCAAAATTATTTAAGAACTAATTATTTCTGATATTAAATTATTTGAAATAATAGGTAAAGGAGTTTCATCCTAATTGTGCTGAAACCTAAACCAGGAAGAGCACAATCAGAGAAAGAAAATTATAGACCAATTTCATTAATGAATGTGGATGCAAAAATCCAAAACAAAATACTAGTGAGGAGATTACATCAATATGTCACAAAAATAATATATTGTGACCAAATAGGATTCATACCAGGAAAGTAGAGATAGTTTCATATAAGAAAAATTATCAACATAATTGATAATTTCAATAACAAAAGTGGTAAAAAACCACTTGATTATATTGATAGATGCAGAAAAAGCCTTCGACAAAATGCAACATGAATTCCTATTTAAAATCTCTGGAAGGGGCAAGTTGGTGTCTTAGTCTACTGAGAGCCAGACCTAGAGACAGGAGGTCTGAGGTTCAAATCTTACCTTAGACACTTCCTTGCTGTGATCCTGGGCAAGTAACTTGACCCATGATGCCTATCCCTGTTCTATTTTTTGCTCTGATGGTCAAAGCAGTGTATTTTTTAAAGTATTCTTCATTGGTGGTTTATTTACCTTTTTCATCTTTAATGCAAGTGACTACCTCAACTAAATTCAACTAAAAAGTTAATTGAAACTAAAAACAAATTTAGTGACGTAGCAGATATAAATTAGATCCATAAAATTATCAATCTTTTAATATATTACTGACAAAGCACTATAAGAAGAGATAAAAAGAAATATTCCAATTTAAAATTATTGAAGATAGGGGACTACTGGGTGGCTCAGTGAATTGAGAGCTAAGCCTAGAGATGAGAGGTCCTAGGTTTAAATATTGCTTCAGACACTTCCCAGTTGTGTGACCCTGGCCAAGTCACTTAACATCACCCCCATCCCCATTGCCTAGTCCTTACCACTCTTCTGCCTTGGAATCAATATGCAGTATTGATTCTAAGACAGAAGGTAAGAGTTTTAAAAAATAAATTAATTAAATTTAAAAAATATTCAAAGACAGAATAAAATACCACAGAGTATTCCTGTTGAAAGAAATCCATGAACTACATGAACATAATTATTGAAAATTTTACACAAATAAAGATCTAAATAAATGGTGAAATATTAATTGTTCATGAATAAACAGAGCTAATATAATTAAAATGACAATTTTACCTAAACTAATCTACTCATTTAATGCTATCTCAATTAAATTTTCTTTTTTTCTCTTTTTAAAATTTTTATTTAGAATATTTTCCCATGGTTACATTGATTCATAATCTTCATAGTGTCTTCCCTTCCCATTCAGAAGCCTGAGTGAGGGTAGGTAAATATGTGATATTCTTTGGGTTCTGTCCTTTAAAGTATTTTGCTCTGTGTCTCTCTTTCCAGCCCCTGCTGCCTTGTCTGAGTCCAGCCTTGTTTCTGCCCAAGCTCTGTGCTCTGCTGCTCAGGCTCCACTTGGATCTCAAGTCTCTTTGCCAAGGTCTTGCACTGCCCTCAGGGTAAGTCTGTGGTGCCCTCAGCCATCCCTAGCAAATTTGGAGATTGTCATGGCCCTTGCTCTGACCCTGCTATGATAGGTGATATGGGGTAGTGTTGATCAGCTTGCATTTTGATAAATATAATTTCGCCCCTATGGGAATCACCAAACACTGCCTACCTTTAAGGTCAAGCCCAGTGGGAAAGTCCCTTTACATTTCTGATTTTGATTTCTGTCCTTTTGAGAAGCTTTGCAATGATCAGTACGAAGGAGATTCAGAAGGCTCTTGCTACTATTCCACCCTCTTGTAATCTAATATTTTAAACAAACCACAGATCCAGGTTTGTGAGATAATATATCAATGATCAGCAAAAAATGCTGAGATAACTGGAAACTAGTTTGGCAGAAACTAGGTATAGACCATTATCTTTTACTATTCACTAACATGGGATCAAAATGGATGCATTATCTAAATATAAAAGGAGATATCATAAATTAGAACAGGGAACATACTACATATATGATTTATGAATAGGAGAAGAATTTATGAATGAGAAAGAGATCAATGTGAAATGTAAAATGAGCAATTTTGAATACATTAAATTGAAACATTTTTGTACAAACAAAATAAACACTACCAAGAAAGCAGAAAATAGAGGGGAAATTTATAGAGAGCCCTGCAGATAAAGGTCTCATATCTAAAATGTATAGCAAAGTTTTTTTTTTAATTTATAAGAATAAGAGCCATCCCCCAATTGACAAATGATTAAAAGATATGAACAGACAATTTTTAGATTACAAAATCAAAGCAATATATGAGTATATAAAAATGCTCCAAATCACTATTCAGAGAAATGCAAACTAAAACCACTTAGGATATCATCTCACACTCACTAGACTGACTAAATGACAAAAAAAGCTAAAAATAGATAAATGTTGGAGGGAATGTGGAAAAACGGGGACAGTAATGCATTGTTGGTGGAGCTGTGAACTGATTCAAACTTTTTGGGGAGTAATTTGGAATTACACCCAGAGAGTAGTAGAACTGTATATGCCCTTAGAAGATCAGGAAAAGACTCATAAAACTCCATATTTTTCATAATATTTTTAGCAGTGCTCTTTGTGGTATCAAAGAATTGGAATCTGAAGGGATGTCCATAATTTGGGGAATGTATGAACAAATCATGATATATGATTGTGATGGAATACTACTGCATCATAAGAAACAATGAACAGATATTAAAAAAAAACAGAACTATACAAGATAATGAGTAGTTTAATGAGTAGAACCAAAAAAATATTGTACAGAACCACACAACTAATAATGGAAGAATAAACTTAGAATGTTAACTCCAAAAAGTGAACAGAAAAATAAAACGTGAAAGACTTAATTTATATGAACATGTTGGCTTCCCTGACGATATCCCTATGTAATGCAGGGTGTATAGAGACAGACTGGGACATTTGTCTAAGGGATCTGTTATGTAGATGTGAAGGAAAATATGTTAAACATATAGGAAATTTGTGATTTCATTTGTGCAATATGTTTTTTTTCTTTTTATATGCATATGCTTATTTGTTTTGGTTTTGTAAACATTTTGAATAATAAAAATAAAATAAAATTGCATCAGACAGTTGTATGAAATAATTTAGGAGACTAGGACATCATTATTTACAATATAAATGGATTTGGGAGAGAAGAAATAAATAGTAGGAGGTGAAGGAGGACCAGTGGTCCCACCAAGGCATAAACCAAAGCCATTTTCATATTTAGTCTATTATATCTAGCAGGAGCAATATCCTAAGCATTACAATTCCCACGTAAATTAAGCTAAGTTTTTTGTGAAAGTTATTGAATTTGATGTTGATATTTAATTGAAACAAAGGATTATTTCAGTACTTCAATATACCTTCATTGTCACTTTAGCACAATACAGCTATGACACAAGGAATTGTTGCTGTTCCTTTATGTTGGTGAAAATAATCCAACAAAATAAACACTATGAAGCTATCATCTACTGAATCATTTTTTTCTTATTTTGCCATATGAACATCTGCTATTCAAGGTGGTTTTGTTCATATTTTGGCAAAGCAAACCTCCCTTTATCAACTGTTAGATGAATTGCAAGTTTCTTATTTCTTTCCAGTTTCTAATCCAAGTTGCTCGCATTGAGTTAGGTCTAGCCCGTGACATCCCAAACATCACCTCTACTAAGCTCCTTTCTTCTGAATTGATCAGTTATCATGGATAAACATGCTCAAAGAACAAAACAGAGAATATTTTAGCATTTTGTCACTCACGATGTAATATTGTAGTAAATGACCTTCAGGCTTCAAGTGGGAAAAAAACAAAACATAATGACGCTTAACACCAGGGCAACATGACATTATATCCTGATCTTGTCTTATGTCCCTGATCCAGAAGGTAGTGTTGAGGCAATAGTGTTATAAAACTAGAGGGGGCAGGTTATCATTTGGAGCAGTTGATTTATGAGCAATGCAATTGATTTAAATGGTGAGATTATGGATAGTCACTTTAGGTAGAAACAAATATCGCAGTCTGGCTAGAGGAAATATTTTCCTTTCATTGGTTGGTAGGTGTTGGTAGTACAGATTCATATTAACTTTATTAGGGTTAATAATAGGTTCTAGGTCTAATTCATTGCTGAGCAATCACCAAAACTATTTTGTGTAGAGGAGGGAAACCCTGTGCATAGATCTAAGATATCGAGGCACTGGGACAATGATAAAAATTTTTCTTCACTCAATCAGACTTTGAATTTCTCCACATTCCAGTAGTCCATGGACTCAGATAGATAGTGGTTATTCCTATGTTAAAATTGTCCTTCACTAAAGTTGATAGAATGTTATATATAAATATATATATATGCATATATATGTATGTATATGGATTTGTTAATTATGTATAATTAAAAAATTCATGTGTGGTTAGAATATCAGGAGAAAGCAAGTTGATTTCCTGAGGAAAGGGATGGGGATAGGTGAGATGTGATATAAATACAGAGACATGTCATGTTTCAATAGGAATGCAATTTTTAACAGTTATTCATTTGAATTATCTGGTTTGACAATGAAACTCCAGAGATTTCTGTCACTTGGAGGCATATCTTGAATCTAGTCACATTTATACTTCTGTTGGTGAAGAAACTGTTTCCGCAGAGTAGTTAAGTCTCTTGGGTATCATGGGAATCTAGAGCCATCAACGATTCCCTGGTTTCATCATGGGCATACAAAAATTAGCCTATGAATTTTTTCCTAAGAAAACAGAAGCATGTTTTGGCCAGGACATGCAAATCGTCGGGGAATAGTGTATAAGGTCTATAATATAACATAGTAAGTGAATACATCTATCTGACTTCTGATGGATTTTATGAAATAGTAGAGGACAGGAGAAGCTGAAAAAACCCTTACCTATTCTGTGAGAGATGGTATAACTAGGGGATGAGGAAGAGTATATGTATTTTCATTTTATTTCAAAGGTTGATAAAAATAATCAAGGCAAGGAAAGCAGGGGCAGATTTCTTTACAAATAACCTTTTCCCTTGGATTCTAACCCATATCTCCAAGGTTTTTAACTTGATCATAGGGATCTGATGGGGCTGCATGTTAAGTAGGAGAACATGCTTAGCAACTTTTAAGTTTTTGTACTAGGGCTTTGAGAAGGTAAAAAAAAATACCCTCCCTCAGTCACAGTATTTGGTGACCTGAATCTTAACATTGAACCCCTCTAATACAGAGTTTGTCTTCTCTATGGCTGAAAGCAGAAACCAAGTTAAGCTGCCATGTGTGGCTCCTTTTGCTTTAAAGTGTTTAAAGTTTCCTCAGCTAATGCCTTTAGCTCCTCAAATAAAGAGGGAATATTTATGAGGGCCCACAACACAGTGGGTGATAATCTAGAGAGATACCTTTGTGGTAAGCATTTATATGTATTTTTTGCTTTCCACTTTTCCCCTCCTCTCACATGCTAGTGCCTTCAATTCTAATATAACTCTCTCTCTCTCTCTCTCTCTCTCTCTCTCTCTCTCTCTCTCTCTCTCTCTCTCTCTCTCTGTCTCTCTCTGTCTCTGA